>NC_135498.1:59782020-60082020 GCF_052857255.1 Amblyomma americanum | reverse complement strand
TAAATTGGCGGTCACTGTGAAGCATGAATGAATGAATAAAGCCCTTATTGCAAGGAAGGGATGCACTCGACCGCGGTTGGGGATAAAGATAAATAATGCTTTAATGTCCACTGGTGTGTGCTGTTATCCCGGACCAGGCACGGCCGATTAGGAGAAGGGATGAAGGTGTAGGGGCGAAACCAACTTCTAGTCGGTCGTCTTCATAATCTTCAAAGCTGCGCGTCGTAATCCCGTCGACCACCCCTCTTACACTACTCAAAGCAGGCCGCTCACACTACCCCATGTCTCGATGGAATATTGTGCTGCTGTGCCCGATCGTATCCGATCTTCTAGGCTGGCCGTGTAGTCATGTGGTTTTTTAAATTCTGTGTCACCTTCGCCAGAAGGATGGGCAAGTTCATATAAGATAGCGTAGATCTGCTCCTCAGTGTTCTTGACAGTGGGTGCATCTTTTGTGCACAGGTCCGTCGTGTCTGGCAAGAGACCACTTGTGGAGCGCGTACGGGGTGTGCACTGCATTAGCAATATAGGAATAACTTTAAGAACGACTGGCAAGAGACCACTTGTGGAGTGCGTACGGGGTGTGCGCTGCATTAGCAATATAGGAATAACTTTAAGATCGACTCTTGTGCCCGAATGAGTGATCCCGTAGTGTCAATCACCGGTGCCTGTGTTCCTTTCTGTAACCGGCGCCTGCAGTTTGCTGTTATTTTGGGCCAACGTAGTGTGTAAGTGCTCTGTCCGCGGAGCCTTCATTCAAGAGTTTTAAGTAGGGATTTGGTTCTACCGGGCTTGGCAGGAAGTTGGGGTGTGGGGCGTGGTATATTTGATCAAGCCCACCCTCTTGCTGGGCAGCCGCATGCACGGCTGCGTTACCCCGTCCGTGCCATTGTGACCCTGTGTCCATATAATTCGGATGCTTGTTCCCACGTCCCGCAGCCGTTTCAATCTCTTCCTGATGTCGTTGACCACCGCGTCCTCTGTCGTTGGCGCTGCTGTCGCTGCGTGTGAGTCAGTTTGGATTCGATAAATATTTGCATTCTCTGTTCAGCAGTATCGCCTGTGGCGATCGTAACGGTGCTGACGGCTCCCCATATGGCAAGCAGTGAAGAAAACACCTGCTGAAAGGGCGTTTAATCAGGACTGGTATTTTTGAGGTGTGAAGATATGAGCTACATACTTTTTAAACCCCCATTCAGAGCGAAAGTATCCCTTAAGTGGACTAACTGAGGTAGTAAACCAAAGATATAGGTTCTGACTGACTTCATCGTTAAGAAACAAAGGAAATAAAAGTGCAGAGCTTCAGCTTGCGGCACACTTCAACTAGCTGACACCAAGGCGCCTTCTGTCGGCTATGTTGCTGGGCGTCAATAGAACTCGCACTTAGTTCGCGCTCTTAAACGCTTCATCCTCAAGGTAAGCATTTACATTGTTTCTTATTGTGCTTTTTTGTGAGTAGTGACTTTCAGCTTGGGGTCTATGGCAGTTATAACGGCTTTCGCGAAGGAGGCCATGACGTCTAGCTAACGATATATGGCGCGAAATGCCAAAGCGGCTAATTAGTTTTTACAGGCCCAAGATATGCGCGCAAGGTTACGCGACCCTGTGACGTCATCGCCCCATCGACAAAGGTGGTTTTGTGACTGACTCGGGACGCGAAGCCGCCGCGGTGGATCAGTGCTTATTGTGCTCGGCTGCTGACCTGAAATGACAGGGTTCAATCCCGGCCTCGGCGCCCTATTCAGATTTATGTCTTGTTCTCCGTATACTTTCCATGTTAATCTCAAATTTCTGAGTAATATCCTAAAGCCTAATAAGGGCTCTGAAAAACAGTGAGTTAAAAAAAAAAACTGCAAAACTTCACCGTCTGAACTCCGAACAGAAAAAAACAAGAAAGCAAAAAAAGTGGGAACAAAGAAAGCGGCAACGTTCTGTACCTCTGGGTAAGAAAGACAGAAAGCAACAAGCAAGCACTTAAAATGCATAATGCTCCAGTATGCCGGGAAGAAATAAATGGCTTGCAACCTCTCGTTTAGAAGGAAGCTCGAAGTGCATGATTCCCGAAACAGACTGCGTACGTGTCGTGGAGTTTGTTGTGGTGGCTGAAAACAGCAAGTTTATGCTTCGCTTCAGGGTTTAAATTGATGAAGAAAACCTTCAAACATGTACAGTGTGGTGTTGCAGCAACATATTTAGTTCCTCCCAATTCAATGTATGTATGGTTGATGCATTGCGATGGTATTGGCCTCAAAATATAGGGGCTCAATTTTTGATAGACTTCTAGTCTGACAGCGCACTATTTCTCTCCTTGCCTTACCTCACGACTGATGCAAGTAAATTTAAAAGCAGGGCTATACGAAAGTTTTCCGAAACGCTCCTCTCAAACGATAGAAAAAATTTGGAAGAGGAAAAATCAGTCAGTTGTATTTTCCCTCTTACAGGGTTCCCTACGTTTTGATGTTTGGCGGTGTGAGCGCGCTGAGCAAGGAACACATGCTTCTCGTCAACGGTTACTCGAATCTCTACTGGGGCTGGGGAGGAGAAGACGACGACATATCTTTCAGGTTTGTATGCAGTGTTGTTTAAAGTAACACCCGTGGGCTAAAAAAAGGAAGCTAAAGAAAACATGCTGCTTTGTTCCGGTGTACAGACTTGAATATCGTATCTTCAACTGTTATCATTGTTTATTGTTTAAGGTCACCACTCACCAAGTTATTCGTCCGTGTTGTAGTTTCTTGTACACCAGGTTACAGCACCAATGACAGGCTGCATTCCAAGTCCTTATATGGCAGAGAAAAAAAAATATCATGAAGTCGAGTGGACTTGAACATTCGGTGCATGCCACTGTGAAAGTCGCATACTACGTTTAAAAACTTGGAGTAGAGAATAAATGTTGGGCCTACAGGAGAACCATGTTTTTATTGCGAACTCCGCCGTGGTTACTTGCTGAAAGCTGACGGAGCTCGATTCCCTTGCGCTCATTCAGATGGTGTTATCACTTTGCCCGTTCATAAGGCGTTTTATCTATATCTGGCATGAGAAACAAAATACCCGCCGGAGCTGTTGGCGCCATGCTGACACAGCTAATCGACAGCATTCTACAATTAAAAAGGCCCAGTGGTTCTGGTGCTCGCAGGCTGAACTGAAAAACGCGGGTTTCATTTCGGTCGCGGCGGTCGCGTTTCGATGGAGGCGAAATCCTAGATGCTCCTGTACTGTGCAATGCCAGTGCATGTTGAAGAACCCCAGGTGTTCGAAATTATCCGAAGCCCTCCACTACAGTGTCCATCATTGCGTGAGTGGTTTTGGGACGTTAAATCCCATAAAACCAATAACAAACCATTAAAAAAGTGGCCGTAGCTACGCCGTCGAACACATAGTGCGTTGGGTGCATCTTGACGTATCCAGATTGTAACACCCATCGATTCCCACACATGTAGCCACCCAGAAAAAAAAAAAAACAAGCCATGTCGGGCCTTTGAGCCCATCACAAAGGTAGAGGGCCTCGGTGGAAGTTATCACCAATTTGACAAATACTGCCAAGTATTCATTGAACGACACGCAAGCTGAGTGATTTTGACACTTAATGTTGATTGAACCTTTAATAAACAGCTGCTTGAAAGAACACTTGTGTAGACCTGCTAAAGGAGCTGTTTTCATAGCTGCTGAGCAGAGACTTAAATTATTTCCAGCGCATATTTACTTTTGCCATTCAAGAAAGAGATGCCTCCCGCAGCAACACTCTCTCTTGCACCTACTATATTCATTCAACTAGGACTCACGTAGGCGAATGCTATCTTGGAAGATTAAAAAGGCGCTTCAAATCAGATTGACAGTGTCGAAGCTACGTTTTGAAAAGTCTTGACAGGGATAAAATTAAACCACGAAAAGAGATAGCGTAGACAAAAATACTGCGAGCTAATTACATCCTAGCTGCTACCTAGACGGAGATAAGACTTGCATAGAATATGAACTCTGAAGAACTCATAACTGCTGGCCTGTTTGGGTGATATATTGAACGCGAATTGAACTGAAGAGTACGCAAGACCATGGCAGTGCCAAGCAGAGACAGAAGGTGAGGGTAGCATTAGGATGTTTACCGAGAGAGGGCATTTGTCACTGGAGAGATCTAATTGAAGCCCGACGGGACTGGTATTTGTGAGCACTGGGATCTTGTTGCCTAACAATATTCGGGACGCCACAATCTTAACTGATGCAGCAGAGGCAGCATACGCAATGGTAGAAATGGAACCTGTGTTCGTAACAGTAAAACAAGTAGGAGCAAAGGTCGCGCCTAAAATGTTGAATAGCAGAGACAAAGAAGGGGAGAATGGGTCAGAAATGCAGTTTCCATCAGTTCGCAGTACAGGTGGAATAAATATCCGCGAGAAAAGCCTCTAATTATTTTAAATTATAAGCAGAGAGAAAGTTCTTGCTGCAGCATTGTTTCACATTACGCCCAAAGTTATGTACATGGGCAGATCGTTTTGTGTGCTTATCGAGCTCTCCTATTCTCCTATTGTCGAGCTCCTATTGTATTGTCTGTCATTAATTATTGCAAACATGCCTCGGTGTGTTAGCTGTAACCGGAGGCTACCCTCGAAGCTAATACATGGGGAATGTATACGGGTAACACGCTGCATCGCCTTCCCTGCAGCACTGATGAATATTTTCGCGTGTTATGAATACAGCGTCTCACATTGCTGTCGGAAGGCAAAGCGGAGATTCTTATCATGCTATAATTTCCACGTGATTGATTCCTGCTTTGGGATTACAGGTTAAAAAATTTTAATCTTACCATACTAAGGCGACCTGCCGAAATTGCAAGGTACACATCTCTCGGTCACGCCAAAAGCAAGCCCAGTCCGCATAGGTGAGTGCTTGCTGACAGTCATGATACGCAAATAAGTGCTTTGCTACCGCTTAGTTGTCATCGTCACTAGATTGCTTGTGTGTGGAAGCTATAAAATACGGATCAGTATTTCGCATTTTTTATGTTCTGGGAAAAAATTACCATACTGCTGTAAAAAACTTCGGGGGTTATGACCCATCTGTACGCTGTAGCTTGTATAACTGTAGGACCTTTTTAAATAACGGTGATATAGATTTCATTTAGATTTCCTTCATTTCGATTAAGCTAGTGCTGAAATGCTCTTCATCTCTGAACATTGCGGAGCAAATTTTGCTTGATATCTTTGGGAATTAAGAGGTAAAGATCGAATAAGGTATCACACAAGCAGCACATATAATCACTCATTTATTTCGCAGGGGCTATTACGGCGCGGTGGTTTTGTAGCGATAGCTACATTACGGTAGCATTTCAAGCCTTCGGCGTGGTGGCGCGCCACCCTGTGGCTGCGCCGCCACGCTGTCACGTCGTCGGTCACGTGGTGCGGAGCATCTGCCGCGGCGCGGCACCGTGGCTGATCACGTGGTTAGTCACGTGGTTGGTCACGTGACCAAGTTTCACTCAGCCAGCTGTAGCTTTCGCGTCACTCCAGGTTTAACCAGAGGTAAACCACCGCCAATTTTTCAAGTGCCTGCACATATAGTGAGGCGCCGCACATAGGAGTGGCGTGTGAATACCTGGTATACACACGTGTCGCTTGAAGTGGTCGTTCCAAAATGGGATCTTGCAGATTAGAATTCCCATCTGGGATATATGAAGCTAGAGTTATTTTTTTACTGGAGAACATTCGAAGATAAAGTAACATTTCTGATAATTCCCCCATCATGTTGGGCTTAATGTTCGCACTTATTTTTGCCTTTATATCAGGCTTCAGATTCGCCCTGGCTTTCGCACGGTGGTCTGCTTGGATTGTAGAGACTAGGGGTAGAAGCACTTTGTCCGTTAAACCTTGACATTGGGCCTAATGTTTAGGCTGATTCTTTCATAAGCGAATATCAACCATACTGTGCCGAAATACAGTACAATTGTGCTGTCATAAGTTAAATACTAGCCAACAGGCCTCATATTTGCACCCTTTAGCATGTTTCAACCCTTGCTTAGGCTAAAATTCTAGTGGTTGCTGTTTTCATCTTTTTATCGTATAGGTTTCTTAAACTGAAAATAGTGTGAAGTTCAGCAAAGAGAGCGATTGAGACAGAAAACTTCAAACACAGGGAAGACGCAGAGTTCCGTGATTGTAAACGTGACCCTAGCCTGTCGCTCTAGTACCTGAAGTGATAGGGAAGCGAATGTGATAGCGTAAATGAAAGACGATGATCTCTTAATGAGCGCCATGACCTGCCCCCAGAGATAAACATGTATAAGTATAAACCAGACTGCACACGTCTCTCACATGAAGTCAAACATGTAATGAGGCGAGTAGGCACACATCACATGCATCTTAGAAAGTCCACATGTATTAGCACACACATGCATGCGCATGGCGCATGCCTTTTAGACAAACTAGACCCGCACTCGCCAAATGCACGCGCACCCACAGGTGAGGCACACGTGCTTCTGAGAAGGGTGTTTAGGCTTCCCACACAAACGCTGCAAAGCGGCCTTCCTGGCGCAAGAACCTGGAATAGCTCGCAACTCCTTCGAGAAGAGTCATTTCGGAGATGGAGGTGAATTCCAACTATTTAGCGAAGGTCTGAAGTACCCTCCTTCTTCAGGCGTAGTGAGGAGACTCGGAAAGGTTGTGATAAATAGTATTTAAGGTATTATAGTGTGTAATATTGGGGCTTATTGCACACCGAGGTTTCTGAGGAATCGTTTTGTGACCTCTGTGCCAAGCCTTAAGAGTTTCTGCTGGGAGGACTGTGAGGCTGGACCTTAAATGAAAGCTGGAATTGTAAACCGGCGTCCAGTCTGGAGCCGCAGTTCTGTAGACGGCTTTCACCACTCCAGTTTAGTTCCTTGGCACCCTGTATCGAATGCGACAAAGAGGTTGTGAGGTTGTAACGACATTTATGAAGAATCCCGCATTGAATAAAGGGCCATTCGCATGAACCTGCTTTCACTATCACTGTTTTTATTCCCATCAATTCTACAGTAGGTTGGTATCCATTCTAGCTTTACTTTGTGACAAAGGTGAAGTGCATCGACCAGAAAAAAAGGGCAATTTCACTGAATAGCTTATCGCATGTTCCTGATTTCGTGTTTCTTCTTGTTAGTTCGAATTCTGGTATTGAATGACAAAATATCTACTGATTTTTTGCGCGTTCACCGATACTGCAGAGACCCCTATGGTATGCCAGCCAAATCTTTCCAACGGAAGGGTTGTTGTGAATGAAGTTAGAACTCAGATGCAGATATTGTTTAGCTTAGGCTCTTATGTCTTAGATATAGCTGCCTTATGATTCCTACTTATAGCCGCTTTAATTCTTAGTATTAACTGTGACAGCAAGCGGTCATGAGGATATCTTGAAAGATAAAATAGCAAAATCGTTTGGTTGCGTATTAAAATTGATGCTACAGTTACAGCATTTTCGTGAAATTTTATCGAAACGAAGCAAAGTTGAAGTGCACAATACGTCACCACGAAAATCATACTGAGCGTTAATATATTGATGTTTAAAGAAAACACATGCTCCGAATTCTGTGTGACGCCATAAAATGAGCAGACACAAGGCCACCTTCATGCGGCCGAGTCTCCTACTGAGAAACCTCTCCATCATGGGTCGCGATTTCAGCATTAAGTTGCGTTCCTAATGTAGGAAGCAATATTTCATCCGAAGTCGCAGCGGAATGGCATATTGTGGGTAGCTGGTTCAGAAATTCTTCGTTGTGAACATCTATGCGAATCTTTTAAACAAAAGCCAGTTAACGTTCCCTTTATGTTACTGAGGAACCGGGTAAACACTGCACAATTACAATGCCGCAGTAAATGTCCGAGCACACAAGCATGCAATCTATTCGTTGTCTCAGAGAGTGTTCTCTGTATTTGCAGACTCAGGATCCTGGCAAAATGGAAAGATCGCTACAAGAAAGATGGCCTGAACAGTGTGAAGTACAAGCGATTGGACATACAGTTCAAGAAACTTTACACCTGGATACTGGTCGACCTTAGGGAACTAGAGGAGCACACATAGCATGGGATTGTGTTCTGTGTTTTTGTGCGCCTATTCGGGAACTGAAAATAAGCATGAGAAGAGAAAGATGCATGATGCCGTGGCTGCCGTTACAGGCGTGCAAAAAGGGAAATGAAAACCGGAATCACAAATGCAGAAGAGTGTACTAATGGTCGAAGTGACGATTTTGCTCTCCAGCGAGTGCTTTCGAGGTATTCAGTGGATGCGAACATTCGAGAGCATGGTGCATCAATGTCATGAGTGTCGCCATGAAACAGTAACTGGCAGCACCCACCGCTTAGCAACGTTTGCATTCGGAACAGCTTCTGTAGCCACAGAGTTCCGAAGAAAGGTAACCAGGTGTCACGGATTACCTGTTGAACGACTCACGGCAGCATTATCTACCGGTGATCCTTGGACTATGCAACATGTGGATCACAAGAGTTAAAAATTCGAGCTTCTGCGCATGAGTGGCTTCTTCTGCACATGGAAGAAGCCAGAGAGGATGAGAATCAGCATCCAAGTCATTATCATCTACGGTCCATGAACATGATTCTATGGAAGAAAAGGCAGAGGTGCAAGACTCCACTGAAAGGATGCGGGGCGACCAGATGGAGTGGTTAGGAGACGAGACCAACGCAGGAAGGCAAAAAGAAAGGAAGTTGGAGCTACGCATCGTTGGACTGAAAGACGGAGCGACGAGGTACGCGCGAATTTTGGTGCGGCTAGAACAATGGACCACTCCAAAGAAGACGTTCGTTCAAGTTCTAGAGTACTTGTGTCTCATTCGCTAAGTGACTGTATGTGTGTTCCAGCCTCCGCACCACTGTGCACGCGTGTAGTTTATAATCGATGCTGGCTGACTGCGTGTGCTTGGCCAACTTATGTACTGACCTTTTGGGTATACGTGCGTAATGATGTAGAGACTAGTGTTTGGTTATTAGAAGTAATCTGACGAGGCGTACCCTCGCTATCACTGATGAGCACGTCCTGCGTTCAGCTAGCGTTCTCAAGAAAAAACACGAGCGTCGGTGTGTTCAGCCAGTCGTCTTCTTCATTGAAGGCCAGTCGCTCCGGCTTCCGGAAACGACGGTCATTTCAACATAAGCTTTAATGATTTGTGGTATCACTTGATGTATTATCTGCACGTAGCATTGTAACAGCGCCATACCGACAAAAACAAATGGCAAGTTCTACGTGATCTCATGGGAGGGTAACTCCAGGAGGACCTGTTTTTGGAGTGATATTCTATTTTTTGCGCAGGGAAAGATGAGTGTGCTTGGCACGGTGAAAGGCGAAACTGATGATTTGCAGCGTGTATTTCCTATCCAACATCTATATCTGTTTGCTACCATTGAAAGAAAAAGAGTCTGAAATAAAGTAAGGACGTCATCAACCTTCTGTACTGAGGAGCCAAGCGAGATTGTTACAAACTCAGTTTTATGTAAGGGTGCATCGTGCTGCTCCTCATCGGGATGCGAAAAGATTTTGCGTTGTATTACATTTGAGACTGTCAGGTGCACAAAGATCCTCAGAAGATTTGTAAACGTTCCTCCGAGGATCTTTTGTGCACCTCACAGTCTCAAATGCAATATGTGTAGCGTCGGACAGCGGATCGCTGCGCGTGCCAGCCCAGCGTTGCGCGTAGGCGCGTGCGAAGGGTGTGTGCGCGGCGACGGCGTCAAAGAGCGTGGCGAGCACGAGGAGCGGAGAGTTGACGCGCCAGAAAACCGAGGTGTGAAGAGAGACAGCGCAGCGGAGGTGGTGTTCAAGCGTGGAGGCGGCAGCCGTTGGACGTTGGGTCCGTGTTGCCGTGCCCTCTGTTGAATCACCGACGCAAGCTTACTGCGTTCTTTGCAAGCGTGGAGGTGGCAGTGGATG
Organism: Amblyomma americanum; assembly: GCF_052857255.1. Taxonomy (NCBI): domain Eukaryota; kingdom Metazoa; phylum Arthropoda; class Arachnida; order Ixodida; family Ixodidae; genus Amblyomma; species Amblyomma americanum. Next base: position 60,072,117 of record NC_135498.1, on the reverse strand, counting down.
GACAGAGGGGCCGTGCTGCCGTAAGGCACTCTTGGATAGCCTGCTTTAAGCCTCCGGCGTTTCGTGACGCCGTCGACGGGACCTGGATACGCTCGTTCTTTCTGCTGCTGCCAAGCTCTTCGGGCTCTTGACGAGAGACCACCGGCGTCTCCCTGTGTTCCTCTCCGCTCCTAATACCACCTGGCTCCCTTCCGTCGCTTCCTTCGGCGCAGCGCCAGAGAAGCGTCGCACTACATCTACCCGCGTCCGCCCTGCCTGCAAGGTAACTCCGCTTCACCTGGGACGTTCAGTACCTGGTGAACACTTTTCTTTATTCTGTGGTGTTGTACGCGTTTTGAGTGTGTCTTTTTCTTGGTGTTTTCCTTTCTTACTGGCTCTTTTTGTTTAAATTATAAATACGGCTCCGTTTTGTTCAGTTTGATCTCTTTGTTCTCTTCTTTTGTTCTAAGCTGCACGCGATAGCGTTCCCCTTGGGAAAGTCGGGACGCACTACCAATTCGCGACAATTGGCGTCCGCGACAGGACGAAGCCGTTTAAACTATACTGGGGAATTTTTTTAAGAATAAGGAAACGATGAGCACGCTAAAGGAGTTGAGTTAGGGAAAGAGTTGGGGTTGAAAGACGCTGAGCTGCGCACGTGGGTGGCTGCCGAGCAAGAGAAGGAACGTGCAGCACGTGCAGCCGAACGGGAGGCTCGACGCGAGCGTGAAAAGGTCCTAGAAGCCGAACGCGAGCATGCAAAGTAGTTAGCAGGAGGCGAACGAGATTGGTTGTGAAACTTTATTTCCAGCGGATATAGAGGAGCGACACGAAGTCGCCCCCCGCTTAAACGGCGGCCGCTATCCCTTGGGCAGCGGCGGCGTCTTCAGCCAGCTGGAGGAGCTTGATCTGTATCCCCGGGTCGGGGCTGAGCAATAGAGCCTCCCAATGAGCAGAGTCGGTAATGAAGTGACTCGCGGGTAGGGACTGCGGGCAGTTCCAGATCATATGATTTAGATCGGCTTTCGCATCACAATTTTTGCATTTGTTTGAGTAGAGTCCTTCCGAATAGAAGCTACACAATTGGGGATTTGGATAGGTGTTAGTTTGAAGTTTACGCCAGGCTTTGGCCTGTTGCTTGGAGAGCGTTTTATCTGCTGGGGGGAATCTGAGTCTTGCAAGCCTGTAGTGCTGCAGGATTTCTCTGTAAGAAAACAACCTCTCCTTGCCAGAGTATAGGGCGGGTGGGCTGCACGACCCAGCTCGGCGGGACAGTTTTCGAGCTAGGTTATGAGCCGCCTCATTACCAGCAAGGGAAGCACGAGCAGGCGTCCAGATTAGGCGAATGCGCCGCGTGGGCTGATAATTTAGCAGAATCCGTGCTGCTTGTGGGGAGATTCTTCCAAACGTGTAGTTACGTACAGCCAATTTTGAGTCGCTGACAATGGTTTCTGCCGAGGATCCCACAATGGCTAGAGCAATGGCTGTTTCTTCTCCAACATGTGTGTGCTGAGTGCGTATAGTGCCCCCAGTTATGAGTGTACCACGTTCCGTGGTGACCACAGCTACCATCTTGTCAGCTGAAGAATCTGCCGCATCTACATATACCACAGAGGTATCATTAAGAAAGCGTTTGCCTAATGATTTGGCTCTCTCTGTACGCCGTTCAGCGTGGAAATCTGGGTGCATGTTCCGAGGTAGTGGAGGAATGACCAGAAGCTGGCGTATATGTTTGGGAAGGTCAGTTGTGGGTCCGCCTTGTCGTTCGTATGTTATGCCTAGTGTGGACAGAATGTGTCTGCCAGTTGGTGTGGCCGATAGTCGTTCGTACTGCGAGACGGTTACCGCTTCAATAATCTCGCTTAGGGTGTTATGAAGACCTAGACCTAACACTTTCTCAGTCGCTGTGTGCATGGGTAGCCCAACTGCCTGTTTGACGCATTTTCTGATTATGGCCTCCACTTTTTCTTTTTCAGCTGACTTGGGATGTAGGTAAGGGCATACGTAGCTATGCGGCTTATCACAAAGGCTTGTACTAAACGGAGAGTATTGCTTTCCTTGAAGCCCGAGTGGCGGTTACTAATGCGGCGAATGAGTCGCATAATTTGCTGCGAGGTTCCCTGAAGCTTCCGAATTACGTCACCATTGAAGCCGTGTTCTTGTAGAATTAGGCCCAAGATTTTAATTTTGGGCACTCGAGGAATGGGGACTCCGCGAATACTGAGTTCGATGGCCGGTGGGGTTTGCGCAAGGGATCTGATGTTGCGGAATATGAGAAATTCAGATTTGGCTGGAGAGCACCGCAGCCCCCTAGGGTCTACATAGTTCCCCACGATATCTATTGCATGCTGTAGTCTCTCCTCGATTTCGGCATCATTGCCCTCGGCGGTCCACAAGGTGATATCGTCAGCATAGAGGCTGTGGTGGAGTTGCGGAACCTGCGCTAATAGGTGTGGAAGTTTCAACATTGCAACGTTGAAGAGAAATGGATATAGGACCGATCCCTGCGGGGTGCCCTTGTTGCCGAGGGGAAAGTCATGCGAGTGGAAACCTCCTACTTGAAAATGCGCCTTTCTACCTGAAAGAAAGTCGCGGATATAGTTGAAGGTGCGGGCTCCCACCCCGAGTTCATGAAGGTTCTCCAAGATCGCATCATGTCTGACATTGTCAAAGGCCTTTTCCAGGTCAAGTCCAAGAATTATTCTGGTGTCCCGCGTTTTTGCCTCAATAATCTGATGCTTGAGCTGAAGCATTACATCCTGCGTAGAAAGTTTTGGTCGAAATCCAATCATGGTTGGAGGGTACAGCTCGTTCTCCTCCATAAACCGGTTGAGGCGGGTATGAACTACGTGCTCCATGAGCTTACCTACACAAGACGTGAGCGAAATCGGCCTGAGGTTCTCAAGGCTGAGTGCCTTCCCTGGCTTTGGGATGAGAATGATCTCTGCCGTTTTCTATATTTGTGGGATGGAGCCCTCCGACCAACATTTCTGCATATACTCAGTTAGTGATTGTAGCGACACTTCATCCAGGTTGCGGAGGATCTTGTTGGATACTGCATCGGGGCCAGTGGCGGATTTGCAGTTTAGCCTGGCAATCTCTGCCCTAACCTCATCCACAGTAATGGGGGAGTCGAGCTGCGTGTTTTCCGGACCAGCATAATCTGGGAAGGCTTGGATAGGAGCATTGCCAATATATCTATCTTTAAGTTCAAGGAAAAGGTCCTCTGGTGGGCCTGCATACTCATGCACAAGCTTCTGCACGTTCTGCCTCTGGATGGTTCTGCTACCTGTAGGGTCAAGTAAATGACGGAGCAAGTGCCAAGTCTTAGAGACTCCCATATTGCGATCCATTTGGTTGCATATGTCATCCCAGTTTTGTTGAGTAAGTTTAGCTGCATGATCCTCGATCTCCTTGTTTAGCCTAGCTATTCTTCTGCGCAGATTGCGGTTCCACCGCTGTCGTTTGAGTCGGTTCTCGAGTCCACTCTTTGCCTCCCATAGGTGAAGAAGCCGGCTGTCCGCAATCTCTAGGTGGTCAGCCTGGTCTAACGTATGGGTGACTGCTTTGGCATCTTGACAAAGATCCTGTGGCCAGATATCTATGTCTAGTATTTCGGGGGTATCAGATTCTCGGGCGGCTCTTTTAGCGCGGAACGTGTCCCAATCGACAAGGGCGGGGGCTCGAGCGCTACGACGTTTGGGGCCAGTTGAGGTCACTATTTCCAATATGTAGTGATCGCTGCCGAAATTTTGTTGAGTGTTTATCCATGTTGGAGTGCCCGAATTTTTAGCAAAAGTCAGATCGGGAGACGTATCCCTGGAAACACTGTTACCGCAGCGGGTGGGGACTAGTGGATCTGTAAGAAGAGTCAACCCACACTGTTGTGCGGTGAGCCACAGTTTTCTACCTTTAATGTCCTCCTGTGCGTAACCCCAAGCCGGGTGTTGGGCATTAAAGTCTCCCGTGAAAATGACGGGGTGATTGCCTGCGAGCTTCAGGGTCGCCTGATAAAGCGGGCCGAAGCTTGCTTTCCGTAACTTTGGGCTGCTATAGACATTCAGCACAAACAGACTGTGGTCGGGTTTCCTAGGCGGAATTAATTCGACTAGCACGTGTGTGACATTTGTGACTGGGGTATCGTGCTGTACTACCGCAATATTTCGTTTGACAAGAGTCGTGACTCCAAGCGTTCTACCCCCCGATGAAAAGGATTGATACCCAGCTAGCTTGCTATTAGTTTGTGTCTCTTGTAGTGCGATTAAGTCCGGTCCGTCCCTATTGTTGAGGAATTGTTGGAGTACAGCTCGTTTGCGGCTAAATCCTCGGCAGTTACACTGCAAGATGGTGTAATTGGGTTGTGGCGCCATGTTGTTGCTAGTCGGATACCGCTTCAGAAGAAGCGGGTTTGCGAATTTTGTGAGGAAGGAGCCTGCTCTCTGCTTCCTGCTGCCAGCTGCCTAAGTTAATTAATTCCTGCCGGTGTCTGCATAATTCTTCCATGATGGAAGTCATTGTAAGCTGCACTTGAATGAGGGTGTTGTTAGTCTGCGTTTGCGCTTCTTCAATTTTGTGAATGGTGTCGACTAGTGTTTGGCCTTCGGACAGGGTATCGCCTGCTTTTCGCTTAGGCGGGGGTGCCCGCGTTGATTCAGCATGCATGTCCGCTCCGGCGGAGGTAGAGGGGGTAGCTTTATTGGCGCCATCGGTCGTAGGCGGTGACCCAGCCTGCATTTGTTGCTGTTTTAGAGCGGCATTTTCTTTATTTAGGTCCTCGACCTCACGAAGGAATTTCCCTACCAGCACTTTCAGGTCTGCTAGCTCAGAGGGGTTGGAGTTAGATTTCTGGGAGGCTTTATCTGCCCAGCCTACCTTTTGCATGCCGACGGCGTCCTGGTTCAAACCGGGGTTTCCGTGGCTGGTGTGAAGGAGTCCTGGATTTGGAGGCGGACCGGCCTCTCGGTTCCAGTCGTGGAAAGGAGCTGGATCGATGTCTATAATTTGTTCGTCCCCTGCTTTTGGAGCGGCTGCGTCGCTCTTTAGACTGCGGCGACTCTTGGCTATGCTGGGTCAGATGTTGGCGTTCCTGTTCCCAGCGGCGTTTGATGACAATGTATGGAGTGCGGTAGATTTCGCGGCACTTGTTGCTGCCCAGTTCATGGCCCTTACCGCACAAGGCACACTCTGGCTCGCAGCTATGTGTCTCAGGAGGATTGGCCACGCCGCATCCGCGGCAGCGAGCGTTTTTCGGGTCCGGGCAAACGTCTGTGCGATGTCCGAGTTGTCCGCACAAAGAACACACTTCGTATTTTTTTTTGTAGAGGCAGCAGCGAATCATGCCACCACCGAAGCTGATCCAACGGGGAACTCGCTCACCGTTGAAGAGAATGAGGACCGTCTGCGACTGCGCACCCATGCGCCGGACTCCACATATTGGAGGATTCCTTGGATGCTGAAGGTTCGCAATGATGTCAGCGTCCGATAGATGTTTAGGAACGCCTTGGATCACTCCTTTACCACTGCCATCCGGCGTGGCGACATACGAGGTGATGGCGATCTTGTTCGCGCCGTAGATGAGCTCCTTGATGTTTAAGTAGCGTTCCACTCGTACCGCGGAATGGGTGGCCACCAGTATGGTGTGTTGCTTGAAGTTGAGTAGCATGCAGTCTTCAGATGATTCTGCCAAGGTGAGGCCCGCGGCGTCCCGTATGAGTTGAAAGATGCCGAGTTGGCCACAGCTCTCGAGTATACGGAGGCCGCCCGATGGCCGGAATATCACCTTGGTTAGGCCCTTGGGTAGGCGAGGTAGGTTCGACGCCACCGATTGTCGAGCAAGTCGTCGGCCAAGCTTTTTCGCAGAGGAGTCGGCAGAGTGCCGCATGCTGCCCTGTCCCTGGGCGCGATCGGTTCCATTGTGTGCCGCGGGGTTATTCCTTTGGCGTTCGTGACCGGAGCGTTTCGATTCACCGACGGTGAACCAACCATATTGGTGCGAAACTTCTTCGGGGCTAATGTCAGCCCCCTCCACGGTGACTTCCATGTCCAGTGTTGGAGGAAGATCCCACTCAGATAATGCGGCACAGCCCCATCAGAGCGGGGTCGCTAGGCCTGGCGTGGGCCTAGCGGGCCGTGCGTACCGGCGAGAGCCGAAACGCAGAAAAGTCCGCAGAAACAGGCAAAAAGAGACTTGCCGATGCGTCCGACGGCGTTATCCGAGCTTCGAAGACGAAATCCCAGGCGAACGAGAGCATGCAATGTCACTAGCGGAAGCTGAAGAGCGTAGATTGCAGCTCCAATCAAGGCTCGCAGAAGCTGGTGGGGGTAATTGTGAACCCAAATCGTGGCCCTCAGCAGCGGTTAGCCCATACAAATTGATCCCGCCTTTCGACGATCGTAGGGATGACTTGGATGCATACCTCAAACGTTTTGAGCGTATCGCAGAAGGGCACAGCTGGCGCAAGGAAAAAAAACCAGCTGAGGATAAAGTGTTGGTCGGACTTATCCGGAAAAGCCCTGCAGACGCCCAATACATGCCTGTACTAGAGGGCGAGCTCCGAGGCCTACCCGTACGTGTTTTACGGGATACAGTGGTGGTGCTGAGAGCCCTAGTTCCTGACTCAGCTCTCACTCGAGATCCGCGGTGTTCCTTGTTTATGGCAGCAGTCTGGAAATTCCCTAGGCAGAAGTCTATATCTCTTCCCCTTATTTCACTGGCATGGCCCTGGCAAAGTGCATGGAGACACCATTGTACAATGCCGTAATTGGAAATATGCCAGGTGCCCGTGAGCCCTCAATTCCAGATATCAGTTGGAAGAAATAAGACGGCGTTGCTAAATTGAGTACTGGCATAGTCAATGACGAGGTCGCCAGGGAAAATGGTGGGCGCGAGGGCACAAATGTGGTGCTGGCCGGAAAAGAAGTTTCTGGATGAAGGAGGGAAAGTACTTCTTCGAGCGTTGGTCCCATGAGGTTCACCAAGGAAATGTTAGAAGCAGAGCAAAGAGACGATGATTGAGGCGTGTTGGGTGAAAGTAGGGAAGGTGTTCCATGGCAAGCACGGCACTTCACACTCGTATTCTGTTGAATAGGGTTTGCTGTACCGTCTCTATCATCTCGCCTCCGGTAGAGGGGTTCGACAGGTAGTACTTCCCAAGTCTTGCCGATCATAGGTGTTAAGGCTTGCCCACTATAGCGCATTGGAGCGGAATCGGGGCATTAAGAAGACTACAGATCGACTTCTGGAAGAATTCTACTGGCCGGGAGTGCAGGAGAAGATTAAGGGATATGTCAGATCGTGCGACATCTGCCAAGGGAGGTGCCCGAAAGGCAAAGTAGGGAAAGCTCCGTTGGGACGCATGCCTCTTTTCAGCACTCCATTTGATCGGGTCGCTGTTGATATTGTCGGTCCGCTGTCGCCCACATCGGTGAAAGGGAATAGATATATTCTCACTCTCGTCGATTTTTCAACGCGGTATCTCGACGCCGTGGCTCTGCCAAAGATAGATTCAGCAGCCGTGGCAGATTGTTTGGTGAAGATGTTCTCTCGTATAGGCTTTCCGAGAGAGATCCTTTGTGACCAGGGCTCCTGGTTCACTTCCAAAATGATGAGAGAGCTCAATGATCTCTTGGCGGTGAAACATCTCAGCACGGCCCCTCACCATCTAAAGTGCAATGGGATGGTGGAGAAATTTAACGGCACACTCAAGTAGATGCTGCGGAAGCTCAGTCAGGAGGAGCCCAAAACTTGGGATCATTATATCGCTCCGCTTCTGTTCACATATAGAGAGGTGCCGCAGGCGAGACTGAGGTTTTCTCAGTTTAAGTTGATATTTGGACGACATATGCGAGGACCGCTCGCAGTCCTCAGAGACCTCTGGACAAGGAAAGATCTGGGAGAAGACATGAAGACGACATATGGTTACATTCTCGATCTAAGAGAATGTCTCGAGCAAACTGCGAGAGTGGCACATCAAAATCTGTTGTGTGCCCAACAGTCTCAGAAGAGATACTATGACAGGATCAGCAAGAAGCGGTAGTTAAGGGTTGGAGATCGTGCTCTCATTCTTTTGCCGAGCAGCCACAATAAACTGCTAATACAGTGGAAAGGTCCATTTGTGCTTTGTGAAAAAAAGAACGACGTGGATTATTGGATCGACTTGGGCCACACTAGAAGCATTTCCACATCAATGTGTTGAAAAGATACGAAGAGCGTGCGTCCCAAGAGACCATGCAGGCGTCATCTTTTGTTGTAGTCGAAAAAGGTGACAGGTTCGCAAAACGTGAGCATTGATTGCACGAGTCGTTTATCAAGTGCCGGAGGTGGATACCCAACGTAAAGTGCTACTGTCTGGTGTTTGCAATTGTTACCTGTGCAAATGTAGCCTGGCAGTGTTAGTGCGTCATTTTTTCCCCTCGTTCTACGGTTAGGTGTTGCTCAGTGTGCACATGTTCACCTTTATGGTACAGTCGTGTTTAAAGATTGTGTCTGATGTTTTGAATGGTTTTTATTTTTCCTTTTTCTAGATGTATTATGCTTGAGCACATGTTTCCTCTGTGCGCGTTTCCATGTGCCTCCATGTGTCACTGTGTAAAGCGCCTTCGGCGACTTCGGGAGCGTTTAAATTGTCTGTTTACAACATGAACATAAGTGTTATGTACAGCAACGGCAGTATTTTGTATGTGAAAAAACTTTTTAGAAGAAGGGGGGGGGGCATTTGTGAGGTGCACAAAAGATCCTCTGAGGATTAGTGAACGTGGTGCGTCGGCAGTGGTGCGTCGGACAGCGGAGCGCTGGGCGTGCGAAGGGTGTGTGCGAGGCGACGGCGACAAGGAGCGCGGCGAGCACGAGGAGCGGAGAGCTGACGGGTCAGAAAACCGAGGTGTTAAGGGAGACAGCGCAGCGGAGGTGGTGCGATTCAAGCGTGGAGGTGGCAGCCGTAGAACGTTGGGTCCGTGTTGCCGTGCCCTTCCTTGGAACACCGACGCAAGCTTACTGCATTCCTTGCAAGCGTGGAGGTGGCAGCCGATGGACTGAGGGTCTGTGCTGCCGTAAGGCACTCTTGGATAGCCCGCTTTAAGCCTCCAGCGTTTCGTGACGCCGTCGACGGGACCTGGATACGCTCGTTCTTTCTGCTGCTGCCAAGCTCTTCGGGCTCTTGATGAGAGACCACCGGCGTCTCCCTGTGTTCCTCTCCGCTCCTAATACCACCTGGCTCCCTTCCGCCGCTTCCGTCGACGCATCGCCAGCGCTGCGTCACATGCATCCACCCGCGTTCGCCCTGTCTGCAAGGCATCTCCGCTTCACCTGGCACGCTCAGTACCTGGTGAACACTTTTCTTTATTCTGTAGTGTTGTACGCGTGTTGAGTGTGTGTTTTCTTGGTGTATTCCTTTCTTATTGGCTCCTTTTCCTTTAAATTATAAATATGGCTTCGTTTTTTTTGTTTTATCTCTTTGTTCTCTTCTTTTGTTCGAACCGGCACGCGACAGCGTTCCCCTTCGGAAAGACAGGGACGCACTATCAATTCGCGACAATGACACTAAGAAGAACACCGGTGAGCTAGTGAAGTTTGTTGCCTATTACGAGTTAAAAAAGGAATTGGTTAATTCAGCTAATAAGGATGGAGATAGAAGTGTCTTTAGACGTTCCAGATTATGATGCGACCTTAAACTCTGTAAATCAATTCCTGCCTGTAAAGTTAGCTTCTGAAACGTATTGCGCTGTCGTATTGCCTTTGATCACACATTTGCAACAGCGTTCACTTTGCAGACGAATGGTAAGAATGTTGATCATTTGATGCACTGTTTGTATCAGTTCATTTTCAGTAGTTTTCGCTGCAAGTTTTCAAGTGTACACAGATATAAGTGTTTGTGTAGGTGAACTTGCTCATTAATTGTCAGCTGCTTCAAGCAATGTCCACAAAGAGACGAAGACACACAATTATCACCGAAAGGCCACAATCGATGCATGGTGCAGAACCGTGAAATACTTGTGTGCTCGCTAATGTGGAGCCTGTCGGCCAATCTGCTATGATGCACTATATTTACTACAGCAATACATTTGCGATGTCTGAACCTTAACACATTGCGTATGTCGTAACAGTGAAACGCAGCACCCGCTAGAGAAAGCTATCCGATTTTGAGCTTTGAAATGCTAAGAGCTGAAGGGTATTAAAAACGCCTTCTCCCTGAACAGCTTTCAGGTGGAGGACACCGTGGTACTGCGAAGGATGCAGCGTTATTTTATAGTGCTCAACCTGTCGAACTAAGTGAAACTGGGTACCAAATATTAGCTACCTTTAACCTTAATAGATGCGCTTCCTACGAATCGGATTAATCAGGTCAAAAACCCTTCTTTACATGAAATTAAACATGTCCTATATCTTGAAAATCAGCGCGCACCCAAACACCTATATCAGGAGCGTTCGCAAAGATTACTGTGTGGTGACCACCATAGCAAGGCCATCTCAGAGCAAAGTTGTTTTTTCTGACTCGTTGAAGTATGTCGTACCTAATTTTATTTCGATTTAATGTGAATAACGCGCTACACACTCACAAAAACGGCAACTGAAACGGCGGACACAGAACAAGCCCTTGTCCTGTGTCCGCCGTTAATAATAATAAAAATTGGTTTTTTGGGGAAAGGAAATGGCGCAGTATCTGTCTCATATATCGTTGGACACCTGAACCGCGCCGTAAGGGAAGGGATAAGAGAGGGAGTGAATGAAGAAAGGAAGAATTAGGTGCCGTAGTGGAGGGCTCCGGAATAATTTCGACCACCTGGGGATCATTAACGTGCACTGACATCGCACAGCACACGGGCACCTTACCGTTTTTCCTCCATAAAAACGCAGCCACCGCGGTCGGGTTCGAACCCGGGAACTCCGGATCAGTAGTCGAGCGCCCTAACCACTGAGCCACCGCGGCGGGTTGTTACCAGATGTCGTTTTTGTCAGTGTGTAGCGCGTTATTCACATCAAATGTACAGCCAACTAGCCCATATTGCTGCCTTGTTTATTTCGATATTTTATGTTGAAATTTCTCGAAAAACTTTTTTTTAGCAGTAACGATGCACAATATGCACGCCGTATATTCTGGCCAGGTTATCAAACACTAAAACGTTTTTAATTTTCTCGATGCAATGCCTATTGTGCTTCATGAACAGTTGCACAATTTGGCGCCTTTTTTTGAAGGAGAATATTGATGTTCCGGATTTTGTTAACAATGTGTTTTTACAGTAAAAAAGAAAAGGAAATGAAAAACTAAACTCAGCGGACAATGTCTTAGCGGTCCTTACGAACCCAAAGCCTTACCCAGCTCTTGAATCCAATTAATGTAGTTATTGACGCATTTCTGCGTACTAATTCTGGTGAGACGTTCCATAATTTGAAATATTTTCCGTATCGTGCATATCGAAACTATATGGAACGTTTGGAGTCAATATGAACTATACAAACAAGCCAAGTGCAAAACTTAATATACACGAGGGCCCTGTTTGATGTCATGCAGATGGTATAAATATAGTGTGAAAATTATACAGAAATGCAATTGAAAGTAAACGGAAAGCATATATTAAGCTCCTCGATTTTCATATCCTTTTTATGTTCTTTTTCTATACCAAATACGCTCCTTAGTTCCAAAAAATTAATATTTGTGGTTCATATGGAAAGTTCACAAGGGGAGTTATTCACTGCACGGTAATTGCGACGGCTGAATTGCAAAATTTGTAATTTATTGGAGCTGTATGGCCGACATAAACGAAATTAACGTTTCATATTGAGCACGTCCAGTTTGTGAAAGTTCCGAAATTCCGCCTTTGCTGCCGAGGATGGTTTAGATGCTTGGTATTCGTGCAAGTCGCCAAATTATGTTTGCTGCCTAGACATACATTTCTGCGCACGTCGCTGTCATGAATATCTTAACTAGAAATTTTGAGTTGCGCCCTTAAACTGCCCCCCTTTCTTTAACGTTCATTCGATAGAAAAAAAATAATTTGGCAGCAGAGAGTAAATACTCGAGTTTAATATCGATACTACATTTAAAGCAGCCAAACAAACTCCACTGAGATTGATGCTCCTTGGAGGGCATCAAGGAAACTACGCCAGTTTTTGAACATTATCTGGGTAGCCAAATAGGGATGATGGTAGCGCCCCTTGTCACTAAACTTAGCCAGGAGGTCCCGTTAATTATTTGGGGTTGACATAAAAGAAACGATTTTCAATTTGCTACGAAATGTAAGAGTTTTTGCAGAGGAATGAGCTACTCATATTTGATCATATTTTCCATCGGTCAAAGAGACTTGGATAAAAACATTTGGTTCAGCTAGAACACACATTTACTAACTTTACATGCACACTAGATTTATACAGCAGCAATATGCAAAGGAAAACAAAGGTTGCTCGTGTAGAGGTTCATAGCATGTACGGGCAAGCTCTGAGCCAAGTTTAGTTTCCGCGTTTTGCTCCTTCCATGCTCGGACATATAGTATTTCACAGTTTTACAATTAATGGGATTCTCAGCAAAAATTCTTCAAATTTGTTAGCCTAGTAGAAATAGGTGCTGCGGCTTTTTCTGGCTGTGATGTTGTTAGTTAAGCAGCAGAAAACACATGTTCTGCTAAGACAGCTGAATTTTAAAATGAGATATTTTCTTCCCGCCTGTCTCTTCAAACTCGTGACGTCATCACGAGAAAAGACTCAGCGATAAGTGTTCGGACATGAACGGCTGTGTAGCTTAGACCTAATCATGCGCAGCTAAGAATTGCCTTGACTGTTGCCATCGCCGATGTTTACATGAGAACACGGCCTGCAATAGCGGTACCTACTTTTTATTTTTGCATCCTTTTTTTTGAGTTTCAATAAAGTTAGCCTGCTGTAAAAGGCTCACGGCAGTTTACCGATATCCCTCAAGAGAAAAGTGTGCAACAGCTGTATCTTACCGGTACTCACCTATGGGGCAGAAACGCGGAGACTAACGAAAAGGGTTCGGCTCAAATTAAAAGCAACGCAGCGAGACATGGAAAGAAAAATGACAGGTGTAACGTTAAGAGACCCGAACCGGGCAGAGTGGGTGAGGGAACAAGCGCGGGTTAATGACATCCTAGTCAAAATCAGTTGGAAGAAATGGGCTTGGGCGTGGCATGTGATGAGAGGGCAAGATAACCGCTGGTCTTTAAGGGTAATGAAATCTATTCCAAGAGAAGGCAAGCGTAGCAGGGAGCGGCAGAGGGTTAGGTGGACGGATGAGATTAGGAAGTTCGCAGGTATAGGGTGGGCGCAGCTGGCAAAAGGCAGGGTTAATTGGAGAGACAAGGGAGAGGCCTTTGCCCTGCAGTGGGTGTAGTCAGGTTGATGACGATGTTGATGGTGATGATGGCGGTTTAAAAGGTCAGTAAAAAGAGGCAAAAAATGTTTAGAGTTACAATTTCTTTCGCGGGCCAGCTTTCACACTGCTTGAATAAAGGGGCTAGCAGATGTCACCTTGTGGGCTGTTCACGTTTACTGGCAAGCTGGTGCGGCTGTCTGCAGCTGTCAGTGCATTAAAAAAAAGTCCTGTCAAAGGAAACACATCGCCCAGCTTGTCGAATGCAAAATGGCTGTTTTGTATGCAATTCTACTTTTGCAAAAAGAGATGTCCGGCTAACTGGACTTTGAAAGAGGCAAAGGCTCATGAATCACTGGACAGCGTTTTATCCGCTTATACAGGCGGCCTTCGAGTTGTTTATGGCGAAGGTCTGTTGATTTCCAGGCGTTTCTGGTACTTCTGCTATACGCGCGGGTGGGACCAGCAAAGATCTAGAGAGATACAGTATACCTTTCACTTATGCAGAGAAGGAACACTGCGTGCCAGTGTTTCGAGAGTGACATTTGAAATGTAAAAGGTCGACATTTTGCGCAGGAGCATGCTTCGTATGCAGGCGCGGAACGCTTAAGAACGAATAGTAGACTCACATAAGACGCAGTTTGTTTTGCCACTATTTGGTCACTCGTCTAAGGTAACAGGGCGAAATTTTACACAGTGCTTACAATGTGTTTCTTAGTAGCGCATACGGAGTTTGTGAAAAAAGCCTGAAAGCATAGAGAATTTATCTAACCTACATTTATTAGTTTTTGCTGTCAGCGAGGAAAAAGTTTTCAAACTTTTCCAGAACGTGGGCTTTTTGTCAAAGAATATGATAATAATTGTTTTGTTGCTTACAAAGATATAAATCGTCGACCAAGCATAATTCTTTTAGGGAAGAATAAGTGTCATGCATGCTGTAAAGCTTGAAAAAAAAAATTAGATGAATGATCTGCTGGTAGCAAAGAAAATGTTCCTTAAATACGCAAAACTTCTGTTTTTAAGAACTGCTGTGAAAAGTTTTTTCTCGCTACCACATTCATAAATATTGGTTGATGTGCGTAGTTTCACTGAGCTGCTGTATGCAGCAGTTCTTGGGAGACTCCTTCATCTTCCTTTTCTTCTTGCTTTAATGTGAACTCCAAAAGCCTGGCTTTGTTATCACTGCTGTCGAAGTGGATGACCGCCACATTACAAAAAAAAAATGGCAGCGCTTAGATCGGCTATGCCTGGTTATACGTAGCGAGAAATTGATCTTCTCCTGCCGATACCGCCGCTGAAAAGCGGCCGGACTCTCCTTCTCGTCACCCATGCGAAACGATTGTGACACGGCCGCTGCTGCCGCGGCTGCTGCTGCTTTTGCTGATAGGAAGAAAGAAAAGGAATGTGCATGGGTGTCACCTCCACATTTTATACACGCAGCTGTGCATGCGAAGTTATGCGCATAGCTAGCACGTGGCATCCACGTGTGTCATGCGCGGCCCCAGCGGCGAAGGCCAGCCAGCTGCTCCTCTCTGGTTGCCGCGCGTGCGCACATCCTCTCTTCGACGTGACGTCACGCGCGGCGCTGGCTGTGGAGTCGGCGCGCGGCGGCGGCGGCGGCGAAGCTCTGACGTCACGCGCGGCGCACCTGCTGCTCCTCTCCAGCCGCCGCGCATGCGCACAACTGGCCTCTCCGGACCCCGGCGAAATGCTCGACTGGTAACCAAGCGTAGCTCTCGCTACAAAATACATCTGCTCTGACGTGCAACTTCGCTTAAACCCTGAGCCTCTTTCAGGCATTGCTTCAAAAAGGCGCCATGGTTGGCTTCATATTTAATTCGAGAAGAAAAAGTGGCTACCAGCTTTCAGAAACTCCAGAAAGTAGGGTGCACAGTAAGTAAACAACTTATAGAGGCCCAACAAAAACTTGCAGCTACATTGTGCTCAAACGTGCAATGTGTTAACTGTTTTCAAGTGTCAGTCTTTTTGCTCGTAAAGTTAAACACGTTTCGGAGTCTTTTAATTCTTTTGAAGTGAATAAACAGCTATGTAAACTTTAACTGCCTAAAACGCGCCTCACTGAAAGCGGGAAACGGTGCGGGCGGTACCACTTTAAGGCATTTTCTAGTACTGACTGGCACACGCTCTTTGGATGATATGTTCTGCAACAATGCTAATATTTTAGGTGCGTAGTAAAAAATACACTTCTGTGCCCACTTTGAATGGGACACAAAAAGATTACTTCTAGCCCAAACGAACATTACGATTTGTTTGCGGGGCGTAAGGCGATGCCTTCTGGAAAGTTTCAGTCGCAGCATTAATTTAATATGCTTCTCTATGTTGTGCGAGGAGACCGTTGGCATTTCTTTTCGTAACGAGTGACGTCAGGTGCACTTGCCGCCATTCACTGTGACGTCACCTTGATCTTTGGTAGTTGGTCCTTGTTGCTTAGCGCTGTTTTAGTATTATGGACGTCACCGACCTCAGTGGTTGTACACAGGAACAACCAGTGCTTGCCGGTGACGACAGCCTCATCAGAAATGTAAGAGTCCCTGTTTGCCGGTACGAATATACACTTCAGCGCTTCAGACCAAAACTCCCAGCAGAAAATTGTTTTTCAAGAATTATTAGCTCTGCTCACTGTTTTCTTCAGCTCATTGTCATACAAGTGAGGCCCGCAGGGCTCTTTCAAAGTATGAAAAACGGACACCCAAGCACTCTGTGTCTGTACCACTTTACGGAAATTTGGATATGTTATTTCAGTGCTGCGTGCGCCTTGTATACCGCGAATGTATAAATGTTATGAGCACGTGAAGTAAAAAAAAATTGAAGTTTAGCCATTGTCCTCTAAGTATTTTTTTTTCAAGAAGCGAACCTCTTTGTCTAGTTAAAAATGTGAATGGCGCCATGGTGCTCTGTATCTTTCCGTTCTATGTTCTTTGGTTGACAGATTCGAAAGTGGCCGTACATTACTTTCGTAATTTGGTTTTCGTTCAATATGGCCCCTTTCACTCTTGACTGTCCTGTTGCTAAAATATAGGCGATGGAAAAGTGTGTTTCATGTTGAGAGGGCGCTTGCGAAAGCCGCTGCTTTCGACCATAGGCCCGTTCGATGAGGCGTTTGACAGGCTGCAAATAGGAGAACAGTTGGCGTTTTCTGACGCTGACCCGTCTCATGCCTTGCGGAGTGTGCTGAGGCGGGAATAACATTAAAATGGTTCCCACATATTCCGCAATAAACCAAAACATGGCGCAGTAAATATTTCGTAAAAAAGAACATAACCGCAGTCTTTGAAATGACACAAGCTTGAACGCTCCTGCAGGTCACTATAAACGTCTCGGTTTCAGGTGCTATTCGTGAAGCGCTTTTTTCACGACGCCACAACATTTTGCACCAAGGTGAGCAGTTACGTCACTCATTTTGCAGAATGCACCCGCCCAACAAGATTTTGAAAGCTTCGTTGCTTTGCAGGCAGGCACTGCCAAGGGTATACGCCCTACCAGTGGAAGAAAGTAACAACAAAGAATCGGCACAAAACGCAAAGTGAAACAGGACCTTGGGGGGTTGAAGAATGCGGCCTGAAATATCTTTGTGCGCATTGCCTTTTCACTTTTCGTATGTAATTGCACTCACTCCACCACCTACAATATAATAAATATACCTGCTGTCGAATACAACGACATTCAACAATGTCGAGGTCAACTTTGACAGAACTTTTAAGGAGAAATGTTAGCGACAAGACACGTACCAAATAAGCGGGCTGAAAAGCAGCGATTTTTCGTTGAAAGCAAATAGCGACGCGCGCACGTGGAACTCTATGAAAGGAGCATGCTGCGGCGCAGTGATAATTCTTTCGCATTGTGTTTCCCTTTCCGTTGATATTTTTCGTAGATGTTTCCGTATCCGTAGAAATATTTCCGTTAAAACCCTGACACTTTTTCATCTCGGTGTTTCCCTTTGCTTAGTAGCGACATCTTGTCGAAAACCGGCACGGGGTGTTTAAAATGTCTACAAATACGCAGAAACTTAATTCAATCGCACATATTTTTGAAAAAGAGCTTCAAATGGGCCTAGTTGGTTTGTAATCTTCGACATTCCTATTGCGCTACTCAAGGTTTACACAGACAATAACGACACATGCAGAAAGGGCGCTAACTATCAACTGATTTTATTGCGTGGGAAATTCGTTTTATATGAACTGTGTGGGGGTTGAATTGGGGAGATAAGTACGTTCTCCCCGCTCAATCGCGGCTGACACGGTTCAAAGCCGCCCGGACCCCACCCCGTGATCGCGTACGCTAACGAGCGCTCGCCGACCACGGCGGGCCTTGCTCTGGGGGAACAAAGGAACGACACATTGGCTGACACAAAAAGGCATTTATTGCTACAGAAACAATAACGCCAGCTAGCAACAAGGTACGCTAATGAATCGAGGTCGTCCGACTCACCAGCAAGGTTCCGAGCGAATGTTCGCCCGCGCTAGGGCAAGGGATATATACTCCGAAGGCCGGACGGGACGAGTACGGGAGCCTGTCTCCCCGTCGCTTCCTCGCCCCGCCGGCGAAGAGCGGAGCCGCGAGCGACGCGTCCGCTCAGGCCGACGATCCCAGCCGAAGCCCCTCTCCCGCGCGCGGGCTTTGGCAGCTCTCGCGCAGCGATGCTGGCGCCCTCTCTTGCAAGTTAATGTAACTGACAAGGGAATGCGCTCAGCCTCGAGGTAATGCTGCCGCTGCACTGTGCCTTGCGGGAAAGCAAACTCAGGGGGCTGCAGGGCAGGTCCCCACATCCCCCCAACCTTAAATAGACCCACGTGCCTGAAAGTACATGCTATGGAGGAGTCTCCTGGTCTTCATGTCCTTGAGGCACGTCTTGCAGCGGAGGTCACGCCGACAGCGTCCACGCAGACTTCCGCGGTATTCCGAAGGTGGCGTGAAGGTCTCCGCTGGGACGACTCGCATGGCCCGCGGACTACCGTGTCCGCAGGCCCGCGAATCGAAGGCCGGTGGGATAACTGCAGGCCAGGATCCTGCAGTAGTCGCCAGGGCAGCAGCAGCCGGAGGTGACTGCTGACTGGTCTCGCCATAGCTGCTCCGGATGGATGCGGCGAATAGGATACAGGCCGCTCCGTCGCAGCAGGTGGCAGCGAGACGATGTGCACCGGACAGCAAGCCTGGGTGGCTCCACCGAATCTGCAAAATTGCCGAAACGCTCTCAGCGTGCCTTTAACGTAGGTCACGGGAGGGGAAACGGCATCCATAAGGGCCTCGTGGCACAATGCCTAACTCGCTAGCAAAACGTGTCGGCGGCTGTGCAAACGCAAAGTTCGAGTGAACAAAGCCCTTTCTTGAGTTGAACGAGACTGCTCAGTTCGTGCGAGGTTACAAACAAAAAAAAAGGCGGGCAGCAAAGTGCTCCCCTCTCAACGACACGGTCCGGTGGTCGGGTCTCTTTTAACGTGGTGCCGGCAGCTCCGAAAGCCTCAGGCCTAACTACCACTCCGACAACGACCGTGACCACAACAAAGACCCGAAACGGGTTATGTGCGCGCAGCCGCGAGGAGACGTCAGCTTTGTGGGGTGGTCCTACCCCGCTCACTGCACAAAGCAGCTTCTGAGCGGTCGGCGCCCACCGTATCGGACGGTGTCGGAGCGCCTGGGCCGAGCTGCAATACCAGCGAGCTCGTAGCGGCACCCGTGGCCCCAGGCCACCCGGCTCCCGGAGCCGCGACTCCCAGAGTCGAAAAAGAGACAGTAGAGAAAATATATACAGATACTCGGACCACCCACGCGGCTTCCGTACTCACTCGCTTCGGGCTCGGCGACTCCGCGGGCGCTAGGCCTCGCGCTCCCTCGATGCGGACCAAGTGATTCTCGCGAAGAATCTCCAGGGGAAAAAATGCGCTGAGCATGTCGAAAAGTTCAAACATGCTGCAGCGCAATACACCTCGCACTCTAGAAAGCATGCCGCAGGTCCTAGCGATCAAAATTCATTCTAGGCCTAGCACTTGCCAAATCCGGACAAAGAGCGTTCCTCGAACCGAACCGACAGTCGTCCAATGTTCCAAGAGCAGGCCCCACGTTGGGCTGCCAGATGTGGGGGTTGAATGGGAGATAAGTACGTTCTCCCCACTCAATCGCGGCTGACACGGTTCAAAGCCGCCCGGACCCCACCCCGTGATCGCGTACGCTACCGAGCGCTCGCCGACCACGGCGGGCCTTGCTCTGAGGGAACAAAGGAACGGCACATTGGCTGACACAAACAGGCATTTATTGCTACAGAAACAATAACGCCAGCTAGCAACAAGGTACGCTAATGAATCGAGGACGTCCGACTCACCAGCAAGGTTCCGAGCGAATGTTCGCCCGCGCTAGGGCAAGGGATATATACTCCGAAGGCCGGACGGGACGAGTACGGGAGCCTGTCTCCCCGTCGCTTCCTCGCCCCGCCGGCGAAGAGTGGAGCCGCGAGCGACACGTCCGCCCGGGCCGATGATCCCAGCCGAAACCCCCCTCTCCCGCGCGCGGGCTTTGGCAGTCTCCCCCGCGGCGATGCTGGCGCCCTCTCCTGCCAGTTAATGTAACTGACAAGGGAATGCGTTCATCCTCGGGGTGAGACCGCCACTGCACGGTGCCTCGCGGGAAAGCAAACTCAGGGGGCTGCAGGGCAGGTCCCCACAACTGTTAAGATGAAAAGACACAAAAACAAGTAGCTTCATGGCGATGAGTTGTCTAATCTTCTGCTGACAGGCATGCGTAAAGAACGGAGTCTTTTCACTTCCTTAAGAAGTTTATCTCTCGCTTCGTCAGCGCTACCGACGTGTCGCAGTGGGTTGATAGCACCACTGTCATCCTGCGATCCCAAGATAAAATGCTAAGGGAGCTATATGAAGCATTTTGCAAGACGTCTTAGGAGGAACGCACTTGCGTAAGCGACCCATCGGTAGCGCTGACGAAACGAGAGATAAACTTTTTAAGGAAGTGAAAAGACTCCGTCCTCTACGCATGCCTGTCAGCAGAAGAAGATTAGACAACTCTTCTTCATTAAGCTACTTGTTTTTGTGTCTTTTCATCTTAACGGTTCATATAAAACGAATTTCCCACACAATAAAATCAGTTGATAGTTTGCGCCCTGTCTGTATGTGTCGTTCTTGTCTGTGTAAACAAACAATGTCGAAGATTTTTGAAAGAATTATGTTCACGTGCCCGGTCATCCACGAGTCTGCTGGTCAGTCTGACATGTATAGACCCTGAAAGGGGAAAGGGGTATCTTGTGCACGCTACGTGTGGCACATCCAACGAACTTGTAGTCATGTTTGACAGTGGATCCGTGGGACACTAGTTTTCTTAAACTGCCCTTTGTAGTTCCAGAACAGAGAGTAGATAGGATTCGTCTTCAAGTGACGTGAAACGCCGCATAGACAAGGCACTACTTCGCCCTCATTTCTTTACAGCCCAGCGTTTTCCATGCTCGTCCATTCTCTTCCTTCGTTGGCTCCAGCACGCACTCGACAACCGCACTCAGCACATCTGCGAGACAACCTGCGTCACTGTGGCGAAAGACCTATGGACGAAAGCTGCAGACATTTTTTTCCTGCACGGCATTGTTCAAGCAACGACGCTCCCTTGACAAGCGTTTACTTATAACTATATAAATAAAAGCCTGAGTTATACCTCTCATGGCTTTTATGCTGAAGTATGCTTTTGCCGACGGAGTTGGCTTGTTTCTGAGAATTGAGCAGGCAGTCTAGACGTCATGTGGGTAGGATTTTTCGATTAAACTTTATCAAGCTTTCGAGAGAAACAGGCACGTGCTACTTGAGCCGCATAGTTCAATATTTTCTTTGGACATCTGTTCGCAAAGTGCCGTTCAGATTTTGATGCATTGATGCACAAGTTCGAGATAGGAGGAATTGATTTTCAGAGCGGAGGAGAGAAATAGAAGTGAAGGCATTGTTGGAGAGTTTCAGCAAAACGTGATGAAAGGTTTGGCTCTATCGCTTCAGGGCTACTGCAGTGTGCATTGGAGGAGCCTTGGTGTCGGGACCGACATTCCAAGTCTACTAAGATAATAGGCATGTAGACACCGCAGCAAAAAAAACAAAAAAAACATAACTATAATAGTTCGGGCTCCCCGTCTCATTCATTCGGTAGTTGTAAACAATATGCACTAGGTTCTCTTCAAAGAATTTTCGCGTGACCTACACAGGAGCTGTTTTTGCCTGCGAACATATTCTCGCTAATAGTGGAACGTCACTGGCAATACCGGGCGTCAGAACGCAATGTATAGAACTGTTCGCCGCGTGCAGCTTGTTTTGCAACCTGATAAGAGAAGCGCTCACTTTGAAAATTTAAATCGCAAATGACTGCCTTGCTTGTCGAACAGAGGGACTTGCTGTTCATCACAGCTCTAGGAATTACGAAAAAAAACATAGAAGTGTAGCTTGTTGGGAGACACTGGAGGCAGAAGTCACAGCTTATCAGGCGCGCGGCTTGCAACATTTTTTTATTTTTGCTTTCTTTCCAGCTGCTTGCATCACGACGGAAAGTAAGCACAACGTGGCTGCGAGCTGAGCAAGCACTCTTTCTTCCGATCTCAACCTGCACCGTTCTTACCATAAAAATGGCATTTCAAAGAACTGCAGGCATGTGATCTAACGCGTCCTTATTTCTTATATGCCTCACTGCAGTTCCTATGGTATTCTTTAACTACGCGGTGCAGCTAAGCGGAAAAGACTACCGCTGTGTTTTGTACTGCGTGAGAGTGAACTTTGTCTTGTCGAAACACTGCTAATTTTACACCATACTATGTGTTTGTTAAGCTGAACTGGTTCCGGCTGTAGAAGCCTAGTTCGCAGGATAAGTGTGTTCGTCTCTTTCTGTAATTTTTAGCGCACACCATTACTCTCAAGGATAAGTTCTTCAACAGTACTTTTACCTTATATTTAGCAGTGTGGGATTCAGTCACAGTTGAAATATGACGATAATAATAATAATAATAATAATAATAATAATAATAATAATAATAATAATAATAATAATAATAATAATAATAATAATAATAATATTAATAATAATAATAATAATAATTTTATTTTGTCACCGTCAGTAGCAAATACAGGAGAGACAGGCCGGTCTAAGCTTTAAGATGGCTTGTAGGACCGTGCCTAAAAAAACTGACAGAAAAGTATGACTCATGCGTATATAGGCGAAGAAAGCAAAGTAACAATAAACATGAAAAAGAGCACACTGGAAGTTAGTACGTTCATTCGAAACACAACTGAAAATAATTAATAATAATAATAATAATAATAATAATAATAATAATAATAATAATAAACAGGAATAGGCATAATATTAAAATAGGCATAAAGGCTGCCATCCGTTGGCGGTCTGAGAAGTATAATCGAAATTTTGCAATTAACTCGAGGTGCTGTTTCTGTTATAAAGCACATTAATAACAATGTGACAGAAGTGAAATATGGAGTCCAGGGGCGCTATGCAGGCAGCCCATGATACCAAGGCTCTATTAGGACTCAATTTATTCAAACCGCTTATGCTCTGAGCGCTGAAGTCACCCACCGCGATCGTTTTCTTTTGTATGGATTGAGTTTTTTCGTCCCTACATTTATAAGCGAATATTTACACTGGAGCAAGAATTAATGCTTTGCATACGGTATATGTATTCAATCACTCCAAGTTAATCTATTGGCTGCAAGATGAACATCTGTTGCATATGAATGAAATTCATTTGAAATAACACACAGCAATGCAGCGGTACCGCGGTCACGACAGATGTGTCGAAGCGCTGATAATATCGCGCGTGACACTTTCGGCGTGAAGGGTCCTATACCTCCGGTTTCTGAGCAGCCGCTTCACTTTAGATGTACGCTTTAAGAAAGTTGGCTTTTGTAGAAATTGTTAATATAGCAAAATGTAGCGAAAGATATTTTAATTTTTTTTCCCACGCAACATGCCCCTTACGCTGTATAAGATCGCAGCCACAACTGGCGCAAGTAGTCAATATACTCACCGGTTACAATTACCGGTCCAACTGATTGTGCACGTGAATAAACCGCTCTTGAACACGGACACCGACTTCACATCATTCCCAGCGTTTTCTAAGCATCAGCGTTGTCCATTTAAATCCCGTTTCACCAGGCGCCATTAGTGCTTGCATGGTCCCGCGTGCAATCATCGCCTCATTATTTTCACGCGTGAAAATTCTGCCTTTCCTCAGGCGCTCAAGGCTTTCTACCGAAGAAGCTGAATGCCTTGCCTCTCACTGTGCTGAAGCGTGCGGATCACATTCTCCTCCCTTCTTTGAGCCCTCCTTTCCTGCTTTGAGAAAAAAGACGACAAAGAAAAGAGGGTGAGACTTGGCCCCGACTCAGAATGATTAGGGTCATGAAAGTTCATGCCAAAACGTTGGTTTTGGGTGACAGGCTTAATTGGGTTCTATAACTGACATGACCTAGAGCTGTGAGATAGATGTGCGGTTGGAACGGACGCCGCAATGCCAGCGCAGAGCGACAAGTATGATAGCATGGCCGGCTTGCACGATTACTTGAAAGCGTATATTGTCCAAAAAATGAGCTAGATCTGTTTCATATCAAGCAATTAGATTTAAAAATGAACATCTGCGAAAAGTTTTTTTACGATAAGTGGCAGTTAATTTATTCTTCCTCTGTGTAACGGCTTATGCGCGAAAAGTGGGCTTGGACTACCGCCTGTCAGTCACTGGCGGGCGAAGGTTAGGCTGAAGAGGGCCCACCTTAAAGAGCCCCTTCTAGCGTGTGGTGTGAACTGGCCTCAACTGAGACGGTAAGGCATCGTTGACGACGCATGAAAAATTGGATGAAAGATAATTCAGACTCGTGAGATATTGAACATTTCACAGATTTGAGTACGTAAGTGTGAACTGGTTGCTGTCTTCCACGTTTGGACCTGTAGGCAAGAGTTTTTATTTTTTCCCTCAAGGTGGCGAGAGAGGCATGTCAGCTGTATCTCGCATTATCCATTCAGGGCAGTCTCGTGCTATTATAATAATTCTAGGCAAGAACTGCAAGATACTCCTTTGCGCTTTCAGTAAAACCAAAATAACGATATTAATTTTCGTCCCCGGCTTGGCGCCTGTGGAGACGCGATTTAGGTTTTGAAATATAAAATCTTAGCATTGATCTAGCTGAAAAAATTGGTAGGCTTTTAACGTAGTGAAACCGAGTATATGTGCGAAAGCATGTGTTGAGCCTGGCTGGCTCATGGTTTTCCTTTTCTGGGTTGTCGGCAGGTCTGGCGACGATATTAGTTCGATAGCGGTACTAGTTTATGAAGACGATGACTTGCAATGAACAACGCTAGTGTGTGTTGCAGCTTAACACGAAGCGTGATAGGCTGCGGCGTCAGCCTAGTGCTCTCGTGCACAGAACAGCGGCTTCGAGACCCAGTAGCGGCAATGTGTATTTTATTTATTTTTTTATTCAAGGTAGGCTTCGGCTTTGGTCTGCTTTGTTTTGTGAAGTAGGGCGTTTGCTCGAAAAAAGTTTCGAATAAAAAATGAGTGCTGTTGCAATAACGGCAACCTTTAAATGGATGAAAAACTGCACTTGGAGACAGGCGTTTCGTCCGTCGTAACAGCCATGGCGGCGCCTGGTTGATGGATTGCAATTAACGCATTTTCAAAGCACATATAGCACTGTTCGTCAGAAAAGGTCCCAAGGACTTGAATTGTTTACACGTGTGCACAAATCAGAGCGTCATCTCTGCATCTCAAGAAGAATAAAAGTTTGAAAGCGGGCAAGAAGAGTCAGGATAGGTAACGTCATTAAAACGAAACAACCGAACTTGTAGACTTCTCGCCATCTGCCGATGCGAAGAGGTTGCAATGGTAGGAGTAGCGCAACACCCTCTCTAGCGCATGTGTATAGCAAGAGCACAAAAAGCACATGCCCACCAAAACAGCATTCTTATTGGTGAAGCAGTTGCCAGGGGAATTTTAAGCACGGAATTCTTTAAGCTACCATTGTCGGCAAACAAAAGCGAACATCGTTCACAAATCACGACGAATCTAAAGAAATACAAATTAGGGTGATCTCGAGGCCAGACTTACTGGAAGCATTCGGAAAGGTTCCGTCCGAGTGGTATCGAGGAGAAAATGCTTTCCTACCCCATTATAGTCAAGGAGCGGCATTTAAACCAGTGGCCTTGACAACAGGACAGCTTCATTTCTCGGCGTCATAAACAACTCGGCCATCGCCGTAGCATCTTGGGCAACGTTTTCCAATTAGTAGCCTTTCGTGCTTTGCTCGAAATCATCGTCAGCGTCATCTTTCATCTCTTCGTTTTCAGCCACGGATATTTGCTATGGCCGCTGACGGGCTAGTGATACAGTCTGTCTAACAGCGAAAGACAGTGAGTATGTTGGCCAGCACGAGAAAGAAAAGCGGCTGAGGGCTGCTGTACTTAAAACCACCAAAAGTGTTGAAGGAACCGAGCAAATGGTCGACCTAAGAAAAGAAACATGGAAGTCGGTCAGTGGCGGGGATATATTGATGAACGACAACAATAGGATTGCCTGAACTGGAGGTGCTCGCCTTACTGCGTCCGTCATGCGGCCGCTTAATGACCTCGCCCTTTTTGCTCGCCATCGCTTGGACCTTCTGTACCATCTGGAAGCACATACACGCTACCGGCCTTGCTTTTCTGGTAATGAGACTAGGAATGCTTTCGCATTCAAAGTTGGATGTTAATCTACATTCTTACGCGACGATAATATTCTGCATCTTTTAAACATATCCTTGCACATTGGGCTTGCTATTTCTGTATAAGTTGTAAAATATATTTCTGTAAGCTATAGAATTTTTCTTTCATGCAAGGAAACGAGGCATTGCGTGGCTTGCGTCACACCTTAATGTGCTCGCTATCTGCTCAGAATTATGGTGTTCAAATACATAGCGTTTAGTGCCAGGGAAGAATATAAATAAAAGAGGAACGCGTCTCAATAACCTACATCGTAATATACCGAAAATAGCAACTAAAGCGGCTCTTATGCTTCTCTTCCTTCGTACGTCAGGGTAATCAAAAGTGAGCTAGCCATATCATCAGCGCACATCACCATCCCCTGCCACAACTGAACGCTCTCCCACGCCCACCTGAACGACATAGGCATAGGTGGCAGACCACAAATAGACACCAGCGTCATGTCAAGAGTCAGGAAAGAGAGAAAAGCGATAACATCAGTTGGGTTCTCAAGTTATTTATTCTCTGCACTGATTTTGTAAACTTGCCTTTGTTAACTACTGAGTCCAGGACATGTTACACTTGCGGAAGAAATATATGGTAACTGTCACAAATGCAATTAAACTATCCTTAAAAAAGTGGAAAAGTACCCTTCATTCTTCAGTCAAGGTTTCCAGAAAAGTAAGTTCAGCGACAATGGAAAGCGAACTTTAGCGAGAAATGTAATGTTTACTTCAGCCAGCCGACATCTGAGGACCGCTCGCTTCCATGCGGCCGTTAGTATTGTGGCGCTGAGGAGAAACTTTCGAAAATTGAAGTCACAGAAAAAGTCAAATGTCGCGAAAAAGAAAGACAGTAGAGCAGCGATACTTCAAAACAGGTCTTTTAAGGCAGCTGCAGGGAACGGAAAGGACGGCGCCAACCTCCAGAGAAAAGCTTACATCAGAGCAGCCTCATCTCAAGCTCCTTGTCACGTGAGTGTACGTCTTACAAGATAACAGAGCAGTTTCGCCAGATTATAAGTCGGATTATTCTTTTATTTGTTTAGGCTCCTCATGCTTGATAATTTTTGTAGTGTTGTATCGGGGATTTTTTTCAATGACATCAATCACTGATTGATCCAATTTTCTCTTACTTAAAGAAAATAATTTGGCAGTAGGCATTATCAACAAGTTGTGTCAAGAATGCTATCACTATTTTTATACTTTCTGCGTTACAAGTGACCAGCCCAGCAATGACCCTACTCGACAGCAATCCGCTTTTTTAATTTCACTTGCTGATAGAAATATTTGGCATACTAAGCACGGGTAATGATTGCTCAAAACCGCCAGCAGTAAAGAAAAGGCTAGTATCGTCGCCGACATAAGGTGAGAAATTTGTATGACGTCAGCATCTGGCACGCAGCTTTTGGTGATTGATCCGTGGAGCGTGGATCGTGACGCATAGTGCAAAGTTTGCGAGAGCTCTGTCACTCAGCTGCTAGCTAGCCTTAAGCCGCCCTAAACAGTACTGTGAAGAAAGAGCACGCGAAATTATTGCGAAGGCGAGCGCATGTGACGACTGTGAAGCGGAACGAAGTCGTCAGTCGCGAAAGAATCCATACGTGCGATCTGGTAATATCCAGATGAAGAAGCAACGGCACCAAAGTTGGGAGATATGCGCCCGGGAGCCGAATCCACGGGACGCTACACACAAGCGAAGCACAATTGCACCACTCGGGCGTTCGAGTGTCATTTCAGTGCCCCGCGATCAGCTTTCCTTTCCTTGTTTGGTTAGCAATTGACAATAAATTGATGCTCCTAATTTTATGGTTACCTGTGCTTTTAACGCGAGTTTTAACCAGCAGCGTCATAAAGAGGGTAGGTCGCAAAACCGGGTATCACTGATGTTTACAGCATGTTTGATGTTCGCTAGGTAATTATTTTGTCACGTTCTCCCAATAGCCTCAGCGTAAGGCCCCAAATCAGAAATTGATCTGGGTAACTTTCCTGCCTTTGTTTCTTTTGCTCTCTTTCGTGGAAAAGGAATCAATTTTGTCTTCTCCGTTAGATGTTTGTTAATTACCCACTCAATTATATATTATACTCTAAAACTGCATGTAAAATTATTGATGTGAGGACTGTTATATTACGTGATGTGCACGGTGAACTAAAAATTTATTAAATTGCAACAACAAGCGCACAAAACTACCGCTTGATTGAGATCCGTGGTTCGTTAGATATGGAATGAAATGAAGGAAGTTTTGCACACACCTGCTTCCCTTCAAAGATTTTCATTGCTGCATCTGATAAGAGGGGCCTGGGGCTGCATATATAAAGAACGGAGACCATGATGACAGGTAAAAATCAGATAACAGTAAGATTATTCTTACTGATTTATTGAAATTGTTCAAGGTGAAATAAATTGAAGAGAGGAGTCGCCAAAATAGACAGGAAAAAAGAATGAAGTAGTGCCTCCAGAATATCATCGCATAAATACGAGAGCTTAACGACAGATGTTGGTCAGGAATCAAATAAAAAGTACAGCTTAAATCTGCAAGAAAAGTTCAAAAGGTTTAGATTTTTATGTAGCGTTAGTAAAAGACACATAAAATAAATAAATCTTTAATCTCTGGTCTTGATGGAGGTATTTTTCTCCACAGGATGGAAGTTCTAGGGAGAAAGGTGTCAGCGCTTGTAGCGGTATTGCAATGCAGCACGTCATTGCTAACATTAATTGGATCATGAAGCCGCGCAAATGAGGTTGAGTGAATTCAAAACGGTTTGGTTTGGTTTATGAGGGTTTAATGTCCCAAAGCGGCTCAGGCTATGAGGGACGCCGTAGTGAAGGACTCCGGAAATTTCGACCACCTGGGGTTCTTTAACGTACACTGACATCGCGCAGTACACGGGGCTGCTCCTTATAAGTAATTAATGTAATTGGTATCTCCGGTGCTACCGGTTTAATCTAATTTCCTACTAAAGGGATGGGCGAAATATCAGAAACAGAGCTCCTTTCACATCGCCAGATGCAATACTGCGTTTTCACGACCATTGCACCGAAAGTGTACCACCTATTCGCATCGTTCTTAAAGGATTCGCCGAAGTACACCGGCCGATAGATAGAGCGATTGTCTCTGAATCGCGATAGAACATAACAATTTGAGAAACTTTCCTATATAAAAAAAAATAGAAGGAGAGCAGGTTCGAAGATGCGGGAATTATTGCAAGGCGCTGCGCTATCGTTAGGGGATGTCATTTGCGGCTCCGCGTTCTATTTGTTTTCTGCCGTCATATGATTTAGAATTTTGTAGCGTTTAGAAATTTACACCTAATTATACGCTGCCTTACTACAATTTCAGCGAACAAAATTCACTTATACGTTGTAAATTAGCCTGTTCGCATGGACAGGCGGATCTCTTCTTGATGTTGAAGGTTCTTTGCCTTGAACGTTGCAAACAGCTTCTGCATTGTTTAAAGTGGAAACACTGAGACGTTGATAATTTAGAATTATTTTAAAATTAGACTGCCCATTGTTGATAAGGCAAGTGCACCTTTATCAAGCTCAGTAAACATCCACGCCAAGCCTATGGCTCCGGCTACTGTTGGTTTTAATTTGATAACAAAGGCCACCACTTTGTCATAAGGCCAGTAATGGCGAGGTTGCACTCCTAACGCGTTGGTGGCTCAGATAGTTAGCTGCACGTTAGTCGGAGATTGGAGCACCGTCGCAAAGCGCTACAATGGAGTTGACGTCTAATCGCAAAATATGCAAATGTTGCTTATATACCACCAACCGTGATCGCAAAGCACTACGCAAACAGCAAAACTTATAATAGGTAAGGAAAACACGAAATGTCAGCTCAGCAGTGCTAACGTATACTTCAGCCGATCCTAATAAGGTTGAGGACGTTGCTAGCTATGGGAGGGTTTAGGCCGGGAACTGCTTCATCGTAGCTACGCACTGCTAACTGAAGGCGAGGGTACGCAAAGCAGTCATCGGCAAATAACCGCAAAGAATATGAGATTACCTCAGAAATATCGTTTACATATATCAAAAACAAGCGTGGCCCAGAACCGATCTCCCGGGGACGCCTGACGTAACATCAACGTAGCCTGAACTATTCTTATGTCTTATAACGATCTGTCAACACTCAGATAGGTAATTTTTCTATCCATTTTTCTATCCATATTCTTCGAAATTTATTTAATCAGCAGCGAGTGTAACACTGTGTGAAAGGTCGAGTGAAAATCTTTCTTCTGTATTTTAAAAAAGATTTGTATGCATGGTCCGTAAAGTGCCACAGTTGACTCTCACAGAGGAGAGTCCTATTTGCTTGGTATGTGAAGTAAAAAGGTGGTGGTTGTTTTTACGTTCAGGTAATATTTTCTCTCCAAAACAGTAGTTGCGGCGGCTCTATAGTCTGATTCAACTTAGAAAAGAAGCCGGAAATGCACCGGACGGGAAGTCTTAAGGCCAATCATATCGATTTATGTGATGACGACATGTCCAGCAGCACTGCACCTCCTCGCCCCTGCAATGCTGTTCTTGCAAATGCAAGCTGATTGGCTGCGATGTGATGACAGTAGGCAGATGCCATTGTATGTTTGGAGGGCTTGCATTGAGTGTTTAAAGCTTCATTCTAGAGTTGAATACTCTTATTAAAAAAATCTGTCAAGTGGTTTTAATAAATAGCGCTATATTGCAGCTGGGTTGGTCTATTTAAATAAGCGTTCTGCCTCGACGCAACTTTATTCTGATGCTACAGACGAAAACCGAAACTATGCTGATCCTGCTATGGCTGATGGTTTTGGCGGGGAGAATTCCGTGTCCAGTCAAATCGCAAGGTATTTTTTGCAGTTGCTATCTTCTCATATATGCCTCATTTCAACCTCAAGAAGATGTCTGCAATAGTAGAATTGAACCTCCTTATACTAATTTTAAGTTCATGACTGAAAATTAAATAGATTCGTCTGTAATTCTTTGTCCGGTACTTTATAATGTCCCTACAAAGTTATGCGGACAACTACGTACTGCTGTGTCGCTCGCATATTCCTTCGCAAAAAACTCGCCCTTATTACTTTGACGCGTAATGTATATGTGCCTTTTCTTCATACAAATACATTTTGTTATTGAAGATCTATATTTATAGAAATAAATGCAATTCACTTAAAAAAGTGTGTAAGAAACACTGCTCAGGAGTCGAGAATTTTATTTGCCTAAATGGTTTTGTCTAGTGGAGGCACTTCAAAAGTAGATGAATTTGACTCAAAAACACATCAATTTTCAGGGCGACCCAAAAGTCATAGAAAAGATAATTATTCAGTATTTTTGAAAGCAAACAGAGTCGCTTAATTCAGCTTTGAAAGAAATGCACTGACTGAGAAAGTAGTTTTAAGCAGACAAAAATTGCTGCTAGAATACTTACATTTGCCACCGAATTTTGGCGTTTTAATGCCATTGTGGAACCCAGTGTAGTCTTCCCAAGCAGAAGAGGTAATCAGCCCTAATTTCAAAAGGATGGTTTCATCCTGTTCCTTTGGTTTATATCCTGGTCCTGGTTATATATATATATATATATATATATATATATATATATATATATATATATAGAGAGAGAGAGAGAGAGAGAGAGAAAAACGATCTAAAGCTCTACATCTGGATATCAAAGAGAACGAGGTAAGCCTTCCAGTAGCTTTTGGTTTTAGTTACACTAAGAGCAAAATTAACACATGAGCGGTACAGACGAGGACGAGAAAATAAGATGAGTGGCGGCGTAAAAGCTGAAAGAAAATTGTATTGCACGAGCCGTAACATAAATGTTAAGAATATAGCTGTGAACTTAAAAAAACAACAACTTCAGTAGAGAAGAGAAAGAACAGGACTTGAAGCAGGGAAAAAAATAGGTAAAACAGCCACTTTAACTTGTTTGGAAAACAGGCACTCGCCTCTGCCCTAAATTAAAGGAGATGCCATAACATCTACCCGGAAACGACTTACACAACTGAAGCATCACCTGCAGTTTGGAAATTTTATTCTGCTCTAAAAGCCTCCACAATAATACTGTACAGTTCTTGCAGAGTGTAGTTATGAGCCAGATTCTGTTCAGTAAAGTTTAAAAGTAGCAGTAATAGAAAATTGTCTTTAAGCGGCATAAGAATGCCTCCTGCGAGGTCGCGATAACAGCAGCCGACTCAGGAAGCAGCTCAACTGTGTTAGCGTGACTGAGTAATACTAACTGACATACTGTTAAATATTGCGGTTACACGCCGAATCGTAGGTGCGAATCCGTACCCAGAGGCGTCACCCTCTATGAAAGAGGGATATCCCAAATTCGTCCTGCAGTGACTTCAACCTTTCGGCCCATTTTATTTGGGGTCACGTTTGTATCCGGGCATAGTTATGGACACTTCAGCGCAAATAAGTTGATTTTACAAATTGTGATTACGGATATGGCAATTCTTAAAGCAAAGGCACGTAACTGTAAAAGGTGAAAGTAATCGAGAAGATAATAATCACTCACGTAACTAACAATCACTCACAATACACATTTTTACGTAAAAGCCTAGTCTGGAATATTTTATAGTATTCGCTGAAATTCCTGTTAAATCCCCGCATCGATGTTTTCAGAAGCATGCGCTGTGGAGCAGTTTCGATTATTCGCACAGTACGTGTTTCAGAGAATTTGAAGAAAGGCAGAAAAGGAGAGAAGGAAGAAAAGGAAGAAAAAGAGCACACAAAGCACTTACCGGGAACACATACGTACAGTACTCACGGATTGAAATAGGACATTCGGAGCGCGTGGCCGTCGCTTCATGGAGCGCCGCCCGTAGACGCTCATGGAACCAAGGTGGTGCATTGTGGTATGGCGCGAGAGGGAGAACATCTACAAAGCAGAATTGTTCCTTCCAGTAGCCAATGAGCCGGCCTGTGGTTTACCACATGCCTGCGTGGCACTGCAAGGCTAGCGCTCCGAATGTCCTATTTCAATCCGTGAGTACTGTACATAATGTTTCGCACGGCTTAAAGAAAGTAGCCGACAGATATGATGTTCCCCTGGTGTTTACCGCCCTCAGGAAATTAGTGAGCCTTTGTCATAAAATGAATAGGTCAAAGAAAAAATTAGCTAACACTTGTGGTATCGCACACCAAGAAAAGTTCGTAGAATGTGCCACCGGTATAGTCTACAAAATTCTCTTGTCATGCGGCATGAGCTACATAGGTCAGTCAGGCAGAGGTCTAAACACCAGGTTGGAAGAGCACAGTAATAACTTAGGAAAAACAATGAATCCTGGAAACCTCGACCCCCATTGCGCAATTCGCAAATGTTCATCGTACTTTGATCAGACAACAATTTTAGCTCGGGCAAAGGAAAATCAAGAAAGGGAAATAAAAGAAGCCTTTGAGATATGGGAGGCCGGTGAAGACGAGTGCGTAAGCACACCCTCGGTGTTGTTATCAAGTGAGGAGGTGCATCTAATCAAGAAACGAAGGAGCGTGCGACACAGCCGTTGGCAATGAATTGATTGTTTCAGCATGTTCGTGAAATGCATTTATGTACCCTCGTATTAGAATAAATTTTAGTTGTTAGTGCACGCTTTTCCTGTGTCCTCCGTTCCAGTTGTCGTTTTGTTAGTGTGTAGTGCGTTATTCAAACCAAATCTACAACCAACTAGCCCACATTGCTGCCTTGCTTACAAAATAGCGTGCGCTCGTAAATAACAAAAACGCACTATAAAAAGGCGACAGTTGTTAAGTACTCGGGATGAACTAATTTGCACTGTAGAGCTTCTTGGAGCTTCTGATATACACAATACACTATGGCTCGGACAAACCACGGTAGACGATAAATATGCAATATGCAATAGCGCCATAGTTAGATGACAAGGTTTCTGAACAAGCCACCTTTGTTGCATGAATGATGTTACTAAATGTCACTAAATGTCACTAAATGTCACTAAAAATAATCGCATGTACAACTTTGGGATTTATTTTGGGTTGCAGGCCTGCCTTTCTACAATGGCTCCTTTTATGCTTGCGGGGAGGTAACGCGCCACGACTTCTATATCAAAGGCAGATACTTTGGAAAAGAACTTACAGTGGTAAAGGAAGTCTTCGACAGTAAAGGCAAGAAGACAGCACTTCAGATCACAAAGAAGGACGATGTCATCACCTATCTGTATGATATGAAGGTGAAGAAAATGTTTCTTCTTCGAACTCAAGGAGGTAACGTACACTCCACGGCCTGTGAAAAATATTCTAACGTGTACGTACGAAACCCGCTGTTGAAGTGAAACCTTGAAGCTTTTCAACTGCTCATTAAAATATTACAAATTAAAATAAAAAACTTGACCATTTATCGGCTTATGATAGTATGAAAAATTCTTTTTGAGGAACCACTCTCTAAAATATGTCACGTTAACTGGAACTGCAGTTTTTAAGTGGCGCTGTTTTCGTAGGTCACCGCTGAGAAGCCTGTTTTCCTCGTCTAGATTGAAAGAGCTAGGGTCCGATAGGTTTTTAATTGGGAAAAGAAAGCACATGATCTAAAAAAAAACGCGTTGAGGAATTGAACGAGATAGACGCATTTCATTACATTCCACGAATGAATCCAACATCTCAGATACCTAGTGAGAACTTTCACTGCTAATACGCAGCAACCTTGGCAGAGGACCAAACCAGAAAAAGGAATGGTTCAAAATACAGCACCAATTGCTGTCAAGTTGGAGGCTGATGTCGCTCGAAATCATCCAGCACCACGTGCTTTAAATTACGGTGTCTTTCCTTGCACCGGCCACAGATAGATAAACAAAGATTGAAAACGTCCAACTAACTCTTAAGAAGCTGAACGCGACAGCCTTAGAGGTCACTTAGCCTTCCTTCCAGGTCCACAAGCACAGTTACGGTATGCACGGAACCGTCTCGTAGCCTCTTTCATTTTGAAAAGCATGCCTTCATCGCTCCTTTGTCACCACAGCCACGTCTTGCACCCTGTCATTCGGTCACGTGACCGAGGCACCATACACACGCTCCGACTGCTGCGAAGCTGTCACCCCGTCAACCCATCGATGGATGGATGGTTGGAAAAAAACTTTATTAGCGACAAATTTAAAGTGTCCTTGACCCTTACGGGTCACTGGGCGCCGTGGTCGATCCTCGGTCCAGGATGCCGCACTTGACAGCTGCCAACGTGGCTCGGCGTACGAGGAATCGTTGCGCGTCCTCGTCCTGGCTGGCCAGCAAATGTTCCCACTGCGTCACACTCGGGTGGTCTATTTTAGGGTCTAAGTCTGTCTTAGGGCAGGTCCACGTGACATGCTCTAGTGTAGATATACCCTCGTACCACGGATAATCGTCTACGTATTGTGTAGGGAAAATCTTGTGTAGTTTGTGCAGGTGCAGGTAGGCACCGGTTTGTAGCCTGCGCCAGTCTACCGCCTCCTCTTTGGTTAACCTTTTTTTGTGGGGCTGGCCGTACTCATACATACTCGATCACTACAGGGGTGAGCGGAAACGCTACCCAGGCAGCCAAACGACTCTCAGTGTCTGATGTCATTCATCGCTGTCATTGGTGGTCTTTGATGTGGCGTAATGACCTCATGCTGACCGATCCTGAATTAGCGTAACAGCACGCACGGGTTTTCCTCCGAACATCAGCTCTAACGCTATCGTGTTTAAAGTAAGAACTTGTGACAATAAACACATACTTATTCGCGCAAGTGCCTAATGTTAAGCCAACATTTTTAGGTACAGTCCGTTAGCAAACTGGCTCCGGAGTGGCGTGCCCAGTTCGGTCGCCGACTTTAATCTTAATCTGACGCCAGCGCAATCTCTCGTTCAGGGATTGCACCGCGTTGGCTTTCTTGGTTTTCTCTTGACCGCCCGGACGCCCATTGCCTGTTTTTGCCCACGTGGTCAGTTTGCTGCATAAATGGTCCACACTGGCTCGCGCCTGGTATCGTCTACGCTGGGTGTGGCTGTTTTTGGCCGCGCGGCGCTACTGACGTTCCTTTTTTGCATTTCGACTATGTATTGAAAAGTTCGCGTGAGTTCTACGCCTAAGGTACGAAAGGGCATGATGCTCGGGGTTGAGTTTTTTGGTGTAGATCTCGGCAGGAACTCAAAGTTCTACCCGTGGTTCCACACGCTTCCGCTGACGCTGCTCAAGCAGGGAGTAGCATAAAGTGACCGCAGCGCCATTGATAGTTGCGGTCACTTGTCTCCACTACGTTTCCCTGCGCGCCGGCGCTCTTTGCAAAATGGCGCTATTTAAAAACATTGCACTAGGCCATGCCACCAACTTCTCTATTTTTTTCACTGCCACCGAATCTCTCGCTTCACAATGGGAGCCCTTTTAACAACTTAGTTCTGTCAGT
Organism: Amblyomma americanum; assembly: GCF_052857255.1. Lineage (NCBI taxonomy): Eukaryota > Metazoa > Arthropoda > Arachnida > Ixodida > Ixodidae > Amblyomma > Amblyomma americanum. The sequence goes on along the minus strand of NC_135498.1, from coordinate 60,035,729 downwards.
TGCATCGACGCTCCGCTGGATAGGTGCAGCGTTGCAATTTTACAAAAGGCACACTCACAAAACATCACCATCGTAATCGACTGCTGTAGCGGCTCCTTGCATGAACCTCGGAGAGTGCTGACGGCCGATAGCGGCTTCTTCAGTTCATCCGCGTTCCGTCGTAATGCGCCACCAAAGCAGCTCTCTCCTAAACATTACTGGAGTAGAAGTGAAGGTTAGCGGACAGGGAAGAGTAAGAAAGGAAGATTGGAGTGGGCTGCATCGGTTAGATGAGCCGCATCTGGCTGGCTGTTAAAAAATAGAGAATGCGCTGGCCATGCACTCTCTTCGGCGAGCTGGTTGTAAATGGTTTCTGGCGGATAAGCAAAACTAGACATTTTTTAAAAGTGAATTTACTGAGACGGGAATTGGAACCACCGGGAACTTGTTTTTGTTGCAGTATGCCTGAAAACGGCGTCGTTCCTAATTATGCTTTGCAATTTTAAGTGCTGCGCGGAATTTATGTGATAGTGCATTTATATTCAATATTGGTCGATAAAAATTTTGAAAATTAAAAAGTGTCAGATACTGGTATAGAAATATTCAAGGCAATGATCTATTCTTCCGATATGTAGCAAAATCTTGCTTTTATAGCGTTTCCATCTCTCGCATCAAGCAGTTAAAAATAACAAAGGAAGCCAATGGGGAAAGCTTTTGACACCAGAAAGAAGTTAATAGCAACACAATGCAAGCCAGCCGACTGGAGATCTGCGGATATATTGATCGGTATAGTGAAAGCTTTTAATGTAGGGAAAAATTATATATAATTATAATTGGTTTTTGGGGAATAGAAATGGCGCAGTATCTGTTTCATATATCGTTGGACACCTGAACCGTGCCGTAAGGGAAGGGATAAGGGAGGGAGTGAAAGAAGAAAGGAAGAAGGAGGTGCCGTAGTGGAGGGCTCCGGAATAATTTCGACCACCTGGGGATCTTTAACTTGCACTGACATCGCACAGCACACGGGCGCCTAATGAAATTTTCCCGTTAGAAAAAGTTTTTGTCCAGAATTGTTGAATATGTTGATGACTAGGTACAATCGTGCTTTACAAACTTCGTATCGAATGTATAGCGAACAGAACGAGTAAACTGTTAAGATAAAAGCTGATGGATTTCAGCATTTGTGTCATGGTGAATCTCATCATGGTGAACAGGGTTAATTGGAGAGACATGGGAGAGGCCTTTGCCCTGCAATGGGTGTAGTCACGCAGAAAAAATGATTATCATGAATCTGTATTTGTGGACCCTCGTTCTTTATGAACAGGCACAGGAATAAAACATCACTTTGAGAAGTGACCTTGCATTATATTAGAGCTGCGGCTGCGCCTTTTGTATCCCTAGGCTGAATTAGATATTCAGTGGGTATACATTCAGCTGCACAACAACGTAAAGTTATCCGGAAAAGCACCGTAGAGAAGAAGAAATAGAACCAAAATGTACGGCTGGGCGACAACATTTTGGTCATGATTGCGTAATGGAAGAGTAGTTAGCAAGACGCCTTTTGATTGCCGTCCACGGATAGCAGATGTATGAGCTTGGGGAAGATGCTTCTCATGCATATCCACATGTCTCGAATATCCTATTTTAAAAGTAAGCAGAAACACTTGAGGTTTAATTGCCAATAAGAAAAAATTCGTTCTTCTTGAACACATGACGATTTTATTGGCGAATGATTAATCTTCCTCTTCACATTATTTGTAGGTGCGATGACAACGTGCGAAGATGTTGCACCGCCTGTTCGTTGGAACCCAAGGATAATGTCGGACATTTTGCATGCCCAGGACGGCAGAGACTACATGCCTTTGCGTAACATGCTTGTCCTGAGGTCCAAGCTCAAAAAAATGTCTCGGGAAGAAGACCTGACTCGAGGCATATACACGATGGTATTCAGCGGCCGCTCAGAGGACAACGTGGGTGCAGTACTCAAGTGGACTTGTAAGCATACATAAGCGCTTCCTGTTTCTTAAGCTCTTAAGTGCGACGGGCAGAAACACAAGTATATTTGGTTGTTTCTTCGAAGTGGAACGGAAGGTGGCCGGTGTTGCTGAGGGCATCCTTCTTCTCTTGGAATTGCTAGGACGCAAGTGTGCATACAAGGAAGCCAAAATGAATAAAAAGCATGCAAAGCATAGGATAATTGTATATTTTTCTTTGTTTTCTTGTGCTGCTTCGAGGCCAAATGGTTGTTTAATCGTTTTTTAGAATATTCCTGTAAACAAAGTATAAAAAGCAACAACATGCAGCAGCTGTATAATCCGAACCCACAATCTCCGCATGCGCCGCACAGAGCGCAGTCTTTTTTTTTTGTTTCAGGTAGCCTTACCTTAAGAGCGCTCACCAGCGCTACCCTCGGCCATAGAGGCGGACATAGAAGGTCCTGTCATACCGCGAGAGCCACGTTGAACGCTATCGAACAGCGAAGTCAGCAGCTGCGTGCGAACCCTAAAAACTGCGAAAAACGAGGCCCTCGCTAAGCTTTTGAGCACACAACGACAGGCAAAGCAGCAGCTCGTGACGTCTTCCAATAAAAAGAAAGCCAAAAGTCATTTAAAGAACTGAAAGCGTAGGGGAACATTTCTTTTTTTTTTCTGGTGTCTATCTATGAGAATATAGGAATCATTTTTAATTGAAATACTCTTGATTACAAAGTAGATGCAAAGACAACCATACGCAGTCATTGGAACCCGTACCCACGACTTTGTGATGTTGCGTACAGTGCTGCGAGTGGTTATGAATATTGGACTCGGAGCAGTATGCCAGCCGGTGAAATGTGTTGCATGTGCTTTTTAAGTTTTTGTTCACAAATTATCTTGTCTAATCTGAGAGGTATCGTTCTTTTCTTCATGTATAAATTCTGTGTGCACCAAATAGCCTTAGTGGAAGTTTAGCGCTTGTGTTTGTCCCCTGTTTTGTTGCTGCGCTATGGATCATAACGCATACCCACTAGCCAGAACCATCACCTTGTTATGACACAACAAGCGACAGAAGAAACGACGTTTGCCATAAAATCTCTCCAACTAGAAGACACTACAGTTTCCTAGCACAGTGACTGCTCATTAGCATCCACGCCCCAATATAATGAAAGGACTCAAAGTGGTTTATGGCTGAATTTGGACGAGATAAAACTTCTGATTGCGTTTGGTTGTTTGCGTATAACTCTCGCTCTTTGTAGTAGTGATTTTAGTCCTTGCTTAGAGAAGACAGTACGACGCAACCTTTGGTGTTGTTCTGAAGAAATTCCTGATAAAGACGCTTTTATTTTTTTTATTGAAGACTACATTGTACAACATGCTTTTTCGGCAACTGATGGCATCCACGGGCATAGCGTTTTTGCTTATCCTTTCACAGAAAGCTGTGCATGCGATCTATCTCGCGCCTGGTCGCAAGGATGGCTTGTAATTTGAAACCGGTTTTGAATCTCTTTTCCACAGCTCTGCCATTCGTGTTCGGAGGCAGATATAAATACTGTTTTCGTTCACGTGGCCAGTCTAAAGAGGTTAATGTTTTGCAAATAGGCAGGTTCTGCTTGAGTGCATCACCAAAATAATATCAAAACCCTTCATTATTCCTTGTCGGTAAATTAAACACGCATTCATTTTCGTCACTTTAAAAGTGCATTGTCTTAGAATTTGCTCTAAATTTAGTATTCGTCGCGAAAGGCTCAGAAGGCCTATAGGTACATCAGCCGTGATTTTGAAATGATTCTCTGAGGCGTTGCAGTTCCACTATGCCTATGCGTGATTGCCAGTTCCGCCGGACCATATCGTGAACCTGTTGCGAAACAGCAAGAAGCATCTCGCGCCCTGCTTCAACAAAAAAGCATACAGTACAAACAACAGCATTTCTAAAATTCACGACAACCCTAGGGCAAAATGAATGAGGCGATGACTAGAAATGATAGGGAAGCTGATGCTGCCACAAGACAAGTACTCTTGTGCAGTGCCTTTTCTGTGAGTTAGACGGCAAAGAACGCCGTCATTTGACAGCATTAGGCATGAGCGAATACTGAATTTTAGCACCAAGCCGAATTCAAAAGGAATAGCAATGTTCCAGAAATGATTTCGAAGTGAATAGCGCGAATACTTAAACCAGCATTCCTCCCGCAGTCTGCAGCACAAGGAGAAATTAAAATACCGCAGTGTGTCAAGGTACACCGGGCCAAATCTTTAACTGCGGTTGAAGTAGTTTCTTCTCTTGTGTTAGATAAAAAAAATCAGGATTTGCACTAAGTATTTTAAAGTTCAGGGAACCCTGCAAAAACATGTATGGAATTCCTGCATTCTTTGAGAGAAATGAAGCAGTCATATGTATAACACACATTTTCAGCGCATGACACACCTGTTAGTTCAGAGAGTCTGCGCACGTAAGTTAACAACGCTATGAATCGTAAGGCGCGCTAAAATATGCATGCGAGTTTTCTTCGTAAAGTGCACTATATATTTCTCGAATATACTATAAACTCTAGCTCTGACACGCATAGATGCAGCTGGTGTCTTCTTTATGTGCGATTTGGGGGTATTTTAGTGCATGCGGGAAATGTAGCAAGTTTAACGCGATGTCAGCTTTCGTTTGTAGCACCAGGGGAGATTGTTCTGCATGAATGACGATGAATTTAACGCCGCCGTGGTCTTGAGTAAAAAGTGGTTGCAAAAGTATCCACGCTGGTTTGCTTTTAAAATAGGCCAAAATAAATTTTTACTCAAGCCTTCACTTTATTGCTTCCGCGCTTTAATTCTTACACGATGTTAACATGATGGGTTAGGAGACGCTAAGCATAAATAATACACAGAAGTTATTCTTGAGTTATTCTTGCTCTTTCAGTGAACAGGGAATATGTGCCTAAAGATTATTACGACTACAATGGCGACATGGGTTCTCCAGCCACTACTACACAAAGAACAGCCCCTGTGCCTGATCCTCCCATATCATCGTATCTGTGGCCACCAAAAAGATTTCTTGGTAAGACTGAAACCGGACAGCATGGGGAAAAAATTAAAGTTCGTGGAATCTGCAATATGCTTTATGCAAAATAAGCCTTTTTTCTTCTTCTTTACGCTTCTGCTTCTGAAAAGATGCTTTCTTGATAGCGACCACCAGGATAGTCATATGGCGGTGAAAATTAAGAAAATATTTTAATGCATCGCCATTCACGGTTAGCCTTAATAGCATGATTCTGCTTAAGGAAGGCAAGCCTGATGTATTGGACACTGCATAAAAACAACCAGGAGCCTGACGGTATCGGAAAAAAAACAGTTCAATTAGAACGTATACAGCATATGTACGGCATACGGCACATGGATAAGGGTCGATTCTGCACTCTGTGCTGTAGGCTAACGCTGACGATTTTGTTGTTTTAAAGCGAGGAGACCGAACTGTTAGCGAACGCAATTAATGTAACGCCTATTACAAACGTAGATATCTCAGTTGGTGGGCTTCTAAGCTATGTATTTGTACGTGAATGTTTCGAAGTGGTGAAGCGAAGAAACCCTGTTCCCTTCAAGAGACTTTTCACGCCGGTCGTGCATAGCGTGTCACACGGCGTGACTTGCAGCTAAACCTGATAGGGCTGTATAGTTTAAAATAGGCTGCCCCACAGGATTCACGACTGAGTAAGTGCGCTATTTACTGTGCCTACCGTAGTTGCGCTAAAGTGGCCTGTTAAGATTACAGAGAGAGGCTTCGCGCTTGATTTCCTGCTTGCAGCAATAATAGTTCGGGAGCTACAGCGCATACAGTTGAGGGCTGGAGCAGCAAAAAGAACACGGTGTTTACTAATGCGCAACCTGAAAAAGAGACTGATTGGCGATAGCTGTCGTTGTGTTCAAGTCACGCGTTGACAAAATAAAAAAGTGCGCCCAGCAGGCATTTATCAGCGAGATTTATGACTGTCAGTCGTAGTGCTTACCGAACGTTTTGTAGCGTGCTATAATGTACTTAAAATTCCAGGCAATGAACAGCGTCAAACAAAGAACAGTTCAAAAAGTGTGAAAAAATAGGCGAAATTTGTTTTCCAAAAAAATTTATGGTAAAATTAGAGTACTTGTTTGAGAACACCTTACCTTTTCAACGGTTTGTCTTGAAATAGTTGTAGATGATATGCTTTTTTTTTTCAAGACGCGCGTCGCCTGCACCTTGCAAACCGCGGATATTAGATGGCAAGCTTCTATGGATGTTAAAGAAAAGTCGTTTGAATAAATTTTAAGTACTATATTTTCCCATTAACATGTGCACGCATGCTGGTGCACTTTCGGCGTCATTTTACAGCGGGACCACACTACTCTGCAAATTAAGCAATAATTTCCGGGATTCATCACTCTCCTTTTACGTCAGCACAAGGGACACGCTTCCCTTTGAGACTGCAGCAATGAAGGAACCTTTCCCAAATTTTTTACGGCTCACGAGAAACGTCGCTGAGACTTCGCGGCTAGTGTTATCCCCCGGGAAAGAAATTCTAGACATGGAATAAAAGCGGGCAAATCAGATGCATAGTGTTTAACTTCTAGAATTCTTGCACTGGCATTCTGGCTTCAATCTTTTCTCGACTTGCGACTCCAGGAGGATCAGCAAATTTACGAATGCCGCCGCAGATGGTGATAAAAGGGAACCGCGGTCCTGCGAATATACTAAGATCGCACGCAAACCACTCTCACCCTTCCCAGCCCTTCCCAATGCTTAAATCCTAAGTAAAGATGGCGTAGCAGAGCAGAGCCGTAAGACAAGTAAGGAACCGTCCCTTATACGCTCCAACTATGAGAACTACAAACCGCTTAGGACTGCATAGTTTGGGTGGTGTGTGCATGGCGGCGCACTGTATTCGCTGATTGTAAACACTGGCCTAGCTAAAGGAGGGTTAAAGGGATTTCTGTGAGAACTTCAGGACAGAATGTGCAGTCACCTGCGAAACAGAAGCGGATTAGTAATTTGGTAACTGTAGTGAAGTTTCATCCGATATGAAATTCAGGGTGCCCGGAAACATTCCCTGATGACGTTTTTATTCTTTGCAGATGTTAATTCCGCAATGTCGGCTCCCTTGAACTCAACGCCTCCAATATTTTGGGAAGGATCCCTCAGGATGGTACAGGCAGGAAGTTATGTTGAGCCGACAATAACAACTCGAGTGTTCGATTTTGACTATATCAAGCATCCTATACATCATGACCTCCTCCAAGTACTAATTTGATTGCCACTTTTGTCCTGCATGCCAGATTTTAACATGATATTTGTTACAACACTGGCATAAATACCGTATTATTCATTAGCGTTCCGTAAATTCAGGACTCAAAGCATTGTTCTTGCTTTGGTGAACTGGCCTATTTTCTGCTTGACAATTTATTATCTGTTTCTAAGGTGTAATTCCTGTCGGTTTTAGGCCCACGCTTAACGGGCGCAAAAAATAACCAGGGCAAGCATTTCTTTTGAAAACTGCCAGACAGGTTCAAGAGCCGACTGCCCACGTATTAGAAAAACTCTCTTGATCAAACGCAACAGAAATTCGCCCATCCGTTTCAAAGCGCTGATAACCTTCCTGATTTCCAACAGGAAAATCTTAATCTTGAGAGTTGTTAACGGCTGCAGCGTTCGTATCCTGTGTTAGCGAAGCACGACAGCCGAGAAGACGGTAAGAAAGACGGCTACCAATCTCAATTGCCAAAGTAAAGATACTTAATACGCCAATTGGGTGATAACCTCATGCACCTGTAGGTTGCGACACCGAGCGTGGTGACAATTTACACGCTAGGCCTTTCAAAGCTTTTCTTCACTCCCATGGTGACGAACGATTAGTCAAAGACGTTAAGTTTGTAATATGCAACGTCATTCGAGTGGTGCACGAAACGCGAACGTCAGATACGTACCAGAGCCTTAGCACTCAACATATGTTGCAGATTCCGGATGGTGTGCGTTGTGGAGGATACTGGAACCCAGATCTTAGACGACCTATATATTCTGCGTTACGCCAGTTCAGTTTCTCAGCAGTAACATGGACAAATAAGAAGAAACATCACAGAAGAATCTCGGTTCGTATCCTAAATTTAATCATGGTAACAAACTGAATCAACAATAGTACTGGCATTGCCATCACGTTGGATATTAGAGGGATATGATTCTCTTAACACCCCTGCTGTCTCGAAGCCTTTGAACCCCGTAAAGTGTCATCTTCTCCTGACCTGTAAACACTATGCGCAAAGGAAGTGAATAAATAAAATTGGAGGGACACTTAATTTACGCCTTAAGTGTGTGCCCTGCGTTTGTAGGTGCTGCTAACAGTGGCGGGGTTTTTGCGACCCAGTTTGCTCTCCCCGAGCGACCAATGATTAATTTAACTGTTACCTGCCACCGTGGACAGTTTACTCACTATCCGGTGGGTAGGTTGTGATCGCGCCGCAACGTCACGTGACCTAGGTGCTCATCTGCCTCCTAGGTTGGTCTCTGGGCGCCACCTGGCAAAGTCGTGCACATGATTGTTCTCTCACAACGCTGACACCAGATATTCTGGAAAACGGGGCTTTTAACGCTTCCGTGTTAATACACGGACGTATGAGAAACGAGGAGGATAGACAATGCAAGCGTTGTAGTGTCTACCGTTCTCCTTTGTCCTTCGTCCGTGCGCGCTGGTTTTTGTTTTCAAGGTGAACTACTTCTGTCCAAGTCACCCTTCTGTAACAGATCTCACTTATGTTCAGTATTTAGCGCAGTAAGGAAAGAAATTACATATGCCTTTTTACTTATGTGTTTCACAATAGAGGGCGTTGTATGTTTTTGCGATTGTGCTTTTGCCGCATGAACTGCGTGACGTCATACTGGCGTCCTTTGCGCCCCATGACTCATATTTTAGCCTGTTTTGTCTTCTTTCTTTGCCATGACTACCTACCATGCGGTGCACAAAGTACAACCAATCAGAAGAGTCGAGTGCCAACAGGATCGGTGAGAGGGGTCGCGCCTGTACGGCTGCATGCTCGCGCTGCCGTCACGGCGCAGGATCAGCTGGACTGCACTGATCACATGGGTGACCGGCGCTATTCACCTGTGCGGCCCTGATCATGGAATAGGCATCAATAAGAATACCAGTGAGGACACTGTACCAGCAGGTTTGCGGACAACTCCTTGTTCTCGGTGGCATCACAGTGACGTGACCGATAACGTCACCGCAAGCATTAAGTCAGTCGAGTTCGATTAGCGCCGCCCGCGGGACCAACGTCGGTGTCCCACATGAACAGTGCCGGCCACCGAACCCTGTGGTATGACGCCCCGTTACAGTGTCGCAGTGGTCAGTCCATGCACATCACCGGTTACGTGCAGGTGGCATAAGCAGGTGGCATAATCTGAAGTGCAGGTGGCACAATCTGGCATAACACATCACGTGACCATAAGACGGCTACATCACGTGGCCATCTTATGGCCACGTGATGTGTTACACTATTATTGGACACCGTCACACACCCAATAAGCGGTTTCCGACACTTTAGTTATCTCATAAGCCTTCAAAGCTGTCTCCTCCTTGTCCGTGTAATTTGATCTTGTGTACAATTAGCACGTAAATGTGAAAAGTAAGAATGTGGATATACATTGGACTACTACACATAGAGGGAAAAAAATTATGCGATGACCAGTGGAATTAATGTATTGGAAATGTCAACGTGTTAAGCACAAGCACAACAAACTTTCGAAGCGATGGTCCTGGTAGCGCCATCTCACGTGCACTGGAGGAGGAACGACCATTCTAAAGTGGGTGCGAGACAGCGCTACCGGTGAGTCAGCGAGCTTTTCACATGTCTTTTTGAATGCAGCCACATTTCCACTCGGCTTAGAGAACAGCGTTATGATTGTCTGATTTTATACAGGCATCCATGACGCATGCGCAGCACAGTCCAATACTCACGCGCGCTGAGTCAAGTTGAAAACAGTGAAAACGTCTATAGGCGACAGTCGTCGCTCGCTGTACATCTCCGAAAGCGCGTTTTGGTGTATGGTCGCCGCTGACAATGAGTATTTAACGAATGATTCTGGCCTGAGTTCGTAAGTACCGAACAAAGGCCACAAAACACAAAGCTGACCGCCAAATGCCCACCTGTGCGAAATTTAAGCCTTAACAAGCGAGGACTTAATCCGAGGGAATTTTTTTACATTCTCTCTGAGTGGCGCAACACTAAGTATTCACACCGAAACAGCAGTGGAATTCAGAAGGGTGTACAAAGTGGTTCGGGCCTGAAAAATCCTAGGAGCACCAGCGGCGGATGCCTTGCGCAGCTTATCTGTCAACGCGCGGAACCGGCACCACTACCATGTGCGCGGATGCTGATAAGCGGTGCCAGCCCAATAACGCTATCGCGTTCTACTCTTAAAGGTGAACCTTAAGCGCCCTCGAACTTTCTTTTCGTAGTCTCTGAATCAAGCAATACTAAGTAATAGCACTGAAACAGGAGCGAAATTCAAAGGGGTGTGAAAAACCGAACGCCTATCCGATGCATCATAGCACTTTTTTCCGTTATAATTATAATTGATTTTTGGGGAAAGGAAATGGCGCAGTATCTGTCTCATATATCATTTATTGCAACACGATAAAGCTGTCGAACGAATTAGAAGCGTAGAAAAAAAATTTTTCGGAGCAATCAACTGGTGACAGGCGTGTCCAGCATACAGGACCACACTGCAGTAAGACGTCACATCTAAGGCCTGCTTAAAAAAAAAGAACACCATTAGCAGAAATAAAAGGGAAGCAAAATTTAAGAAGACATCAACAATGAAAATCTGGCACAGGGTGCCACATCCTTAGCATATCTTTCTTCTATCTTCTGGAGCACCTTTTGTCTAAAACCCTGTTATGTGGAAAAAAATGCGTTGAATACAATAGTAAGGTACGTGCCCTCGCTTTTGAATTTTCACAGCAGACCAATGTAAATAAAATTGTATACTAAGGTACATGGTAATGCGAACTGGTGGCACACATTCCGTGCTCTTGGAATATACAGGTACAATGCTCTACGTAGAAATTTTCTCTATGCGAAAATAAATTCTGATTTTCAGAAATAAAGTGCCGTTCGTTAGCTATGAGTGCGTGAGACAGATGTAAGCTGTTGTTGTTGCCTTGGAATTAGACAAATTTTCTTCTTCATAGAAACCAGCAGTAACATGCAGAGCAGCAGCATATAGTTAAAGAAAAGCATATACTTTCTGAAAAAAGTAAACAAAGAAATATTTTCCTGCTCCAAGAAAACAACGATGAAATTGCCTTTCATGGTGCATTAAGCAAATGCTAAAAGCACATACTACCTGCCGCTGGGTTCAGTTATTTATTAGAAGCTTTCTAGTTCGTAATTTAAACATTACGAACTCAGGACCTCTTTTCTTCATACCTTTAGAGGTCTTGTCGCTACGGCACGTTTAAATTTCCCTGGGTCAGCGGTTTCTTCAATGTGCTTGAAAGTCGAAAAACGGCTTGAGTGGCAACTCACAATCCCGAGAACTCTCCCATACTCATTATGCTATTTTTCTCGAAATCAATGTATTCAGCCTATCAATTCGTCTTTCATGATTGGCGCCCACCCCAGCTATGGTTGCTCACTCGGCAACTTCTCTGCTTAAACTTTCACTCATACCTGTTTGCGTGGTTTTGAAGTTATTACCATCAAATTACTTCATGTAAATTGCCTTCCACAGCCATGAAAAATGACTATGCGGTTTGCTGTTCCTGTTAGGGGCGTGATAACCACTGAATTAATTAACAGAAACAACGGTGGGGAACTTTTCTGGCTTCTGGAAATAAGTTCCTGAAAGTGGACGCCAGAAAATTCCATATTGTTCGTTTCCACATCTCACTCTATCTACTGAAGTGCTCTGTGACGAAATTTAGCTCAATGATAAACATAGCCGGTGTTTCTCTATTAACAATTAAAAATGATTGATTGTTGTATCTTTAAGACAGCTATGCTTCTTTTGCTTCATGTCGCCGATACGCAAAAAAAATGTTTCCTTCATGCAAAAGCCAAACGATACCAAACTGAACGCAAAAAATACCGAAGCTTTTCCAGCGATTCGGTCGAGATATGTCACACACTATCTCCTGTGCAGCAAACTGTGATTTTCTGTAGAACAGAGTAAAGTATATAAAGAAACGCCACGTATCCCATCTTTTCCAGGGATGGGTAGATGCTAACCAACAGTTGTACCGACTTGACTATACACCGTGGTCTGGTGGTAGAGCATCGAAATACCATACTCTTATTATATCTGGCAGAGAAGGTAAGTAATCACTTCGGACGTAGAGAAGAAGAAGCACATTGATTGGCATGCAAAGCACCCCTTCTTGAGAAATAGACTAAAATTAATGCATTCGGAAATATTTAACTTTTTTCCCTCTTGTATACGTATGTCAGGAGATTCGGCCTTTTACCTGCAATATGTGGCCAGGCTCTGTACGGCAGCCTTTTTTAACCACAGTAAGGTATGCTGTAATTGTGTGCTGCAAAATGCACACTCTAAATAAAGCGCCATCAAATAACCTGCAAAATATGTGAATTATATTATTATTAACTGTACATTCTACGAACCGGAGAAGATCAGTGATTGCCTACGTGCACAGGAAAACCTGTCTCATCAGAAAAAAAAAGAAAGACGTGTAGGGATAAAGTGATATCGCACGTGTTTATCAAATTCTACGAAAGGCATTGTTGTTCCTACTGGCTCTTCTTATACCAAGCCTTCTACGAATTGGATTGACCATCGGCGCTCTTGTGCCGGCTTGCGCAAAAGGTGACGCTTTGTAGTAACGTAATAATTAAATGCAAGCATGACCACTGGCATATCCGGCGTTCTTATGACTGGGATACTTAGCAGGCACCCCGTGAAAGTTGTATATCTTCTAATGAGTTAATCTAGGAAACTAGGAAAAGTCTCGGAAAAATGACTGATCTCGGTACTAGGAAACTAGCGTTGTGCAGAATTTGACGATGCTACGTACCTAGTGCTCTCTGCAGAAACAGCCGAGAGGAGCACGGGGTTGCCACTAATTTAAGAGAGTACAGTCTGGTCTATATAATGGCGTCAAAAGACCGCATACATCGGCAATACTCTGAACTTGACGGATCACGATAAGCTGATGCCCTAGTGCACCACAGGCTTGATATTTTTCTGTTTACTATCAGCGTAGCGCCAGGAAATTTGATCCAGCTCAGGGGGATTCTGGTGGATTGTTTATCTCTTGCCCTTCATAGCTGACAGCAGGCAGTAAAGTGCCGTAACCGAGCGCTAACCTGAGTGCTTAGCGATACAACGCAAAAAGGGCGCCAGAACATTTAGAATTAGTAACCAACTTTACTACGGCAAATATCTTCTGCCCATGTTTCGGCCTTGTTGTGCAACCTAAATGTAAGAAAACGTTTCGTGTAGAGCTCGTCGTCCCTTAAAAAATTTAAAGCGCTCTATAGATGACCCCCTTCTACCGTGATGCCTAAATTCACCAGCACTTTAATGATAAGTTCACTTCTTTGAATACCTTGAATATTCTGGGATGTAATTTGTTTTTGTTTCAAACTTTATTCCAGATGCTGCATACAAAATTCCTCATGAAACTGGAAGGCCTTGTCAACTTATGCCTATAAAGCAAATTTCTTTTGATCCGCAAATGATAATTGATCCTCAAGAAGTGAAGAAACTAACCGCGAAAACATTTTTTACCGGTCCTGACCAAACAAAGTCTCTTGACTACAAAAAACCCGTGAGAACACTTTCCGCTTCTAGATTCCTTCATTGAGCATTTATTGTTACATGAAAATTGTTGTGTATCCCAACCATCAAGAAATGAATGAATTTTGAGGGCCTTGAAGTATGCAAAGCAATATATAAATATGCTCAGTGCGTTCTCCACTTACTTAAGAACCAGGTTAGTAGTAAGACTAATACCTTTGTGCCAGCCCGGCATACCTAGCTCTCTGCCGTTTTAGCTCATAGAATTAGAGAAGAATATATAGTTTGTTGTGGTCTTTAAAATAGTTGAGCTCAAAAGACGGCATTACACTTCGTTATGAACTATTTTCAAAAGGTTGTCATTAATTTTCAAGAAATGCTTCCTCAGCATCACTTATAGTATTTTTTGCGATTCGGCGACGTGTACGGCCTGCAAATATGACATTGTAAGCAGCGAAAATGGGATTTATACTTGTGGAAAGTTTGCTCTGTATAGAATAATGAGATGGCGGGCGGACAGCTCGAAGCGAGTGCTACTAGAATTTACAGTGATGAAATGGCGTCACATTCACAGTGTACAAAGAGGCAATCGCACGTTGCCGTAATCACGATATTTTAGCGTCTGTACCCAATGGACGTTGAGTTGGCGTGTTTACAGTGTAGCCGATACAACTTGTAATAAAGCTCGGATGCACTGGTGAAGGTTTGTGCGGGGAGGAGGCAAAAAATTTTAGTGACAAAAGAAAAGATGCTGGCTGCGATGGCGCTTGGAGTCTTCAGTCCAAGATCCCAAGAGGCCTCGGACAACGGGCACACCAGTTGAATGAGCTCTTGTTGGCTCTTCAAGACCTCACTGGTCAATTGCACCTCCCACTGCTCGTTTCATGTGTGCGATGTCTCTATTTGTTTTAGTTTGAACCGACACCCCCGTGACATAACAAAGTGTGTTGGGCTAGCAGTGCACCAGAACAGGTGCTTTGACACTGTGTTGGGTGGATTTTGTGGAGCCATGAAAGGTTAGGAAAAGTATTCTTTTGAAGTTAGGAAAACCGCCAGTAGCGCTCTTCTTGCGTGTATCTCTTGCTTTCAAAGCTAGACTTTTCAAGCGATTTTCCAGCTTGCAGTTACCGGAGCACTCTCAATAGTAAGTTTGCTGTTGATGGATGAATCTTCGAAAAGAAGCAAAATGTTCAGTCAGGATATTGCATTCAAGAAAACTTATTAATTTATTAATGAATTTTGTATAATTGCAGAACATAAATTGCGAAAGAGATAAGCTGAAGTAATGGCACGGTTTTATCGTAGTTAAAACAAGTCGGACGTGCGAAAGGACTGAAGGCAACCGCATTCAACATCACATAAGAAGGGCCATCGGCAGTCGTGCGTGGGGAGTGGGGTTGAGTACAAGTACCGCGCGTTGACGGAGCAGCTGCCCAAGGCCTCCGCCGCTGGTGCTTCGTCAAAGGTCAAAGGATGGGGCTTCAGACTTATACCCCTGTCACACGGCATTCCTCGAAGGCCTTTCCAGTAAAGCCACCTTTTTTCACCAAAGGAGCGAAAGTTAAAGGAGCAGCGACGCTGTTACTTGGTGCAGCCCAAAAGTGGAATAGTCGTTAAGGCTTAGCACCCGCTGAGCCGCTGCTATTCAAGAGGCGGCTGAAGTGAGTGTTTTAAAATTAAAGTGGGGTATTCTGTTCATTCGTTGAGCTCAGAATTTTTTTAATTCTGATTGCTTCCTGAAAAGAACTACAGCAGCTACTTTCATCAGCAGCACCAGGTGTTGTGTATTGCCTTGGCCACCAGGGGCACTCGGTTTTGCTGCAACACTTTCATTGTCGTGAAATCTGGGCAAAAAATAAAAGCACCCGTACAAAAAGCAAAGCCAGACACGCCTTCCATACCTTTAAAAAATGTTTTCAAAGATTGTTGGCTGTATTTATTTTTTATTGTTTTTACTTTTTACGTTGGTGGTGCTGCGATCGCAGGTTCTCGAAGGCCGCGCCTTTGTGCTTCAAAGGTCTCGGACGGGCACCTTCGCCTCCAAGGCCCTTAGCGGCAAGGGCACAACCTTGGGCCGTGTATCTGCACTCCTTACGCCTTTGGATATAAAGACCTGGTTCTCAAAGGCCTTTGCGGTGCCTGTGTGAAAGAAGTATTACTCAGGCTTTTCAGCTTTGCAAGTTGTTGCGCTTTCGCACTTAAAGTTATCGTATATCTCGCCGTAGTGATCAGATGTAAGCATGAAATGAAGGCGAACCCTCATAGATTATGATACCTACTATAAAGTCTAGGAGTCCCCATCTTTTGTTTTCCTAGCATTTGATAGCTAGCGACCGCGTTCAGAGTGCATGCTTTCGCCGATTTTGTATATGGCGACCCTGTTGACCAAAGACGACTCCGAAAATGAGAAGATGACGTCAGCATGCGATATGGACCGCTGTCGCAGTAGACTGCTCTTATGCTATCCTGAAAACAAATTTTTCTCTTTTTATGCCACAGGCGTTGTGCTCGCACCGTACGCAGTGTTTGCTCAATACTTGGAACCAGGCGCCCTCCACTGCTAGCTAACGTAGTTAAGCAAAGAAGGACGTGTTGTTTTGGGAGGGTTGTGCGGGGAAACTCATTTTCAGGTGCCAATTGCGTCGCGAGTCCCCACAAGGTGAATGAGCAGGTTTTTGGGAAGGCAAAAAAGGCGGTTTAAACATTCCGGGTTTAAGTAGGTAGGCTGGTGGAAATTATTCTTTGGCTAATATTTCTGTCAGGCATCAGCGAACTGCTCTTGAATGAATAAGCTAGGTGGTAGGTGGTGTGCGGTAGGCGGGATTTAACATCCCGTGTGGTGCATGATATATAAGAATTGCTGTGGCACAGGGTTCCGGATTATTTCTGACGACCTGGAGTTCTTTAACGTACGCTGACAACACACAACACCCGGGACGTTTTGCATTTGCCCTCCCCGAAATTAGGTTTCGCTTCCGAAGGATCGCTCCAAGAACATTTATGAACACTGCCCCTTCTTTAGCACTTAAGGGTGTCACTGCGAGGAATTTAGGCTTTGGCGCAAACAAACATAAGAGCACTGTTTCCTGCTCTTTACAACATAGATTATAATAAACCACAAGTCAATGTGACCATTTTATATTCTGCCCAAACTTAAAAGTTTTTTGGGCGTAACATTAGTACAAAAAAATGTAGTCAGGAAACAAAGATCTCATGCAGATTTTGTTTAAGGACGGTAAAGTACGAATGCTATTTGGAATCACTACAGGAATTCGTACCGATATATACAGTTTCTTTTTGCATGTCTTAGGCGTTCAGAGCCGGAATCCCATGCCACATTTGGGACGTCGTTAGAGAAGACTGGCCTCCAGGAACTTCCCATGTTAAGACATTGTGGGAATGGTGTTTTGTTGACATGGTAAGAAAAAATATTCTATACCTCATCTTGTGAAGGTGCCAGTACATATGTGCTTGGTACGGTGCGATCGAAAGAATATTTGCGCTAAAAGAGGTAGGAAATGCTTTTATGAATTTGCGATATCCTTGTAAGCTACGGCTACGGCTGGTGTGGGAAATTTGTACTGTACTGTACTGTGTGGATTTGGTTGTTTTAGTAAAAGCCTAAAATAACATTTTAGCTTTTCTTCTATGACCTATCCTGAACCATCTGGTTAGACCACCAGAGTAAGTTCAATAATAACACACAGTGCAAGGCAGTATGCGATATATTATCTGAATTAATTTTATTTTGTGTCTGTTTTTTGCGCTCACAGACCAAGTACTCGAACGAGGAGAAAACGCTGCAGGTTATCAGCCTGGACATTCATGTGCTTGAGGCACCAGATGTGAGTATACTTCGGAGCTGATTCGCCTTTGAATAAAAGGTGAAGTGTATTTACTCAAGGGTGAATTTTCATGTAACTATCAAATCTACATACGGCTATAATCCGATGCGAAGACAATTTTTTTTCAACGAGTTTTTAAGAATTTTGCTGTTTCAGAAAAATAAAGATAAAAACATGTCGATTTTCTGGGAAAGGCTTTTATCACTTGATCTCACCACCGCTGCTCCTCGCGCAGCATTCGTATAGGGACGGAGACGAGCATAGCACGCTTCTCGCAACGCCGCGGCCCCAAAGCCGTTCGAGTTGCTAGCGTGCGCCGCAAGTTCAAGGCATGCGCCTGGGCATTCTGCTTGAGCAGAGCCAGTGAAAAAGGCTGAGTAGTCCACTGCTTCCAAGGCGACGTTAACGCAGGGGGTGAACGTTGTTGGATCGCATAGATGGGTTCGCAACATCAGTAACGAATGTCTGCGCAGAGTCCTCCTCTCGTCTCGGCACCTCGGCCGCGCATTTTTGTTTCATTTGCTTTCATCTGCACATGTTTGTGAAGGGCAAGCCCCGCGCAGCTCTCTTCTAGCACCGCGCGCTAGTAGTAGGGGATTATTGAAAGAAAAATACGAAAAGAAAGGAAAGGATGCTGCCGGCCATGGCAACTGCTAATATCTTACCGTTGGGTTACATCATTCATTCATGGTATGTGGCTACAAAAGTTGGGTCACGTGACGAAGCCACAGGCCATATTTTATTGTGAGGTTAATTAAGGAGGGCCTCCCAACTAGAGAGAGCTAGAAAGACGAACGGAAAGGCAGGGAGGTTAACTAGGCAGCGCCCGGTATGCTACCCTACACGTGGGAAGGGAAACGGAGGGAGAGATAGAAATGGGAGATATAGAATGCCTACTCCCCCTAATCGCAATGGCAGACTCTCCTGCGTGTGACATCTGTGGGTGCGACGAAACAATAGGACACCTTCTTTGTAACTGCCCTCGGTTTCAGCGTGAGCGTGCACTCAAGGCTGCAACACTCCGCAGTTTAGATCCTCGGCCCCTTACTGAAGCCAAGATTCTGGGTCCTTGGGGTAAGCCTTCATTGCAGAGGACAGCTTTGAAGGCACTTTTCAAGCTCTTGGAGGACTCAGGACTGAGTGCAAGATTGTGAACTATCATTGTGTGCCCTGTGCACCCTGCAAGTAATGGCCAACGGACATGTGGAAAAGTCATCATCTCCTTTTGCCTCACAACAAAATCTGCCCCAAGGCTTGATCGTGTGGCTTAGTATTCGAGGACTCACAGCATGAATAAATGACGCGACCCACCCATGACATACGACGCAGTGAACTTGTTAAGCACAAGAGCTCCGGCCGGCGAAAATGAAAGAGACAGGGATAGGATAGCGAGGACAGTGGGCAGCAAAAAAAAGAAAAAAGATTCACTTGCTCTTTGAGGGAATTTTGAAATTTGTTCGGCAGTAGGCGACGCATTTATCGCCCGCAAATTGTATTAAAAAGCCTTCCCACTAGTAAATTCAGTCCAGTGACGTCTTAACCGATAGGACGGATTGCTACCGTTTTGAAGTGAGTGGCGGTGTAGAATAGCCTCTGAGATCTGCGCGAATATCGGGGTCAGGTTACTTGCATAAACAAGCAAATGATGGCGACACTTGCATTTTGTTCTTCTCTAGTCTATAAAAGCTCCGTTTTTGGAAGAGTGGTATTTTTCTGATTCGAACACGGTACGCTATCAATACAGGCCGACTTATGTTTGTCCTCAGGGTCTCTTTAAAGGGTACTTTTCGCATGAGCAGGCCCGTAAAGTACATCCGGGTTTTAGAAACGGTGCAATTTTTTTTTTCAGTGTTCGGCCACAGTTTGCTGTAAAAGCTGAAGTTCGAAGACTGTTAATGACCTCAACAAGTGTGTTCAGAACATAAAGGGAACAGTACTTTGAGCAGCTGCGCTCCGAAAAATAGTACCTGTCACTCCACTGCCGTGCTCAAACTTCAGGAACAACGGCGGATTCGGCAGTTAAACTTGACTTACCTCTCGCCCGACGTGCTCAATGGGCAGTTGGCCTCTCCGACCTGTTCTGCTCGGCACCTGAAGAGTCGCTAGAACCACGGGAGGAGTTTTTGTCAAGTGTATTGCATTGGCCGCTCCTCGTCATTATCGCGATCGAATAAAAACTGTGTTCCTCGTTGCTATCTGCACAAGCTGTAAACCAAAACAAAATACACGCTCTCTCTGGTCATTCCATGCATGCAACGCGCACCTTCAGGTCAAGCAGGCGTCCTTAGAAAGTCGCGTGGGGTGCCGAATTCTAGAGAGCGCCCCACACACCGTTGCCATCGATGCTGCTCGCTTAAACGTTTTGTTCTTCTACGCCGACCCAGCGCGAGCAGGACTATTGACGCTGGACTTCTGGACGCTGGAGCAGGACTTCGACTGTTCAGCCTCTTACCCAACGCGTCGTCCTCAATCGGCGGTCAGAAGAATGTCGCCTACAAAGCTGGCGCTTTGTGGCGACCGACTTCTGGTCGTGTACGAATCGTTCTAAGCAC
This sequence comes from Amblyomma americanum, assembly GCF_052857255.1. Classification (NCBI taxonomy): domain Eukaryota; kingdom Metazoa; phylum Arthropoda; class Arachnida; order Ixodida; family Ixodidae; genus Amblyomma; species Amblyomma americanum. Next base: position 60,015,613 of record NC_135498.1, on the reverse strand, counting down.
GACAAATATATACACGCTTCTCGAAGTTCTTGTTGTTGTTGTTGCCTTAGTGACATGGCACATACTTGCCAAAAAACTTCTTCGCCAGTGGTGTCTGTTTCATTCACCAAGCCAAAGTCTTGATGACCCGCGGGTCCTTTCCACCCACTAATCCTATAAGTGGTTGCGATGAGGTGGCTTATTGGGTCGTTCATTGACATCTGTGTCGAATTCTTGAGAGCTACAATAAGGTTTATTTTTGCAGCTTGTACCAGTTATGCTTAATTTACGGCTAACTTAATCCTGGACAGTTTTCTCACACTACGCAAACTCAATGCCTTCAGTGCCGTTTATGCTCCTGTTCTGGCGCCATGCATGCAGATTAACTGCTGTAAGAGCACAAAAGATGTTCATTGATTTATCGAACTATCGTTCTGGTAGTTGTGAAACAGCACGTGCTAATCGGATTGTAGGTGCTAAAATAAAATCATGTTGTTCAACATTCACAGGGTTTAGCACAAGATGCTGAAGATTTGGCTGCTGGAGATACGTATTTTTTCCGCTTCTTTCACTTCAACAAAACGTCACCTGGTGCGGTGGAAATCACAAGCTTTTTTACGAACCGCTGCTATCCGAGAAGCAACTGGATGAAAGTTCGATTTACTGTGAACGGTAAATATTTTGTCTGGAAAATGTCGTGCCCCTATTCCCCAAATACTCTGGAGACGAGCTCTATAGAATACAAATGTTTTGTTTGTATTTGCCCTCGGTGGCTGAACGTTTCGCATTAGACAGATCTTTATCAGTTTCTTTTAAATATGAACCGCCGCGGTGGCTCAGTGGTTATGGCGCTCGGCTGCTGACCCGAAAGACGTGGCTTCGATCCCAGCCGCGGCGGTCGAATATCGATGGAGGGGAAATTCTAACGCCCGTACACTGTGCGATGTCACTGTACGTTAAAAAACCCCACGTGTTCGAAATTTTCGGAGCCCTTCACTACGGCATTCCTCATAGCCTGAGTTTCTTTGGGGTGCTAAACCTGCATAAACCATAAATCATCCTTTTAAACATGTCATTTTTCACTGTCTTGCTTGGTTCAATTTCTACAAATCATGCATTTGAAATATAAAGATGTTTTGTGCACATGTTTGTCGCTAGTGTATACGCAAAACATTCCTGAGAAATATGTAATTTTGTTCACTGTGATTCCTTTCATTCAGTGAAGAAAAACGTTGTCATGTAAAAATTTTCGGAATTTTCAAAAATTACTACTTTAAATTTCCTCCTTGTGCTAGGATCGCAAAGTTTCTATAGTAGGATACAACTTAAAAAAAAGTTGTTAGCACTAGGCCACGGTCCGCGACGTCCTGTATTACTCCGCTATTCAATCACTGTACAGTAAATGAAATCAGATTATTTTCGACTTTTTAAACAAGCCAGGTACCAGAATTTTAGAGCTTAAAATTTTTTTTGTTACTATAGCTTCTTGCTCAAGGAAGAATAAACTTTTTAGCAACGAACTACTTTTGTTGTCGTGCACGGATTCTGTGCGGCGGTCCTGAGTATGGGCGGAGCTTCACTGCAGACTTAAGTTGTATTCCACTATAACAAATTTGACTCCCATTGCCCACAATAAAATGCAATCAAAATAGTATCGCTGCATTCTGGATACAGTAAAGCTTGTCCATATCAAATTTAATTATGATGTTACAAGAATAAATGCAATAATGTCGTTCATAAGCGCCGAGGCTGCCTGAAACTCATGAACGAAGAAAAATGCCTCCCCCCCCCCCCCCCCCCCCCCGATGTGATTAAGGAGACAGTTGCGATGCAGCTTCTGGAAAGTTAAAAAACGCTTGTTTAGAATTTGTTTAGAGCTACGAAACTGTCGGAGGTTGTGTACTAAACCTAAACAAGAGGTCTTTTTTGACCTACGTGCAGCCCTGAAATGGCGGGAAACCATTTAACTTTCTGTCAATCGTAAAAGTAGCTCAGTAGTGCTCGATTTTCGTTCACTTGGTATGTTTTATTTGCAGTTCTTACTAATTTTGCAACTATATTCAGCGCTGGTATTGTTGGATCTGAGAGAAAAAGGCATCAGATAATAAAATGAGCACGAACCAAAATTGGATTTTTTATTTTACTACACCCTTCGTAATTCATTTTTCAATTGCTATTAAGCGTGCTATAGCTTGCTGATGTAATAATGCGGGCGTTTTCAGGTATTTTTATTTAGTGCCCTTTTCCCAAACAAGAACACTTTACAGGCGCTGGTACTTCGCGTTGAGTACATATTTTCAATCCGTGACAAATGATCAAAAAATAAAAGCGTTTCAGCACCCAAGTCTAAAGATGAAATCATTCAGGTTTCTTCATCCGCCTTCTTTGCGGCGGAAATATTGTTTTTTGTGACAGCGACTTTTTCTGGGTTCGGCTGAGGACAACCTTTAACAGTAGTAAAGCTGCTACTCATCATGTGGAATGAACTGTGCACTAGTGTTCATCTACGCAACTTTACACCGAGCGAGCTGAATTGTAAGTTAAATATGAGTTCAATTTGTTGGGCGCCATATTATGGAAGACATGTAAGGTTTCTTCGCGCAGCGTCAGTGTTTCCACGTAGCTCTGCCGTCACGTACCCGATTTACTGTGGCGCCTCTAATACCGGCTATATCTATACAGGAGATTATTTGATTTCTGAAGAACGAGCATCTAAGCTGTGCGAGCACTGGAATGCGAGCTAAAACTTGCTGTTACTAAGAATGACTCGCGAACTAAAAAAGAGTGCGGTGAAAAGTATATCTTCATTTGTAGCGCTTGATTAGACAATTTTGTCTTTTATCGAATTTTAAAGAGTACATAATTTCTTTTATGGGTTATTTCCACAGAAACAATACCTGCCGAGGTACTCCGGGACCCAGCGTTTAAAGCCGCCGCCCTCAAAAAAACAGGGAGTATTGCTCGAATCCCAGTGCCTGCACTGCGCGTTGGGCGTATCAAAACGGTAAGCAAGCATGGCGGAAACAAGCTTCATTCCAAAAGACTTGTCGTAAAAGTTCCTTTTATAAACTTTTCATGGTACTTGTGGTGACGCGTCTTTAAAACCATTCCAGTAAAAAAAACTAAAGAGAGGTAAAGGTTCCAAGCCCAAAAAATACGCTTTGTACTAAAGAAACGGAAGTATTCTAAAAAAAGGTGTTTCGACATCTGATACATTGGGAGGTTACTATTGGAAACAAAACAACTAGGAAGCAAGAAAGAAAAACAGACAATAAAAAAAGTCAGAAAAAACAAACAGAAGAACAGACAAGCCAACTGTCAAACAGGAGTCCTAAAACGCTCCTTTTTTGCTACTTCGGCAGGCTTCAAGGAAGGACAATCCTTCTGTAGGTTCTCGCTCGTCATCGACATTGTACTCTAAGGGAAATTGGGCAGGACAGCTTGCAATTCACGCTTGCTTCTTTAATGTTTAGCGAAACCAGCATAGCATAGCTTTGTTCGATATGCATGGCGGACTGGCGACAGTTGCTGCTCTTACAATTCTCGACATCCTAAAGCCTCATGTATCAGAACGCGGCTTTTATTGCCGTTCTATTGCGTCAGCATTACAATCCACTTTCGGAAAAATCTGCAGTCCGTCCGTCCGTCCGTATGAAGCCATAGTTGGCACGTGGCACAGCAGAGAGAAGAGAATACCTCCTCTACTTTCAGAGGAGGGGAGGAATTTTAGTCACTTACACACGACCGGCATTTTCGACACATAGGAATGTATTCAGCACTTGAAACGAAATGTGTTTTTTCTCATCATGTTCTTCCATTTTTTGCAGTATAATACGCAGACGAATGCGCGTATTGAAACTGTTCTCCTGGACCGGTTCCCGAATTCTACGTACGCCCCAGGCTCAATCAATATTTCGGAATCAATCAAGAAAATTCAATACAATATCGGAAGAAAAACGTTTTCAATCGAATTCAAGAGAGTAAGCAATTGTTTCTTCTGATTAACAACTATTAAAAAATCACTTTGGATGTTTTTTTTTTCTTATCCAGGAGAATGACATGGTGCTCCGCTCAATAATGCCGCGAATCTTTGCAGTGTTTGCTCATTCTTTCAATCTGCCGCCACGCCACTTTATCGCTTTGTTTGCGACGCAATTTACGCGACTAGATTTATCTCGATTGACCGCAGCCAGGCAGAGCTGATTCTATGTTGTTCCGGAATGTTATAGTAACGTTTCACGCTTTATCTCGAAAGTTCGCTAACAGCTTTAAATTGAGCACGGCCGACAGCGGCGGGCATTCTGTTCGACGACCACCGAGCACGCTTATCGCTTCGCCGCCGCCGAGTGATTCAGTCCATTGTGGGTGCAAGTCAGCCCAATAAAAAGTTTTTTTTTAGAAGCCCCTTTTGTCCGTATTCATCGCTGCTTCGACTGCCATCACCACTACGTGACAATAGTCTGAATAGATTAAACATGAAGTCACTGCTGGAATGGTTTGGTTTATATGGGTTTAACGTCCCAAAGCGACTCAGGCTAGGAGAGACGCCTTAGTGAAGGGCTCCGGCAATTTCGACCACCTGGGGTTCTTTAACGTGCACTGACATCGCACAGTACACGGGCCTCAAGAATTTAGCCTCCATCGAAATTCGATCGGCCCGGCCGGGATCGAACCCGCGTCTTTCGGGGCAGCAGCCGAATGCCATAACCACTCAGCCACCGCGGCGGCTCACTGCTGGAATGAAAGGAAAACAGTACCGTAAATGGTCACTTATAAAGAAGGCAGGACACTTTTCAACATCCAACAGTTGAGATGCAATTGATTATAGGCATACCACTAAAATTCGCTTGTGCGGCTCTCGTTACTAGAGGTCACGAAGGTCTTAATGTTTATATCGCCAGCTCTAGCGGAAAACGTATTTTCACACATTTCACGGCAACAACTTGTATTTTCAAATGGTCATTTGGAGCTATTCTGCAGTTCTCGTTGAGAAGCCAGCATAAAATTCGCACAAAGTCAGTAGCTATCGCTGTCCTCGAATTCCCGCAATTTTATTTCTACTCTGGATGTCGCACAACTAGTTAACATTGTTAAAAACGGCGTTGATAACTAACCGTTTCATGACCACATCATTGGGTGACATTTTCACGTTCTAACGTTGCAATTGAATAAGTTTACGTAGCTCTCGAAATTTAAAACCACCGCAGTAAAGGCAACTTATTTAAAGGAATGGTACGAAATACGATATTCTGACCGCAAAGGTGGGAACCACCAGTAACGTTCTTGCAATTTTATACACGCAGCCTCCAAGTTTTTGTTAGTTTTGAAGCCGTGGCTCAGAGTAATGAGAACCACTTTTATGTCGCTGAAAAGGCGATGAAATTATTCTGCAGCAAAAGTTGTCTGCTTAAGGTGGGTGTGACCGTAGTTGGCTGTAATCACTACGTCGTCGTAATGTGGCGTAGTCATTACAGCCTTTATTATTTTACTATTAAAAATAGATAGCATATCTTCAATCCCTCAGACGCTGTCGCGGACGAATACATGTGGGAATGTCCCCTGGTAAAGGACAAGTTATCGTCCTTGGATCTTTTGGAGCAGGGGACACATTACTGGAACTACGAAGTATATGCAAGAAGGATTCCCTATTGTTCTGTAACGGCTGACCTGCTGATGACGTAGAAGCATTTGGAAAAAAAAGGTGTAGATCGAAGGCAGAAGGGATGAAAAAATAAACAAGAATGTCGAAGACATATAAAAAACGAATTACGTTAGAAATTTATAGAGGAATTTAAAACATAATAGAGAGTCATTTCTAGATCCGCTTTTTTACCTTCAAGTCATGCAAAGGAAAAGAAGTCCTGCAATACAAAATTCTAATAAATAAAAAAAAGTCTTAATGACAACAGCCACGATTGTGACAGGCAGTATATTTAAAATTCTTGCACTTAACAGTTACAAAGTTGGCTTCCTCTCGGTATTGTAAAAATTTCTTCACTAGATCGGGTATTTTGCATACCGGTCTATTGATGAACCTGTTACTCTGGAAGTTGACGGAAGTAGCGATGGAGCAAATGACACCTACAGATTGGGCTTCCTAAAAATATATAAAGTGAAGTGGCAGCAAAGCGACAAATGAAGTGAAGAGAGGCATGAAAACTCACGCGGAAAGGCAAACCGCGTGCGATGTAGCCGCTTGGTTCCCCGCAATGTAGAAAGTAGGATACTAAGCCCACCTTCCTCAGTGATACAAGTGATACAATGTCGCTGTTTACAGTGAAAGTGACAGCACAATAAAATGTCAACAATATGTAGGGATTGTTTATATTTAATGTCGCCATATCTGCAAAAACAGGTTTCACCATATAAAATTTGTTCTCGCCAAAAATACCTTTAAAAATATGTATAATAACCATGATGAGCTCACAGCATCTCTAAAGCTTGGAATCATTGAGTTTACATTGTAGCCTGTTTTAGCGATATTCTGTTTTTTATAGAGTGTATGAAAAGTAATCTCTGCTTTCTATAAATGATCCAATAAAGGTTGTCATATAATAAGTTATCGAACCCAGACATATTGAAGCGCGCGAAAGCAACTAAAAATATTTAATTGAAACACTCTCTTTCGCGCTGTGTAGTGCAGCAGAAGCACAAAAAGTTGAATTTCGTTACATTCCTTGCAATAAAGCCACTTATTATGCCTGAAAAAAAAAAACGTTTTCGGTCATTTTTTTCGGTTAGTGTGCTGGCGGCATCAAAAAACTCAATTTCACATCGAGAGAGTATAACAGAGAGACTACAGCTAAGCAGATTACTTTGATTTCGCAATATGGTACGCTCCCCTACGCTCACGTGTGAATTTTCTCCGGCGAGTGGTTAAATCTGCTTTGTCTTACAATTCAGCTGCTCATTTCCTGATTTCCACAAAACAGATGGCACATTGCACTGTCAAATAGAGCGCGCTTCGTCTTCACGTCTTCGTCATTGTCTTCTCCACTCCGCTTGATATAAATAATTTTTGTTGCGTGGATTTAAGCAACCGGCTTGAATAATTTCGTAATTCAAAATAATGCTGAAAATTTTATTTGGCAAACATTGGTAGTGAACACGATCAACGCTTCGAATACATTAGTAGCGTCGTTAATTATTTATCGAACAAAGTAATAATAAAATTTTAATTTCAATCTTCTGTAGAAATGGGTTTGCTAGAGCCGTTTAAACGGTTCTAATAGGCTGTAAATAAACTACCGTTTTAATAATAGCTGCAATAAAAGAAAAGCAAGAATTCATTGCTTACACCTTAACTGAACACGAGCGTGGCTAACACCTGAAGCATGGAGAAGAATGGAGAAGGGAATCAGAAAAAAAACAACCAAGAATATATAAAAAATGCCATTATGTGTAAGAGAAAATTCTCGGTGTCAATTAGCTGAGGGAAGCCGGTAATAAGAGAATGCGAAGATGAGCCGATTCAAGGTCACCTATACTCCGGTGTTAGGTGCCAGAAAATAACAAACCCTTTCCACATGAAGCCAAATGCAGGACAATTTCAATTACCTTGGCATAGATAACAGCATAAAAAACAACTCCTATAGCAAAAAAAAAAAGACATCGTGTGAAGGTGTCATATAACAGTAATGAACTTTTGCTCACGTTTGATAGAAGAATTAAAGAGAGGATCCGGGAATAAAGGGGTCCCACGCAAATGTATAACATTTGATTCCAAATTTTAGAATAAATTTTTAGCTGGAAAAAGTAAAGAACACGATAGCATATTTCTGGAGAATCGTGAAGCTTGAAGAAGACACGCGAAAATCACACCGGACTGAAATTAGCACGTGGGCCAAAAGCATGCTGTCACTCTGGTGCCGAACTACAGGTACGCTGAAGGTTGAAATTATTGGCCGTTAGTTAACAATGCCTTGAGAAGTACGATCTCACATGTACATACTCCTCTCTGAGTCATAACGGCTACGACTATGAGAAATAAACCCATGAATAAAGTATCTGCTGCGCGTCTTACACACTGTCATGCTTTGCTGAATGAAGCCTGACGAAAGATCTTCACGCGTTTGCTTTGTACCATTGAAACTCCCTGAAATAAACAAGAATGATAGTGAATATTACAACTTTCAAAGAAAACGACTAATTGGAGAGCCGTAATTCGAACGTGAGCGCTCACGCTAGTCGTTACAAGGTTGATCACCTCGAAAATAAATGTGCTGAAATCGACGTTAGCATCGTAATGTTGGCAAGCTTTCTGAAATATTATAAGCGTGTCATAGCGAGGAGTCTGGAGAGCAAAATACTACCGGAAATCCTAGCGTCTGTCTTTTCCTTATTACGGATTGTACTCACTGTGCAATGAAAAGAAAATATGAGATTTCAGGAAGCATGTTCAAGTTGTGTTCCTTCTTTTCTTTGCAGAAATCATATCTGATTATTGACATGTGCAAGCTGGACCGATGACTCCTTGTCTCCCAAGCACAGCGTAAAAGGCACTCTTTTGCAATAGGCATAGGGTGGTGGAGTGGGAATACAAGCAGGTCATCAGTCACCATTCGCCGGACTAAATAAAGAAAAACATATACTGCAGACGAGCCGCCGGTGTATGTTTCATTCGTACGAACAAGCTGCACTTTCCCGCGGAGGTGTACGCTGCTTGTGGGTCGGTACTCAATGTAGCGGTGTAATAAAAATGCCAGGTTAAAGAGGAAGTCTGTTATAACCTCACTCTAAGGCTTTATTTGTTTTCAGCAAGTGGCCCTGTCGTACAGAACCGTCTGGTTTTTACAATCCACCGTAAGGTGTTGCGGCACAAATCGGCTTCTGGTCAGCCAACTATATGCCTAACGGTTCTGAAGCGTTTCAGGTGGCGTTCTCTGCAAGTTCCTGCTAAAGCAAGAGATTTATTGTGACAGGGTGCATTTAGACATCAGATATCTTCCGCAGACCACTTGGAGCGCTGCCAAGTGCGCGGAGTAAATGACACTCTTGCGTTAACTTTATAAGTAAGAGGAAAAAAAAACACCACCATTTAGTTTTCCAGCCTTCAAAGAAGATCAGTAGACATCCATAGATTCTAAATGGCTCCCCCTTAGCTTTGGTTTCTGCTTATAAATACCTTGTTGTATACATTAATAACTCATGGAAAACGCATATCGAACACATAACTAACAATGCTAATCGCATGCTTGGTTTCCTTCGCCGTAACATTTCACTTGCTCCGGTTAGTTTAAAACTTCTTCTGTACAAAACTGTCATCCGATCTAAAATAGAACATGCGCATTCCGTATGGGACCCTAACATCAAGTCACTGTTTAATGCTTTGGAATGTGTTCAGAATCGTTCAGCCCGTTTTATCTTGACTAACTGCTCTCTTTCGCCTAGTGTCACTCTCATAAAGCGAACTCTAGACCTTCCAGATCTTTCACTGCGGCGTCATCTTTCTAGTCTTTTCACTTTCCACACAATATATTACACAAAATGAATCGCTAAAAACAAAGTCTTTGCACTGCTCCAAGTTATGTATCATCTCGAATTGATCACCTATTTAAAGTGAGTGTTCCAAGTTGCAGAACTAACCACTACTTTCAATCTTTCCTGCCCAAGACCGGCTCAGACTGTAACCACCTTCCCGTCTGCATCGTCTCCATTCCAGAACCAGAAGCATTCAAATCTGCGCTTCTTCATCATCTGTGTTAATATCACTCCTTTTAGTATATGATTTTGATTAATACCTTACCACTCCTATCTGTAATGCCTCATTGGCCCTTATAGTAACGAAATAAACAAATAAATAAATTCGTGAAGGAGACGTACACTCTATCTGGAAAAGCGCCACATTTAATTTAGATATTGGCAGCCATAACTTTCTAGCTCCTTTGAAATATGTAGCAGTGTAAATACCACCGGGTTGCAAGTTTGGAGATACAGACTAATGTGATATCCTAGGTATAAACAACTGTTCCCCACCGTATAAGTGCTTTGTAGGTTTGGGGCGGCCATATCATGTTCTAAGTGACACCCCGTATGACCCGTTATACATGAGATTATTACAGGATATCAACTTTCTATTAGGCCCCTTCGTGTGATGGAAGAAGAAGAAAGTACTAAAGAAAGACATACATCTGACGGAAGAGCCATAAAAGTATGAATTTCAAGATGGAACATTGTATTTTAAGCCAAGTCACTCTCTTAACTCTCCACATGACAGAAGCAACTTGAGTAGAAGAAAAACACATTGTGCCATAGCATTCTTTGGCCACAGATGTCTTTCCACCATAAAAAAATTCGTCAGCATCAATAAAAACAACTTAAAGGTTTTACTTTTTTTTATGGGGTAAAAAATTGTTGACTTTAGCGGGGCTCAGCGAAATTGTTGTAGTGAACAACGTGAAGCTGAATGTGCGATTTTTGTGTGAAAAAGCAGCACTACACGCCGCGACACACTACTGTGGGGGGATATGCGTTCATTTCGATATTTCAAGCTCTTCAACGGCCACCTACTTATGAGCACACTGTGTTTCTTTCCATTTCATCTCCATCGAACTAGCCCCCGAAGGCCGGATTTGAGCCCTCAACATGGTTATCAACAGAAGAAGACCACCGGCACTCAGCCACCCTGGTTGATGTATCGAAAGTCCTACGCGCTCAGTATTCCTCGGCAAGTCTCCAAAGAAAACCTGATCTAGGCAGTTTGAATGCGCCGCTTAAGTAAGGGTTTAAATGCGCATTCTTATCGTGCCACTGTGCTCCCATTGTGCGAGACTGTCGGTTCTCGCGGTTACCGCGGTGTCGTGATGTGCGGAGAACCTTATGAAAGCATGATCGTGAATCAATTTCTACAGTCAGAACAAAGCCTTGCATCCTATGTAATGCATACTAGATTCCTGTAACACCACGAGTAATCGAGGTTTTGCTTCCACCATATGATGCACTCTGAAAACGCTGCCCGTATAACATTTTTGACAAGACATGAGAGAGAGAGACGGAAGAAAGCAATTATTGAAAGTAACGATATCCGACGCTAACGAATGTGGACGCGCGAAGTAAATACAAAAATGCTGAAGATCCGCTGTAGCAAGACGTCTCATGACTCAACGAGTGCACATGCCGGAAATCTTGAAAGCGGGCTGTTGTCAAGTGAGCAGTGTTTGAAATAAACGAAACAGTTCCACAAAGCGCAGACTTTGCTGAGAATTCAGCCATCGCATTAGAAGCAATGCCGGAATGTCCAGGTACCTAGTGAAAGCGCACGTCTTCAACGTGTGGAGTTATGAAAAACAAAGGGAGCTGTTCATAACAGCGTCCATCGAGCCTTCGAGCGCTGTCAGGAAAGAAAGGCTGTCAGCAAGTATAATCAGCTGAGTGACATTGAAAAGGATGTTTTTTAGGGCCAGCTTAATCACAAGAAACAACTCAGCAACGAATACAGGCATATAATCAGGGGCTCGAAATAATAACTTCAATGAAGATTCCTGAAACAAATGCCATTAACTGCATTTCATTTTACTAAGAGGCATCTGTGAAAACTGCGGTGCGGATAGGAACATTGTCCAGATACTCCTCTACAAGCCCGTTTAAGACATTGAACTTTATAGGACAGGAAATTTCTAGGTCAATCCTCTTCCTCCGCTGTTCCCTTGGCTAGCACGGACCGGGCCCCGAGTTTTAACTTCTCGGTTAAAAGCCACTCAGTGTTCTTTGCTGACGGTTCGTTCAGAAGTGAAAACAGGATTCTTTCGTGCTGCCTAAATGAAGACTGTGAAACAACCTGTCGCCATAGGAAAGCCGCATGGAAGACCCTAGCGCATAATCAGTGCCCAAAAAACTTGGTTTATTAAAACTTCATTGCAGCTTCGTTTAAAAGGACATGTCTACAGCTAAGGGAGAATACAATGCGGATTTAAGCAACTATTTCTCTAGCCCTTTTAACCTAAAAGCCTTGTACATATATGAGCAAGAGAAACCTGTAAAAGATGAAATCACTGATTATGCGGGCACACAAGACCCACTGGCCTCCCTGATACAGTGGTGTGCAGAGCGAATGCCAACACCGGCATCTTTAACAACCCCAACAATCTTTCGGGGTGCACTTGAAGGATAAACACCGCGGATGACAACGTTAGTGCAGGGAAACTTTTCGGAAACAAGCGGTTCGGCCAAAATATAGGCGAAGGACGCGTGCTATAGCAAGTCCGCCACACAGTCTTAATCAGAGGAGCTGCAATTGTTACCCTCCTGCAGAACCTCTGAAATTTCCAGATGGCGGCTAGACATAGCCTTCAGCTGCTCTGAAATGATCCGATTTTTTTCTTTTCCTTTTAATCACACCATCTCCTACTGGGACCAACGCCACGGGAATCACCTAGACTAAATTTCGGCTGAATGACTGCAAAGACGAACCAGGATGCCGGATCTCTACCTGGAGAGGTTAAAGCACGGTCTAGAGCACGGCGAGGCCTGGTTCCAACGGGACAAAAACGTGGCCAAATCCCCGCCCCGTGGAATGGCCTCACCATCAAACGTGGACAGTAAAGAGGACGTAGCAGCAGAGGTCTCGTAGAGGCAGGCACAGCTAGAGAGATGAAGGGAAACAACGCTTTTTCTTTGCGAATTATATATTTATTATTGGGAGATTCCAGCGAAGTTACTACATGATGATGTTTCGTGAATAACATGAGCTCTGAAAAGTTTGTAAATCTCATGACATCTTGTAATCTTGTAAATCTCATGAAAAATTTGTAAATCTCATGACATGTTCATATATAAGAAAACATTACTAATCTCACAAAGCGCGGATTCATTGCGTCAAATAAGCATTATTTTCTAAGGCAATTCAGACCTGATGCGAACGAATTTATTTAAAGTTTTGTCTTCTTAAAGAAAACAATTTGAATTTAGACTGGCGCTTGTGATGAGGTAGGAAACCCACTACAACGCTCATACTTTCAAGAAGACCGCCTCGGACTGTTCACATCATGGAATGCGTGCATCGAACTCTCCACTTTCTAACTTGTGCAAGTCTCTTGCTATACAGATTCTTTGACCTTTCATGAAACGAAAGCTTCATTGCATTCTTCGCGTTGAGGGCCGCATGTCGGCTTTGTCTACAACTGCCGCAGCGCTATGCACTGTTCTGCCAAAAGGGAAAACAAAATTGTTGGTTGAAGAGAAAGCGCTGCTATGGGTAGCAAAGAAACGACGCCTTAGCATCACTCATCCTTGTAAGGCACTTCTGAGCTCATAGCACATGGATGAAACGAATCTTGTATCTCAGCTTGAGCCCTGCATCAACGTTATTAATCGTAAATATGTTTGCAGCCTCTAAAACGCTTCTACTTATGCCCACTTCTTGCCTTCTGCAGTAGAGCACTTACATTTGTGAGCAAAATTTGGCTTCTTTTGCTTCTCTCCGATAATCAGCGAACGTGGTACAAAATCTTGACAGACATTGTTTTTGATCTGTATCTAAATATCTTGAATAAAGGAACTTATGTTGCTCATCGTCTTCCAGGTTTGAGCTAGACGAAGCCTTCCATCACTACGCCTGCTCTATCAAAACGCTATAGTGTTAGTTATTTAATCGCCATGGTCTTAGTTCTTGTCACCGATACTACCGGAAGTGTTTGGAGCCGCAGGGGTCTGTTTCGCTCTAATTGTGTCGCTGTAACGAGGAACGTCCGCGTTCAGAATAAAAACTATAGCGAAGTATGTCACGCCCCGACCCCCCCTCCTTCCCCCTCTCTCCTTTTGAATACCGGCGTTCAGAGCTCGGCGCTCTAAAAAAAAAAAACGCCGTTGTTGTGGCGAAAGGTTACGTGGACAAAAATAGTTTGGTTTATGGGCGTTTAACGTCCCAAATCGACACAGGCTATGAGGGACACCACAGTGAAGGGCTCCAGAAATTTCGGCCACCTGAGGTTCTTTAACGTAAACTGACATCGTACAGTACACGGGCCTCTAGCATTTCGCCTCCATCGAAATTCGACTGCCGCAGCTGGGATCAAACCAGCTTATTTCGAGTCAGCAGCCGAGCGCTGTAACAACTGAGCAACCGCGGCGGCTGAAAACAAATGGGGACAGTGGTCTGCTTCTCTTTATTTTGGATGCACGTGGTTAATGACCACTAACGGTTACATCTGATGTGAAAAGAAAGAAAATCAATAAATGTAGTACAGATTCGTTCCAAGAATTTCTTGGTCGGTACTATGCAGCGATGGAGAATTAGTTTCCAGCGGTACGTTTCCTTCTACGACAGTGCTTATTACAAAAAATTTATGCTGTGTGGAGAAGCAAGTTAAAACAGAGAGAACACGACGCGACCCCCAATCATCACGGCATGAGACAACACAACACAGCAACGCACTAAAAAGAAAGCAAGGCTGAGCAGATGATTATAAAAATGTTGCGCGAACAGTTTACAGTGAGCTATACGCAGCATTGAGAGCGCTCTCGAGAAATACGGTTAGGTCGGCGTAGGAGCTTCGATAGTAGCGGGGTAGATGGTACAAACGCTAAGGTACAGACGCCCGACTAAGAACGCGAAGGTAATACGTAGTAGGGGTGACAGAGGTTTGAACAGGTTGGGGAAGAGGCCTATCAGCGATGTTGAAACATGTTCGACCCTTTCTCGTAGATTACGCAGAGGCTGCCTGTGTACACATCAGTGAGTAAGCATGCGGGAAATATGCGGTTCTGGAGGTATATCGAAGGATATAAGATCTGGATGTGATCCGATAATGAATTACTTTATCGTAATGATTTCAGGCGGAGAACAAAAATGCAAAACATCCCAAAATGCACCACACGAATACCATTTCAGACAGGCCACCGCGACTTAGGAAAATTTCCTTAGCACAGACAAAAATTGAATAGTTCTCGCTCTGGATGCGTTTCGAAGTCATATCTAACATATTGATGCAACTTATGGAGGCAACTTATATATGAAACTGCAACTTAATATGAAATTTATAGATAGAACTCTCCATGCACAGCAATAGAGAGGTTTAATGCATTCATAAAACTGAGTCGTATGTAGGGAGGCGTATACCTAGTTGCACACAGAGGAAGGCAGGCTATGGTGTTTAGTAGCTGTGTGCAGAGGCGGCCAGGAATAGAAAAGGTTTATGAAATAAGAGCTGCCGAAACACTGAACAATGTTGATTCTCGGCTTACGCACAAGACCGCATGTGCAGATCGAGCATAAAAAATATCGCATGCCGGGATACGATATAGTGGCGCCTGAGGCTCTTCACATGCCTGTCCGCAGCTGGTGGCCGCTTACGCATAAACACAACACGTCGTGCGCGCATACACGTAATGGATCGCTTGTCGGAATGGCGTGCACAAAACCTGGTGTACTTTCTGCGCCGTGGCCCGTGAATTCCGCTTACGCGAAAACAAGAATATACACGTATAAGTGAGATCTCTGCAACTGTTTTCCCGCATTCAAAACAGGAACTTGATAGAAAAACGACCTAGTAGGAACGCGTTTTAGGCCGATTCGGTGCAAACATGCAGAAACAAAAATATTATATGGTATTGAAGGCTGTGTGAACTTTACATAGCTTTTTGTTTGGAAACGTGCTGAGAAATCCACATCGCACATGACCTGAATATAAAAGAAACATCACGAAAATTGCAAGAATGAGCGAGGGCCATCAAAACAATAACTAGATGCACCTTAAAAAGCGCGCTACTTTATGGGAGTGAAGTGTGTCGGAAGAGCATAAAACCCGAAACAACCTGTCGCATTTAAAGATAAACAAAGACCCTAGCCATGAAGGACTCGGATATGTAAATATTCTAATAGATTGAAAGAACCCACCTAGCATATCAGTTGAAAAACGCCTGTGAGAGTTGAATATAAAGCCTATCGCGGTAAATTATTAGCATGACATAACAAATTTTCATGACCAGAAACAGGTTACATACAATCGTTATGCCAAGGGTAAAGATATTACGCGGAACAAAAGTCTTTGCTAGCATAGTGTCGGTAGCCCTCTTTTCCAGTAGGGCACACTACATTTATGGGCATTTATTGAGAATGTAAGGTACTTGTGTGGCGCACACATCCGTACCAGGCCAGCATATATCGCTAGTGAAGGTTACGACATCGCGGATCACAGACAAGGAACACAACTCTTAGAAAGATTCTTCTGAGAGTCTGAAACTGAAAAAAATCGTTCTATTTAAAGAACAACTTCACTGATTCTCCACTCCTCAGAGATAAACACATGAGTTCATTTTAATATTCAGATACCAGGCTATAGTGACCCACACTGGGAAGACGATTAACGGCACAATTGCTCGTAATGGCGTTACAATTGCGGTACGCATGGACGCATAGGCTTCTATAGTTTTATAATGAGATAATAGGTGGCTATTTGCAGAAAGCCTAAAAATTCAACAATTTCTTCTTCGATTAGACAATTACCTACTTGACCAGTCAAACGTTTGGTCTCTGTTCTATTAGCAGTCTGGAAAAGAATGCATCCAAGGAGTATATTCTTGAAAACTCGCGGTTTAATCAGCCTGAACTCTTTTATATTGTGGCCGTTGTCTCAGACTGTCACTGTTTAAAATTGGAATTTTTTGTGCGCGTGATCGGCAAAGCATCGAAACGCCGCTTCTATTGATGTACGGGGCATGTATCTCGAACTTAAATTCTTCAGAAACGCATTCTTTTGTTTCTACCACAATTTATTTCGGAAACCACACCTTTATATCACGCCCTCCCCTTTCTCAAACCTTGCCTATCACCGATAAGCCCTCTAAACGGCAATGATTGCCTTAGCATCTCCCTTCCCTCCTCTTAAGTTTGACCTTTTCAGTTCCAAAACACGTTTATACAGCATGGACAACAAATTACTTATTTGAGAGCTTGCCCTTGTAACATTGTAGGAAATAATTGTTCGATTCGCAAGGTTTCAATGGATCGTACTTCAGTTACCTTACTTATATATATTTAACCAACACTTTGCCAATGTCACTGTTCGCTTTTCTTAAGCCCGCTGTGGCTGCGGTCGGTCTCATACGCATCACAGCTGCGCGCTCTGGCAATGCCCGTCTTCACTTTGCCCGAAAGTCCGTGCACTCGATTCTTTAACCACGAAATATTGTTCAAAGCTCAATTCCATCCCCTCACACGTTGTTAGTGACACTTGCTTCAGACATTCCTGTTTTGTACAGTTTCTGCCGTGTGTCTTTGGTTTTGCACACTTCACTTCATTTCGCTCTATATCAACTGGACGAGCTGTCAACCATGCAACGCTTCCTGAACAATCTGTACGTAAAAACTATTAGGACGGAAGTGGATTATGGGCGTATCTGCTCCGTTCACCGGATCCGAAGCAAAGTTATGCATTATGTCAAGAAATGTTACGTCACTGCTCCCTGTGCAGCAAGAATTACGCGAGCTAAAAAACGCAACCAAACAGCCCGCAGTGGAAAAAAAATACAAAAGATATTACCAATTGTCTCGATGCTTATCAGCGTGCACTTCACATTTGGGATATGAGTGGCCTCCCGAGAGCCTGAAAGAGGCTTCAGTACACCATCAGCGGCAGTCCCATTAGTTGGAGCCGATATTCCTTCACACGAAAAAATAACCTCATTGCAAAAATAATCTCTAGACTGGTCATCATATCAGCGGCAGCCGCGGCTAAGTAAGTTGTACTGCGAGCAGTGATGAAATAATCACAGTTGATAAAACTGCACCTTAGTGACTAACTCGAAATGAAACTTTAAATAGAAGTCAAAAGTTTTTGCCTGTGTGCAGGACGGCTGAAAATTTTTCTGTGCGTATTTTATGATATTTAAGGCAATGAAGAAAAAAACCACAGCTAAGGGTTTGTGCTTAACGTGCGCATGCAGAGGTCATGAGGTTGCCATTTCGAACACAACTTTGTGGAACTTCTTGTTCAGCCGTTGTGCGTTTTTTTCCTGAAAATGCATTGTAGGTTGATGATAGGTTGGATATTTTTTTAATTCTAGCCCTGCTATTCCGCCTGAGCTACAAGTGTCAGCCTGTATAATAGACAACTATCCTGTGACATACATGAGCGGTTCAACGATTCGGTTCAGCTGAGCTTTGTGTAAATGCAGTGCCGCATTTTGAAACAGGGCCGTGAAACTAAGCATTTCCTCAATCTCTTCCCTTGCAGCCTTTCCCGTGCCACAGGAGTATGTTGAACTGAAAGCAGTCTAAATTTATCGAAGAACCATCATTTGGCATCCCTTGCAAACAGCTCCTTCAAATTTATCTTTCATATAAACTGCCTTGCTTGCCATGTTGACAGCTTATTATCAATTGCTCCACTGTTCGCGCTGATATGAACAACCTCGCCTAAACATCAGGCTTACACACTTCATGCCGATGCATCAAAACTGTCTTCCTTGTCATGTTGACAGCTTATTATCAATTGGTCCACTGTTCGCGCCGGTATGAACAGCCTCGCCTAAACCTCAGGCTTACACACTTTATGCCGATGCATCACATTCAACCGAGCGACCAGCAGTTCCCGCTTTCTGCAGTCTGAATCTTCTTTAGCGTCAGACATACACCGCGCATACTTGTACGCTTCTAGCCATCGGAATTCTTGGTCATGACGAAGGTCTGCTTAGTTTGTATAGTGGATATCCTAACACATCTTAACTCATTTACGACCGGACACCCTCTTGTCTTCCTCTTGTTCTGTTCTTATGCCATGTATCCAAAGTTCCGCCTGAGCGAACTTGAACACTGAGTCATCCATGCTCGCACCATTTTCAGCGCGGGACGATATGCCAGTACGCATGATTCGGACAAGCACAGCTCTCATCCTTTGTGTCAGCCTTTGGTGGCGCGACAAGCAACTGAAAAGAGCTGACAATTCCCTGCATTGATGCTCTTTACCAGATGTTAGCGATGTGCGGCACTTGTTGTGGACGCGCCCAACAACGGGAGGCAAGCTCATGGTAGCACAGCGTATCGATCATAAGTGCACATCAGCCCAATTATACAGCGAATCAGTCTGCCAGATTCATTTTGAAACTCGTCTCAAATTGCTTATAACATCCTCGCACGTATCCCTCTGCCTGTCTAAACCTAGTCCTAGAGGCATGCTCGTTGTAAACCAAACTCTTCGAACATTGGAATAACCTGGAGCTGTTCACCGGCAGAGCTTGATTACATTGAGCCGTCGTTTAATGAATTCATTGAACCATTCAGTCCCATAACTGAACTTCAGTGTTGGGCTCATGACACCCCAACACCAGCTTCAACTTTCAAAACTTTACAACATTCAGAAGTCTCGTGCCGTCCTGAAAAGTGCTCTGGAATGTTAGGTTGTTTGGTGGCGACCTATGCAGAGGTACTCATACTGCGCGTAAAGGTAACACCAGAAGATCGGCGGGCTTGCAGTGTTAGCCAAGCGTTGAGATGTAGAGATGTAGATGTTGAGATGTAGAACTACTGTACTGAGGTGGTTGTGACCTACTGGCGCCCTAAGGTTTCTATGCTTAACCTTATTCTGATCAATCCTAATTTACACAGGCGGGCAGGCAGCTGATGAAGTTAGCTGACTGAGCTGGAGGAAGTACACTACTTTGCTCTACTCATTCCTAAAACTTGTTCATATGACAGCAATAAAAAGAGTGCAATGCGGTTCAGATCATTTACAGTGTACGCCAAGGAAGCTTACATAACTTTATAGTTGGCGCTTTCTTGTAAAATTGACCCTAAAATTGAAGGATATGTGCAGGATGTTAAAAATTAGGGTTCGGAATTTGTTGAAAGCATTCAATGAGGAATGCATGAAAGGCGTGCTGGCATATAGGTTCTGCAAACAGGCCGATACAAGCTAGGGAAATAATAGTCGTTATAAAGATCGGTTCTCACTATTCTCTACAGCCAACGACTTTGTACATTTAAACAGTCGGAATTCAAAGTAAGCCGCCTTTCTTCACATTTAAATTGAGGCATTCTCGCAGCACAAGTTGCATGTTGCGAAGTATTTACATGAAAAATCCCAACTTAATTCATAAAATTACGCGCGTTAGGCAGCGACGACCAGCGCATAGCTTCTTCTAGTTTGATCGATGGATGGATGGAAAAAAACTTTGTTTGTGACAAATTTAAAGTGTTCTTGACCCTTACGGGTCACTGGGCGCCACGGTCGATCCTTAGTCGAGGATGCCGCACTTGACTGCTGATGCAATTGACTGCTGCTTGATGGATGTGTACAGTGTGACGTTACAACAAATGCCACGTTGGAGAGCGCAAGGTGAAGTCAATACTGCACCTATTGCACTTTTGACTAGTATTTTCAAATAACGATAATTTGCAACAAGTGCGCAAGCCCATGCAAGAGTGTCGCGACTGCCATCACTTTCTTCATTCGAAATTACGCAGATTGAGTTGTAAATGAGAATGCATGAATGGAAATCGAAACACATTTACGGTTGCAAGAATTTTTCCGAACGGAATTGCCTAGGTCCTCGAACGGCTCTAAATACATATGAATTCCAAACGCAGATCCCAAGCAGTCCGCCCTCTCCGCGGCAAATCGCCTGAATCCGACGCGGGCAACCTGGACAAATCTGCTTTGGAACACTGCTCCAGCCGAAGCAAGGCACTAAGGGACTCGCGCAGAGCTGACGGAGTAAATTACATAGCGTTTTACGCGCTCTCCTTCGAGCATCGTGCACTATGGAATGGCAGACTTCCCATCGAATCCGCCGATTTCGGCGAACACTCTGATTCGCTCCACGGAGCCATCTTGGGCTAGCGACGACCCTGAATCTGGCAATGGCACAAACGACCTCAGATATCAATCTGCCATTATAATTGCCTTGCTCTGAAATGAGCCGAAAAAGCAGAAACGGAAGTGCTCCAAACCTGCGATTCGAATTCGCCCTTTGTTTACAATAAAGCATACACGCTAACAACGGTTAAAAGATAAATAACTGTTCTGAATAAGGAGATCGATGATGTGAATTACTCGAACACACTGTGTCCACTTGGTCGGTTGTATAACCTGCGAGCAACAAGACATGCGAATCGCAGAGCTTGCTCGTGTGGTCCGGTATACTGATAATGGAGTAACTACTCATTGGCAGCCACTATCGCGTGGCCATACGGCTACAAAGGAAAGAGATATATTTATGCTAGGAAGATCGCTTAGGAACTGTGGGTGCGGTGTGTCTGCCGCGATATCGCCCTTAAATTCTTGTGCACCACGTTTCCCTTCGGAGAATGCATTTTGCTGAGAGTAATAGAGCAGCCATGGACAGAAACCACTCATGCGCGTGTGGTTGGGGGTATGGGTGTAGGATTGAACTCCACTCCATGACATACAATTTGTCTTCAATCCACATAAGGTTGGCATTCGGAGCGACAGGCGCAGCGAGAGGTATGGACAACGAGGAGAGTGGAAGGTGAGGGTGTTGAGAGGAATGATAATGCCACTCGGAGCGTATTTTGTAAGTCTGGGCTTGGGTTCAGGAGTAGCAGTTAACATTAAACATTTATGTTGCATGACTCTGGGTAGTGCGGCAGTGGGTGGTGCGCAGTAAAGCGCGGTTGTTCATTCATCCTTCTAAAACAGCGGTCCTGCATCACAGGCGCAGCGACAGAGCGTGGCAGTATGAGAGAAAGTTACGATGCGAATGGGGGTTGAGTGGTGTGGCGTTTATGGTGTTGGACAAGCCGGGCGCAGTAAGCAGTCATGTCGTGGGATACTGAGGTGAGGTGTGCACGGACGTCTCCGGCGACATAACCTCAAGGAACATCGCTTTTAGAGGTGTCGTTGAAGAGGACTCTCGCGTCAGTGTTTTCTCCTGAAATACATTTCGATGCAATTCTGTATCGGTATTGGGCATCGCTTGCCAAAAATGAAAGTATCGTTATTCATAACACATTTTTAGTGCAACGTCTATTTTCGTTCAGAATCCGAATTGGTGATTGTTTGGGAATAGTTCGGAATCCTAATACCACTGCAGGAGCAGTGGTGCAGAAGTTAAACAATGCGTCAGTGCCCTGTGATGGAAGCTGCAGCAACTGCTGGGGCTTTTGAGTCCCAGGTTGTTCTTCCCAAGCAATACGCGCCGCCAGAAAGACATGGGTGAAATCGGTGAGGAGGTGTCTTGATGACCAATTGTCTCAGGAGCAGCAAGCGAGTACTGCGTAACCAGCCGGTTCCAGAAGGCCCAGCACAATCAAGCATGCCAAGGTTATCGTGAAAAGCACCACTGTCTCGCCCCTTGGAGCATTTCAATGACCCCGATTTTAACTATTTGCAGATTGTTGCTGGTTCAAGTGGCTTTAGGCTCGACAGCATTATTTTTCCCAATAAGACGCACATCGTTTTTTGTGTGAGGCCACAAAATGTATATTCTTTAGTATATATAGACATTTGAACGGGGTGCGGAATCTTTTAGGTTATTTTCACCGGGCATATGGCCCAAAGGAATGCAACAATTCTGAAATATGCAGTCAATGACCGTATCTGGCATGGCGGCTAAATATGCACCTAAAGCTGGGGACATCAAGTGGGGGCTATCTTCAGCGTTGCACCCTTTGCTAACTATATTTATCCATCATACCCGATTATAAGTACGCCGAGTTCAGCATCTATACGACTGATGTTCATGGAAAACAACGACTGCAGATGTTCCTGTAAAAATGTGAATACGGCAAAAACAGCAGCCTCACCCACTATCGTGTTCTGGCTCTAGAGGAAGGGGGCTAGTTGGACGGCGGGTGTCCGTGAGCACGTGCACTTTTGGAATATATGATCGAGGATGGTTCATGACGTGAAATTTGTTAACGTTGCCACATAGTGCCGTTCACAAACGCGCAGGAACTCTACCCACTTGGTAAAATATCTCAATAACGACCAGGTGAATGTCGGAAACACTCGCTTGAAACTCTGTATCACGGCCATGTTACTGCGCAAGCAGTGTGCTGTGCCGTCTTAGAAGTAAAGGGTGCCTTCGTCACCGAGAAGGAGTGAGTAAGTTTACGTCCTGACGGAAAGCTTCCAAAGGTAGCTCTTCCCGTAAGGGTCTGTTGTCCGTGCGAGTCACAGAAATAAATGATACCTGTGTGCGAGGGAGCATGCGCTGGTGTTTGTCAAAGTTACTTCAGTGACAGGACGGGTGTGGTGATACATCCACTGTTTTTATTTACGTATATTTATGCTTTCTTATGTCTTTGATTCGGAGCATAAAATTTAGCGAGGTTTTCGTCCTACTAATACGTTCCATTTGTGGCTCAGGATATATAATGTGCGTTGTGCTCTGAGAGTTGCTGAGGTGTGTCTGAATTACCTCGAATAATGAGAGGCCACGAAAAACGCGCATGAATACCTAATTGCGTGGATGCTGTATGTCCAGACCAGCACGCTGCTGGCGGTTATGGGGTTTCCTCTCATAGTGAATAGGGCATTTTCAAGACAACTCAATGGCATGCACGACATCGATGCCTAAACTGAAGTCGGCAGATAGTTGCGAACACTTCATGGGAAGCTTGAAATGAAAAGCCACTCAATCTTATTCTCTGCGCTCCCGTATTCCATTGTTTTCGTTGCTGCGTCTCACGCTCCGAGCGGAATGGCGAGGATGTAAGCGTTGTTTTTTATCGGATACACGAGCCTTTGGAATGCGAAATCGTGTTTTGTCAAATGGTCGATCCCTTTGCTACAACTATTGAGAGAATGAACGTTGTTTCGCAGAAGAAGGCAACAACCGCTGGGAGCGTAATGACTATTAATTCCTTGTTGAGTGCATTTACAGTCCAACTGCGTCAAAGCAGGTTTCCACGAAAACAGCCCTAATATCTGCGCATGGCTGGAACGGAGCTTAAACATGCGATTGCTTCTAAATAAGCCTTGTGAATTCATAATAAAAATCATTCTTGTTTTATTGTGATTCCACCTGCGGAATTGTGTAGAGAAGATAAGAGATTTTTTGAAAAGCTCTAAAAGTGTACATGCAGGAATAAAGCTCGGCAATATAAGCCGTCCGGAAGCTCTGGTTTATAAAAACAGTAAATGCGCAACTAACTTATGAGCAGAACAGTCTCGCACAGGAGCCGCAGTTCACAACTGGTAGCGAGGTGCTGGGAGTGGCAAGGCAATACGTCTACTTAGGGCAGGTAGTGACTTCTGATTCGTATAATGAGAGGCAAATAACGAAACGAATAATGTGGTGGAGTGCATATGGCAGATTCTCTCAGATCTTTAATGGTAGCTTAGCTCTACCCTCAAGAGACAAGCATACAACTTCTGCATCTTACCGCTACTAACATATGGGGCAGAAACGTGAAGGCTTACGAAAACGGTTCAACATAAGTTAAGGCCAACGCAACGACATATGGAAATAAAAAATGGCCTGGCTTAGCTAAGGTTAAGCCTAGGATGCGAAGCATAATAGATTTGTGAAAGGGATTCGGCTGCTTGTTCGCTCGGCTGCAGCGCCCCTAGCGGGAGGAGCGGGAGTTAGCCTTGGTGGTCGCGGCCGCGCCAGGCTAGGCTATGGTTGAGCTAAGTAGTGTCCCTGTTATGCTTCGCATAAAATGGTAGGTTTAAGGAAATAGAGACGGGAAGCAGTTCAAGCGGGTGAGTGAACAAACCCGGGTTATTGGGGATGTAAATCTGAAATACCAAAGCTGTACGGACCGTCTCCAAATCAAAGTTCATCTTAAGCAACAAAAAAATATCGAAACGGCAAACATATAGAAGAGGACTGAGAGCCACAAAAGGGCGAAATAAGTAAAATCGATTCTTAAATCCACTAGATAGGCGTCTGTTGTGCGCGTGGTAGGGTCGTCCCCGAGCACGGCCAGAACGAACGATAGACCTATTTTTATTCGTGTCTGCGATGTTTGCGACTCAGGGGCGACAGATGAATGCTTCCTCAGAACAACACGAAATGGAGTGGGGGACTGCAGAATGGCGCCTGCAAGACGGCGAAGAGCTGAGGCGAAGAACTGGCTCCTGCTAGGCACCCCGCCCATAGAGACGTGTCGTCAGATCTGGCGGCAGTCAGCGTTTGGGAGCGGCGGACACCTGCAGAGTGGCTGTCAGGTCCAGGGAACAACCGCGGCTCTTATGCTTCGAGAAGAATCTAGAAAACAGCGCATAAGAGAGACGGCGAGCACGAGCGCGCTGGAAAGGAGGACTCTGGGGGGGAAGAAAATCCTCCGGAGTATGCGGCTGGCGCCGGAGACGACGAGAAAAACGCGCTTGGACAAAGTGCAGACAGGCATCACTCTTGCGGCAAAGTTCTGTAATAGCACTTGTAAATGTTCGTAAATCAATTCTGCACTGTGTAATCGCCAATTTCCGATGCTGTTTGGATGAATGGATAGAACAGAAATAGGAAGGAACCTTGATGACTAGCGCCGTCGTTAAAACTTACCGACGGAAAGCGGACCAGCGAGGGGACTCACCAAGAAGTCAGCAAAATGCCCATGGCTGAGCAACCAGCTCTGGAGCCCAGCCATCTAATGCATAGAAAAAGGCTTCCGCTGGGTGCTCTAAAGCTGAGGGGCATAGTGTTCTCAGTCGCACTGCTGAGGAAAGTAACCGACGACCACGAGCAGGAGGTATGCAGGCGGATTTGGGTTATAAAGCCGAGGAGGTAGCACGCGTCAGCGGAAAGTCTCGGAGGCGCCTTTCGATGACAGATGGCGCTGTTAAAACAGAAAATGAAAATTTGAGTCAAAACTAGAAACTGCAAAAACTGCGGTACGAGAGATACGCAAGGATAGAGGCGGCCAGGTAAACGAAGAAACCATGTGCAAGAGAATGAGGAAGGCACTGTGGAGTATTATAAGGGGGCTAATGAACAGAAAGGGTTGCCGCACAGTGGAAAACAAGAGTGGCGACATTACGGACGTGATCGAGATACAGGAACATATTGTGACTGCGTTAGAGGATCGCCCTAATGGTACGAGAGAAAGAGGCTCGGACAAGAATCCCACTGCAGTTGTCGCGGGTGCGGCGAGCAGGCTGGCATCCAGGGTAGATACGATAACTCCGCAGATATCAGAAGCCATTCCAACCGTGTCCGCTGATGTGGTGTCTGCATTGCCCGAATGTATTGGCAGCGACGAAGAGTGTCTAGAGGCAGGTAAATCCGCTGTGTCACGATAGGAGATAAGATGAGCAGCGCCGCCGCTGATAGAGGCGACGGCCCGCAGGGAAGTCACATGGAATGCGAAGGTTTCAGTGTCTGAAAATTGATAGCCATGCGCTTCGGAGGCGGGCCAACTGACGACCGAAGCCAGGTGATGTGCATCGTTATACTATATGAGACGGGGTGGCGGAGAAGTCGCACGAGCAGTTTGGGCTACCGTGATCGCGCTGAACGGTAGTGCTACGATTTGATCATGGGTTTGTGCGCAGCGGTCGCCTAAATAAAGAGCATAGCGGAAGGTGCAAACGTACGCTTAGGTATACATCCGAATTTCAAGTGGGAAAAAAATGCTTGGTTCAAAAATTCTAATGAGCGTCAGATGAAGCCTATTAAGGGGTTGGATGGGAGGAGAAGCACGATATGAGCACTCGCTGGGCGGGACACATCTTTACAGCTTAGCAAGGTCGATCGCGTAGGACCGACACACCGCCGTCCACCTTAGTGGAGCGTACGTACAGCGCAGCAGTGAGATGTAATAGCCGTGGGAATGATAAGGAGTAGTATAAGCTGAATATCAGAATTCGAAATTCCTCATTATATTTTTATTTTTAAAAATTGCTGAATATCTTAGTTGAAACATCCGGTATGTATCCATCATACACTGCTCCAAGTGCGGCAAGCTCGACCTTTATACGGCAGCTGTCTGCGAAAAACGACGCCTCTCAATGTCCCTGCCAAGCACACACCCGCATCCAGAAAAAACTGGAGCATCACTACGTATGGTGCCCTGGTTTTAGAGGAAGCGCGAACGTGGCGGCGGGAGTGCTCTTAAAGGAGCATCGACACGTAACTTTTGGGTGTGTGTTTTCTTGTTTTTAATGTTGCGTCACGCATTAATATACATGGATTACCACCAGGTATATTCTCCTCCCACCGCTAAATAATTTATGATCGCATTTTTTTTTTCGTGCTGTTTCGGTTTCGATTTCAACAGCTGAATGAGCACTGTGACTTCAGCGTGTACTTACAGGTTACGTGAGACATGAAAAACTGCAATATAATAGCTGATTCCACATTCGTTGCCATTCTGGCTCTTCAGGGAGGCTGGCTTCAGCACTGCAGTAAATTTAAAGGATGAATGATTGATTATATAGACAATTTTCCATGCGTCACGTGACAAAAAAACCACCTTCTGACGTCGCAACCATCGTTCGGCTCTTGAAACCGGAGCCGAAACAGCATGACAGAATAAACTTGATTTTTAAATATTTTAGCGTTTGTAGGTGAATATGACTTGGTGGTTCACGCGTAGTAGTGTCTTCAGCATCATTGCAGAGAAGAAAACATGCCACCGAAACTAGGTGTTTATACTGCTTTATGAATACCCAGTGTTCGGATGTGTGATCGAGGGTAGCTGACGACATTAAGTTTGATTACATAACCCCATAATGCGGTTCACAAGCGCGAAGAAAACCTTCCTATGGGAACAACAATCTCAATGGCGAGCACGTGAATGTTAGAAACCTTCGTGTGCGACCTTTCGATAGTGACGTTGTTACAGCAGCAGCAGTGTGAAGGAATTAGTAACGTCTTGAGGGTAAAGTTTAAAATATAGACTTTTCCGGAAGGGTCTGTTGTCCGTGTGGGACGCGGCCATAATTAATAGTCATGTGTGCGGAAGGTGATGCTCAGCTGTGCTTTGCAGTTAATTCGCACCCAGGATGGGAGTGGTGACGCATGTATTACTTTGAATTCTTTGCTGTGGAGGTCTAAAATTTCGGAACGTTTTCCTCGGAATAAGTTGGATGTGTAGATATTGATTTGATGTGTGGGATGTGCTGTGAGCGTTGTCGATGAGTGTATGGGTTCTCTCGAATGGTGACAGGGCAAGAAAAACGCGTATGTGTACGTAATTGCGCGCATGCTGTAGTGGACAGGTTCCCATCCTTCTGGGAGTTTGGGGGTTTTGTTCGGATGGTTAATAGGATATTTTGAAGACGACTCAAGGACATGCTCTGCATCGATGCTGAATGTGAAGCCGGCAAATATTCCTGTTTACCATCAGATGTTTCTTTAGCTCATACGCGTACAAAGTAAAATTATGAGTTGCTAGCATTTATTTCTTTCGCGTAGCAAAGAACAAAATTTTCAATGCTTCAGGCATGCCCTTTCCCAAGAAACTCCTAAATGATAGTTACGAACACTTCCATGGAAACTTCCAATGAGAAGCCAGTCAATCTTAATCTGTGCGCGCCGGTATTCTATTGTTTACGTTGTGGCGCCTCACGCTCCCAGCGGAATGGCGATTTACAAACGTTTTTTTTTCAATACACAACCCTTTGGAATGCGAAATCGGTTTTTGTCAAATGGTCTTCCCTTGGCTACAGCAATTGATATCGCTTTTACAGAGACATTGAAACCATGGGCAAAAGTTACCAAGGAGAGTTGATTGACCCAGCTAGATGCTCGTTGCTGAGCACGAATAGTAATCTGTTCAACAACAACCTGATAGCGTGTTCATGGAATGCCGAGTTGTTTGAACTTTCAATATATCAATTATTGCTCGTGTTGTTCGCTTCAGAGAACGCTTCGGTGCTTTACGACAAACGAAGCGCTTTGTTAATGTACCGGGAAAAATCGATCTGTTTCAGAGACATTGAAACCGTAGGCAAAAGTAAGTTGTCGAGTAGAGTTGATTGGCCCAGCTAGATTCGTTGCCCAGATTCGTTGCGGAGGGCGAGTAATAATCTGTTCAACAACAACCAGATAGTGTGTTCATGGAATGCCGAGTTGTTTGAACTTTCAAAATGTCAGTTATTTGTCGCGTTGTTTGCTTCAGAGAACGCTTGCGTGGTTTACGACAAGCGAAGCGCTTTGTTAATCTACCGGCAAAAATCGATCTGTTACGCAGACGTTGAAACCGTGGGCAAGAGTAAGTTAACAAGGAGAGTTGATTGACCCAGCTAGATGCTAGTGAATTGCATATGTCTGAAGTGTATCGCCAGAACCTTGCATGAACAGATGCTGTAGCTAATTAAAAAATTAATTTACTGCCCTTGAAACACTTGGTGTTCTGCCAACCGCTTAAACATTGTAGCTTACTGCAGGACACTTACATTCAGAAAAATGAATATTGAATTTGCTTTTACAAATTTAAAACGTTTACTGCGTTGTGCCCACGTGATTTATTCATGCCCTGCGGTCGCGAATGCGTGGCCACGTGATGAAGGTATGAGCCAGATTTTCTTGTGAGAGCTAAGGGGGACCTCACCGTAAAAACTGTTCTATGGCTTTATTGTGTGATCCCGTATTCGTAGCCACGCAGCATGAATAGATGACAAGACTCAATGGTGACCCAGGCCGCAGTGAACGTGTTAAAGATACCATTAAAGGCCACGGCCACGGGATGCTCAGTTATGGTCACAAAGACTGCAGCGTTCGAGGGTTCGTTACTCCTTGGCTGCCTGTGCTTTTCGCGGTGTGATGTTTTGATCTACAATAATTTACTGAAGCAAGCGGCTAGATGACGAAGCTGGCTCGGCGAACTGAAACTAAAATACACTCTTCTTCCAGGAAACGGGACATCTCTTTTTGAAAAAGAAAAAAATTAGCGCTAGCAACAGGAGGCACCCAAGCTCTTGGTTGCAACATACGTAAGGGAGACACATACAATATCTTCACGTTATTTTCAGAGTATGCTTGAGAAGAGCCATTCTTTAGGGTAGACGTTTTCTTATCGGTGATTCTACGAGAGATCAATCTGCCCAAATACTTGAAAATTTTTATTATTCGTGATTATTTCATATATTGTGTGCACATTATTCATTAGGCCATCAGTAATTTTTTTTGTGGAAATGCTACTATTTCAGGAGTAAAAAATCGTAAACGGCGTCGTGGTAGAGGCAGCGTTTTCACGCACAGATGAATTTCGCTAATTTGCAATAACGTAACAATCTAGATATGAAAGCCATGATGGATATATTGTTCGTGCTAAAAGTACAGATGAGAAAGAATATGTCAGGCTTATTTCTGCCATTGTGAAGAAGTTGTTGCTTACAAAAAAAAATTCGAAAACTACACGTCTCTAATGAGGCTATCTTTAAGAATTTTGTTCTCTGCAAATAAAAACTACACATCCTTGATATCTGCGCAATAGATAAGCATTGAGGTGCTAAAATAAGTGTACTGAATTTAATTTTTTATATAACTTAGGAAAGTGTAAGTGTAGCCCTAAATGTGGCATTTTTGAAATAGTAGTGTTTTTCAAAAACAAAGAAAAAAAAACACATGCTCAATTTTTCTAAAAACTCCCGCAACAAGTCTCTAGAAAGAAGCAAATGAAGAATACAAAAGAACATGTTGCATTATTTTATTTCGAACAATGTTATTCAAGCTCTAATTTATAGCTTCTTGAGCATTGCCAGACGCGCCTAAATGAGTTGGCGGAAGCAACAAACCAGCCGGCCGCCGCTCTAAATTCTCCCCAAATTCCAAACAGACCTTTTCCATCAAGAGAAAGCACGCCTAATGAATTCTGTGGAGAAACAGCGATCAGTGATGTGAACAGGATTTTGTTGCACCGCTATCCCCGAGTGCGAAAACAAAAATATTTTCCTTCATTTTTTTTTTCATGGCGGCGAAGTCCCGATGCGGTGACTGTTTGACGGGGTGAAAAAAAAAACATTTTCTTGTTTCTTCTCTGGGGCCAGCGCCGAGTTACTCTAAGATAGAGCGCCTTAGTTTGCAAGTAACACATCTTAAGAAACCGCTATTCTGTGACATGGCAGCTTGTTCAGCATTATGGTATAAATCGCATGTGTTCGCATGTGTTTA
Source organism: Amblyomma americanum (assembly GCF_052857255.1). NCBI lineage: Eukaryota > Metazoa > Arthropoda > Arachnida > Ixodida > Ixodidae > Amblyomma > Amblyomma americanum. The sequence continues at coordinate 59,984,674 of NC_135498.1, read as the reverse complement.
GGCTTCGTTATCTTTATACCTGCAAGGAATAATAAAAACAGCATGCCCACTCTAGCTGTAACGTCCATTTAGAGTGTGGTGGCACAATAATCGAAAAAATAACACTTCAAATTTAAATTGTTCCTAATCTAGTATTTTGCTTACGGAGTGTTGATAAAAGTACTTAGTGTTCTCAATTGAGCTTTTAGTTCCCACGACTATGTTTTATTGCTCGACGTGTTTTTTACACTTGTTGTTGATTCCACGAGGTTACAGCAGGATAATGGCCAGTGCTTGCTTGTTTGCTCTCTGGCTTCAGAGGCCATGTTTTATGCTCCAACAAATTTCTGAAGGATGTCAAGCTGCGCAATATTATTGTGGGCGGCGATGTTACTACTGCACGTAAACACAACCCCACAGGAACTCCAAAAACGCAGCTAGAGTTAATCGCTTTGGTGCAGGCAATGTGCGCTCAGTTACGGCCTGAGGAAGGCCAGCCTTCGTGCGCTTCAGGCCTTCTGGCGGCTGAAGTTTGCCTATTGGAGCATTTGCGGACGCTGTATAATTGCGAGGGACAAATGATTAAAAGGGACAAAAAGAAGATGGGCAACTCAGATAAGCTCCCCATACTGGGTTATGTTCTTATCTATGTTAATTTGCTGAATGATGCGGCCAGATAATGAAGCGGGCTCGGCGAGCTGAAAGTAACAGCTTGTTATATGAAAAATCACATAAGAAAGGGTGCTGTCCTTCCTGAAATTTGTTGTTTTTGTGTGGAGTATCTGCAGTAATATTGATATACGGCGCCAGCGGCCTATTTATCATTACCAACCTCTCTACTAACCCCCAAAGACAAAGTTCTCTCTGACCTCCAATTAACCCTGTCCTCCGCAAGCTACACTCATATTATCCCCGCAAACTACCAATCAAATTCGCCAACTTTCACCTATGCCACCACCTAATGCGTTTATGTCCTCTTGGAACCCACTATATATTACCCTAAGGGATCGCCGGCTCTTTTCCGCCGCTTTATATATGCTACCCATGCGCCTTTTTTTCTAGATTTGAGCCAAGACATAACTATTCTCGTTTGCTTCTTAACCCACACTACTCTCTTAATGTGTTCTAATATTTCGCCTGTCATTTTCTGCTTCGTATGTCGATGCGCTCTTTTTTCTTTTCATTGAAGGACTTTTCATTGGGCTCCATGTTTCTGTTCGCAGGTGAATACTGGCAAGGTACCATTAAAAAATTCTTTCGTGTTAAGAAATATTTGTGGCCCTCCCCGCTATGCGTCCTTGTTTATGTACTGCGTTGCGGTCTACGACTGCTTTTTTACAACAATCAAATCTGAGACCAACTGTAGCGAAACCTGTTATCTTGTTGGTGAGCTTGAAACTGCATCCTCGCATTGAAAGATCCAAGTCTGATATTACTGGCCAAGCAAACAAATCCAATTACATTGCCGCAAATAATTCCCCTATAATTAAATGCGGTGCCGTTGTGTCGTTTATAAAAATAGTACACAAATTTATTATTGTAGGAATACAGAAGTTGCAAGAGTTTATTAATATTACGTCCACACCTAAGGTGCAATGCAAATTAGGCAGGGCATCCCTATTTGAGAAATCCTATAAAGAACTCCTAAAGGCGCACTAGTCAGGAGCAACAAAAAGCGTTCTTTAGAATTCAATTGAAATTTGCAGAACGCAAGGAGCTTCATAGCGACTATCTCTTACCAGTGCACGCAAAAGGGATGCCAGCCTCACTCCGTGTGCATTGCAATGGTATGCCTTTGTTCTCATTCTGGCGTCTCGCATGCTGAATAAATGCAGTGGTTTAAATATTTTTTTCTTGATAGACAAGCTCTCCGGTTGTTTGTTAAGACGAGCATTCGATTTTTGTCAAAAGAGTTTTGGACTAACGAAAAAAGAATTTATATTGTTCCGCTCATGGCCTCAGCACCCTCCGAGAGGACCGCTGATGTTCGTTTTGTTAAACATTTTTTTTTAACGACAGGGCAAGAAAATTTTCTGCCGATACGTTCTATAATGTTCACATGTCACAAGGCGAGATCATTCATAAGACAGCTTTAAACATATAAGTAAATTCACATTATAGAATAACTCTATCTTTGTATTCTGGTTCCTTCACCTCAGCGCTCAGCTCCGGTGGAGGCATTGATGGTTGGCACAAGCGCTCCTTTAAAAGCATCTGTGTTAGTGCAGAGAGCTACTGCGGGCACACGATCATCGCGTAGTCATCAGTCGGCAAAAGGACGTCAGTCTGCTTGAAAAATGGGCCTGTTTGCAAGTTTCGGGAGTGCCTGCTTGGTAATTGTTATTCTTCAGGGACTGTAAGTATATATTCTCTTTGATATTGCTTCCAGCGCGAAGGTGAAGTCACAGTACTGCAAGAAAAAGTAATGATTATATTTACATACCTATAATTTAATATTTTCTTTCATAACAGAATTGCGTGATATGCAGGGATTCATGCCATGCAATATCAGGTTTTAAGGCACACTCCAGGTTTCGCCCCTGACAACGCTGACGAAGACGAAGAGCGAGTTGTACGATAGTTGTTTTGTAGAAAGAGAGGAGCACCCATAATAACAGAAAGTGCTACTCCTAATTAGCCTGTGGAAAAACATAAGGCGTGTTGTTCTTTCGATGTAAAGGAAATTCAATTTCGTCAATAATAGACACACCCTCCAAAGGCTGTGATTGGCGCACGTTGTTTCAACGCTTGCCTGGTCATCAAAGAGAGTGGCGGCATCTTTGGTGTAAGCAGGAAAACAAAACATAATTAACGAGTAATTGTAGACGGGAAAGCTGTAATTGTCGAAGAAGCGCTCGTAACGCCGTTCTCATTGTAACAAGGAGAGGGAACAAGTGTAGTTCTCAGCGAAAGAAAGAATGGGTTAAGAACTTTTTAACTTTTTGTATCAAAACATAATAGCAATTTTTACGAAAGTATTTCTATTGTGTGTGCATGTCAAAGCGGAAACTAAAGCATTGAGTTCTGGACATGTCAATGAAATATAAATGTAAATTCTAATTATTTACCTAAAAACTATTCTACAAGAACAAGAATAAGTACGAGTATAAGAACAAGAACAATAACCACAAGAATACAAGAATAAATCCGGTAAGGAATAAATGTTTTTGGCTTCTTGTTAACGAGAACCTTTGTTGGCACATTCACTCAAACTGAATACAGATTTAAATAAAATTGTTGATGACTATAAGATATACATAGTTAATACCTGTCTGGAAGGCCGCCGCCATGGCTCAGTGGTTATGGCATTCGGCTGCGGACCCGAAAGACGCAGACTCGATCCCGGCCGCGGCGGTCGAATTTCGATGGAGGCGAAATTCTAGAGGCCCGTGCACTGTGCGATGTCAGTGCACGTAAAAAAACCCCAGGTTGTCGAAATTTCCGGAGCCCTTCACTACGGCGTCCCTCATAGCCTGATTCGTTTTTGAGATGTTAAACCTCTATATATCAATACCTTCCTGTCTTAAGCATGTTATATAGTGTGCCCTTTTTAGTGCGCAACAACTAAGGCTTCCACCCAAACGAAAAGCTGTTGTCTGTCAGCTTGTGTGGTCCCAGGTCCAGTCTTTATTTGCTGAGTAGCCGGGTACTACCCGCCTGGGTGGCAGTGGGCCACTTAGGTCACGTAACCTTGTGACGACTTCTCAGTCTGCCCGTGGGATTGTGAGCAAACTGGCCACCGAGGCAGGTAGCAGTTTAATTAATGATTAGTCGTGACAGTTGCTCGGGAACAGCAACCTGGGTCTCACAATCCCCACCAGTGGCAGCACCAGCCATCGCAAGGCAGAGATGCATCACTTGACCGCTGTTGCACCACTGAGCCAGGAGTGGCATGAGAGCTCCTAGCGATTTATGAATGCAAAGACAAAAATGACCAATTCAGCGAATATCAGCATTAATCCATTAATGCTATCGTGTAATACCCTTAAGGTGGAGCTCAAGTGTCCCGTTCAGCTTTATTGCACCAGCACGAAAGCCCGCACTTTATGATTTCGCCGGTCTTTGTCGCCTACTCGACCTTCAAAACTGAGCCTCGACCGGAAACTGAAAACGAGTGAAGTCAAACCGAAGGTCTAGGGCACTTAATTCGTATTTGGCCTAATCATGCTAAATCATCCGTCATTTTTATTTAAGGTTTTCTTACTGTATTCTAGTTTTGGGAAAACGACTACTAGCAGCATTGCAGAACTTCACTTGCTTCAAAAAGAGCACAATGGGCAATCGCAAAGCATTATGGGACAGTGTTAAGTTTGCAGTCTAGTGCGCTCTTCAGAAGCAGAGCTTGATAAAACGGAAGCCGATCTACAACTCTCGCTTAATGCAGTATAAACACAGATACTGACTATATGAGATACCCGAAGATACCTCGTTAATAGTTACCTCTTTCGCTAAATAAAGAAAGCAGTTCCAAGAATTCCTGCAATTTACGCTTGCCAGAGTTCAAACTACCAGGCTTCAATCTCAATATTTTTACTTCTTAAAACTTAACGTATGCTTTTTGTTATTTGTTTCAAGAAAATATCTAGAGGCTTTTGATAGTGACCCTCATCTGCCCTATTTCTTAATGCTGTGTTGTCTTTCAGCGCGTATTCGTCGCATTCATTATCGTCATTTTACTGCATTTAATTTATAATTTACTACCCTGCATGCAACTTCGTTATCTAATATTGGTACACTTTGTCTCTAAAGTAATGCTTGCTGACTTGTTTTTATATCAATGTCGACATCTCTTCATTATATATTTTCACGTGTGGATTCTTTCGCTGTCCTTTTTTTCTGATGCAATGCTTTTCTCTTGCTGTGTTCAAATACAGTGAATTTTATTATAATTTTACATGTGTCGTGAACCACTGCCGCTGTTTTAGATGCTGGAACCTCGTAAAAGACCAAGCAGCATTTTATCCTGGTTTCGTCTCTAATTAAGGTTTACATTAAAATTAAAATTAAACTTTACACTTCAAAAATACTTTGGTGTTAAATTGTGACTTCTAAATTATGAACGCATGTGCTATAAAATGTTAATTATCTTATACCTTCGTTGAGAAGGATGGCAAGTAGCTTTGAGATCATTTAGCTGTTAGTAGAGCACGCACGAATGGTTTTTTGAAATCTTGCGGTGATGAAGGGCATGGCAAGTATTGGAAAAGGAAATAATTAACTGAAGAACTCCTCGTGTGTCTGCTTTTGAGCATCAGCACTTCCGCTAGTCTTCATCATTATCCGCCAATGAATCAATCGCCTTCAAATCATTCCTGTTGCACTAGAAAATTGTAATACAAAATTTAGGCGGGCAAAAGAAAACCACAACGAATTGGGCAGTTTTATCATTGGAAGACCGAGAGCGATGAAGAACTGACAAACTGTTACGCTAACGTCGTACCACGGCTTATCACAACGGCTTATAACGCTTCTTCGGACGCATATCTTGTCTTCTATGGGACTTTTGCGTTTAGGAGGAGGAGGCAGTGACTGTGACACTCTATGTCATCCCCTATTGCGGCCATCGACAGGGCAGACACGGCCAGAATCTCCGCCTGATGTCGCTTGTGACATTTACGGGCTTATAGGCGGCTTCCATCCGATGGTGACGCTTGTTTTCTCCCAGCGGCTACGAGCTCCACATTCGGCAGCGCCCAAGGCAGTGTATTGGCTTCCGCGGCGAGAATGCAAGCGAAAGAACGGCCCCATTAATCGGTCGCTTGAACGCCACTTGCAGGACGCAATGAATACCATCTGAGGAAATCTAGCCCCGTTGCGTTTAATCTTTCCTTTGTTCCTCTTTCAGCTCCTCCGACCTCCTGACAATAGTCATCAAGGCTTCAAGGGTTTAAAAGCGCCGGTGGTGAACTGTAATCACAACCTGGTTTGTTGAGTTCACAGGGCCGGGCTTTTCATATTCGGGTCGACAAGCTTTTGCAGTGTTAGCCATTCTTTTTCGGCTACCGCTCGTTACACATCGAAAGGCTCGTCATCTACGAGCAATAACTGTCTATCATAAAAAGTGCACAGTCAACTTTGGCCGTGCTGCTTTCCATCTTAGTTGGTCGCTGCCACGTAGTAGGTGCATCCAACAGAAAGGGTATTTAAACAGGTCCTAGCGTTATATCCGAGGTGTGCTGGCGTCTGCTAACAACATCGCTTTCTTCTGCTCTTTGTCAGCGCAGGTCCCCTCTCCCAGCAGCTGAATGTTTTCGGACGGTAATTGCGGATAACGTCCATCTAACAACATTTCGCGATAATAAACATTAGGAGCCTAATTTGAAAAGCTTCCCATGGGCCAAACACGTCTTTGCACGAGATATGAAATTTTCCCAACATGGTTATCCAAGTTGGAGGTGCCTTTGGTAGGTAGCGGTAAAAATGTTTTATGGACATGTTTAGGAGCGAGGGACTGACATAGTCCTGCAGTCCGGTGGCTGATGCTGTCGGCTTTGCTTGGTCGAGGAGTCGGACGTGGTCCTAGATCACCAGCTGTTCAAAGAGCAGCTCCTAACTCTTGTCGTTGGTTGGGAAATGTGAACTAATTTGTGTTGGGTCTGATAGGCGTGGGCGATACGGTAGAGATTAGAGATCTCGCCCCGGAAGTGAAGGCCCTCGCTATCTCGAGGCTCTTGGCCGGCCTCGAAACCTGGGAGCAATTTCTTACTGTCCACGGACATGGCTCACCCAAGTCGCTTACCGTCTTTTGCGACCAGCCACAATCGTGCAGTTTACTGTTGATAAGCACGCTCTATTCATAGCGTATAAATAACTGCTCAGCTTCCCACCAAGATACTTCATACCCAGGAGGTACAGAATGATGTAGGAGTTAATTATGTCGTCAGCTGCTGCAGAGCTCACGTGTTGGTGACAGCACCCAGGTTTTTACTTTTTTTTGAAAGGCTGTTCCGTGCACAGAAGGCTTTGTCGTTGAAATAGCGAGTTTCGTCGCGGCTTCGCCCGCGCATATCGATCCTTCTCTGCTTCCACCTTAAAATTTTCTGGTCTTCTACTTGCGCAATGGTTTTCTGAATTTTGGTGTGCCTGACAAAGATGGAGAAGACGGCTATTTGTTTGGGGTATCGCTTCCGCTTGACCTGTTTCTTGAGTGACCACTTGTGCGCCTTAGTTGAGAGTGAGGGCCTACTGTTACCGGTTCGCGATTTTGTCGCTAGCTGTTTGATCTTGTATTTCGCTAAATTTATACAAGTCCATGATCGTGGCTGTACGCAACTGCTTTTCGCATTGTCTTGACGAGCACTGGAGGGTAAGTATACAGTCGTCGCTGCTTAGGCGCTTACAGTTTTTTATACGGGTTGAGGTTGTTTCTGCCCTAGCTAAATCTGGACATGCGTCTCGGCTCACAAAGTTGCCTATTCTAGCTGGAAGACTGGTGTCCGTATATAAAGTGAGCCGTGTATTGTGGACAAATTCTGATAGGTGCATGTTTTTGGGTGTATTGGATTTATTTTTTCTTCTGTGTGAAGGGCGTTAAAGACATCTGCTATGAGGAGGGGAGAGGGCTTCGCTATTTTATTTGCTCCAGCAAGAGCTTGAATAAGCGGGAGTGCGTAGCATTGGGATGGATATAAAGATTTACGATAAGTAGGGCAGGCAGCCCACGTTGTTTGGGTAGGATGTCGATAAGAAGACACTCCATATCAGTGCCAATCAATTTATGCCGGTTGTGGGTTAGGCGGCGTTGTACAAAAGTTGCTATTTAGGATTTATCCATGCCGTCTTCATAGATGGTTTAGTTACGTAGGACTAGAAGTTCCTGGATTGCAATTATCGGGCGGTGGGGTTGAATTTTGAACGTTGAGCTGTATAGGCTGTCCTGTTTGGCTCGGAACCGTCTAAGGTACCACTGCTATACTGCAGTATTATTTCTGGTTGCCACGTTGTTGCGGAGACTAAGGGTTCGTAATAGCGGATATATTGCACTTCGTGTCTCCAGAGCCTGGCGCATAAACTACGTGAATCGTTATTCCATTTTTTAGGCAAATTAAAGAGAATAGTTTTTATAGTTTGATTTATAAGGATTTCGTTTTGTTATTAATATTGATTTCCACAGCCACGATATCCTACTTCACTTTATCGTTTTGTTGCTGTCACTTTGACTTCAAATTCGGTGAAACGCTTTTTAATTCTAGCTTCGAATTCAGCCAATTCGCTTCTCCATTCTGGCTTCGATTTCATTTACGCGCTGTTCCGTTGCTTGGAAGTCTGTTGTAAGCTTTGTGTTCTACGCCAATCTTTACTTTCTAAGCAAGAGGGGTTGAAGGCTCGAAGTTTCAGCCTGCATTTTGTCTGAGGTTTCAGAGCTATCCATGCGCTCGTGCACTGGTGGGGATCTTGGAAAAGCAACCACCGAATCGTGGGTGATTGCAGAGTGTGCGGATCTCGGTCAGAGAGAACGCGACAACGAATTTAGAGGAGTGTGCTAAAGCCCTGGACGTAACTTACGCCGCTTTCGATGAACTCGCCTCTCATCTCATCACCATCGCAGTGATTCCCTACGCCTGTGGCGCTTTCCTCTGAGCCGAGCTGTGCAACGCTCCAGCGAAAATTAACCGCATGACGTGACCACAGTAACGGTGTCGCACCGACACACTCCTTTCGTTCCGATCGTCTTGTTCCCTGGGAACTGATCTGTAAGCAAAAATGAATGCGCTAGTGCGCAAGAACGAGCAACGAACAGAGCAGATCAACCAACAGGCGCCACTTTCCCTTCATCCCTGGTCATGCCCGACTTCGCCCCGGCTGACTCTACTTCGACTTCGCTAGACCCATGAAGACAAAATGTTCCTCGCGGCTGTTATTGCACATCTAACTCACCGGAAGTCTACCTTACGCCGAGTTTACAGCGTATCACACAAACCACTGGTTCCAAGACCTCTTATTCTGTTTTGGCGTACCCGAGACTATCGTGACCGAAAAAGAACTACAGTTCATTCACAAAGAATTTAAAAGCTTCGTTAAAGGCTTCGGTGGTCGTATAATCGGGAGTGAGGCGAATCATCCCTGCACTGGTGGCCCTTCGGAGATGTTTTTAGAGTCAATGAAATCTAATGGTGGAAAGGCTGACCCGCAGTCTCGCGGCACCCAACATTAGGGACGTTCCTGCTTACCGCAACACGCCGCATCTATGCCTAGGAGAGAGACGCCAGCAAACCTTTTCTTAGGTAGATGATTTAGCATAAGACTCGACACAGTGAAGGTTTCGGTAGGGGAAGTGTGGCGTAGGAACAGTTTGTTGATATAGTAGCATGAAAAGTATGGCAGCAATTCTTCAACATCCAGGATGAGGTCCTCGTGAACAACTTAGGAGGTCTTAACGAATGGTTCCTGGCACAATCTCCATTAGTCTGGCCGTGGCTAAATTAAGATTCGAATTAGGACGAATCGTTGGGTGCACACTTGGCGTCGTCTTCAAGATAAGCTCCTGCGCAGCGTCGAAAAGTCAAACACAGCATGATCGATGACTTTATTCTATGACAGATTTAAGGGGTTTTGAAAGCTTCTGGGTTTCGCAGTGGGCACAGGCCACTATCCACCGCGGGTTCGAGCTTCGGGCGAGCCAAGGGCCCCGATCAGTCGTCACCACACGCACACTGGGGCACCGCTGCGGCGGCACTACACCTCTGCAGAGAGGAGAGCGACTCGCCGCAAAGACAGAGGCCTCCAAGTTCACGAAGGAGCCGTTTATTCACGCCTTCCTACAGCGATACACAGACTCAACAGTCACCCCGTCCCGGGGGCGCGCGAGGAGCAAGGCTCCGCTGCGCGCTCGGAGCGACAATAGCAATGCGCGCCGCTGCAGGAGATTGTCGCCGCGGCATGGCTGTGATTAAATTATCAACGTGCTTTAGCTGTGATCTCTCTCGTGTCGGCCATTGGGCCGTTTCGAGAGAGAGTGGGCAGTGAACGCAAGGTGCGCCTATTGGAGGTCGCTGGACCCCTGGACAGGCTCGAGCCGCGGCGGGTGGAGCACCTGCGCTGGCGAGCTCGTGTATGCACTGGTCAGAACGGCAAAGGCCGGCCCGGACTAACAGTAGCGTACGCACCTTACGCTGTCTCGGAGGAGTCTCTCTCTGGGCGCCGCTCGGACGGTCGCGCGGCGCGGTCGCGAAAACAGGTCCCGAATTCCTGCCAAAAGGCACCAATGGCAAAGGCCCTTGGGAAGCCGGGGCGGAGCTGCGGCCGAATGACAGTTATTACTCATCCAGCCGCCCCTCCGCCGCCTGAGGCGGGAGAAAGGAAAAGAAGATAACAACGCGGGATGCCGGCGACAGCCGCGCAAAGGCAACGGCATGAAGCCAGGATTCCCACAAGCTACAGCGAAACCCTTTCATCCTTGGCCGGTGCTGCACCGAACGACTCTCGACAGGAGCACGCTAGCCACAGACAAACCGGCGACCTCCGGGCAGATATCAGCCATAGCATCACTGCACTGCATAATGAGGTGAACGGCGTTCTCCTCATCATGAACAAGATGATGTGTGCGCGCTAAACTACGTGCACGTGTAGCTATCACGTCCTTTGTGCGCATGTGCAGTGGCAGGCAATCAGTGATCTGCTAGCCCGTGCTGGTTTTTAAAGACTGCTTCTACGGGCCCATAGATCTCAGTAGGTAACCTGTTTGCTGCCTGCCAAGTAGCAGGAATAAACGTGCCTCGATATTTGTTTTACGCCACCTAGTGCCTGGATGCCAAAGATGACACGCACCTTCCTCCCTTCCCTCAAGGCGCGATTTAGGTTTCCCAAGAGAAGTGGGGAAGTTACTGCGCCTTTCCATTCCTCAGCACCAATTTTACTTTTCTGAGAAAATCTGTTTCATACGTGCTTCAGGTGCTCTCATTACAATATTCAGTTTTATGCTTTTTTTAAGGTACGAGCCCAGCGAATCGAGTGTCATAGAGCTGGGCGCCGGAGATGTCGCAGTTTGTACGATGGGAAGCGAAAAGGTAGGTTTTCTTTTTAAATATACCTTTTTATAAAACCTACTGACTATCCTATATCTGCTTTTTTTTCATCGATATAGCTTCGATTATATTTTGCAGAAGTAGACAAAAAAATCATCTACGATTACGGTACTCCCTAATTCGAAATTTTAACGCCTTGCGTAATATTGAGGCGGTAAAACTATACGACAGTTAAGCTACATTTAAGAGAGGGAATTTCGTGCTCACACTTGCTCTCGAAGGAGAAATACGCCGGATTTTTTTTTTCTCTATTTCCAAAGCGGTTAATGAAACACTTTCGACTCTTTTAGATGCATTTTTATTTTTTGCCTATAGAACTCCTCTGTGGCATAAGTGGCATACGTTGCATAAGAAATGTGGCATAAGTTGATTGCTTTTCTTCAGAACTCTAAGAACTGCGTATTGAAACTGCAGTAAACCGAGAAACTTCACTGAAATGAATTCGTCTTAAATTGCCTCGTACAGGACTTCGTGACTACTTCGGCTTTCTGTTGTCTCTGACACCTGCTCGCATTCGCTCTGGCAGCACTGGAGATCCCTCATGGCTACGTCTTACCCCTTGGTTGCCGCCAGACATAATTTTAGCCTTCCCGCTCGGCTGAGTTGCCGCTGGTTACCTGCCGCGAATTGTTGGTGCCTTGCGTGCATGTTGCTTTGAAGTGAACTCGGCGGCAGGCATATTTATACCTTCATACTTGAGGCCTCGCCTGCCTGACAGGCTGGACCTTCGTGGGCTCGGTACTTTCGTTCCAATTTTGTGCCCGGCGCATCGCTTGTGCATCTACAGAGGCCGGTATCGCCACGAAGTCTCAAGCGGTGTTACTCGTGAAGTTTTGTTACTCTAGCGAGTTTTAATTTCTGCCATCACATCGAATATTTCTCTCCGAAGTTGAGAAGAGAAAGGCGAAAATGATTACGCCGCAGCTGCCTGGCCCTTTCCAAAGGGTAGCGCTTTTTCCTCCTCACCAGTTGTTCCCTCTTCTACCCGCCATCTCTTCCTCTCCGCGGACGTCGCCCTGCTTCGCAATCTCGGGAACCGAGACAGTTACAGCCGTTAGTGCAGAACGAGGAACTAACAGTTGTACATACAGACGTATCTAAGAGCATCCGCTAGCAAAAACAGCCCTCAAAATGTTACTGCACGGCACTAGCTTCTGGAAGAAAAAATGAAAATCATAAATATATAGTATGCAGGAAAAGCTCTAAGGCGCCCGTGTGCTGTGCGATGTCACTGCACGTTAAAGATCCCCAGGTGGTCGAAATTATTCCACTCTTTCTTCCTTTCTTCTTTCACTCCCTCGATCCTTTATCTCTTCCCTTACGGCGTGGTTCAGGTGTCGGCCGATATATAAGACAGATACTGCGCCATTTCCTCCACCCCCCGCCCCCCCCCCCCCCCCAAAAAAATACCAATTATTATAAATATATAGCAAGAACTTTGGATTTCGTAGCCAGCGCAGTGAAAATATACATGTAGATAAAGAATGATATTTCCAGAAAAAAGACTGAAGAACTAGGCTCTAGTTAAAAACTTAAAAACGGCAAGGAACGAAAGTTCGATCATGGCGCTTAACAGCTGCAAGTCAATTCACTCTATATAGTGATGTGCGCTCAACTTAGATGCGTCAATCAGAATGGTTACAAACCAGGTGGTCGATATTTCCGGAGCCCTTCATTACGGCGCCCCGCAAAGCCTTAGTCGCTTTGGCATGTTAAACCCCATAAATCATAAATCAGGTGGCGCATACCACCGCTCTATTCCATAAGAAAAAGGTGTGATGTTGTGGCCCTTGATCCAAATTCAAAACCAAAACCAAAAGCGTAGGGTAATTCTGCTGCGCGCCAGCGACATTTCCTCACTTCTTAATCGCGAACCAGTGTTCTCAATTCGAGGTTTGTCGGCGCAAAATAAAAATTATCTGTGGTTTAGCTCTGGTAGCTGGAGTTACGCGATAGCTACATCTGCCTGGCTACGCTTAGGTTCGTCTTGAAAGAAGAAGACACATTGGTTTTTCACACATACTAGTCACGTAACGGCATGAACTTAATTTATGCCAATGTTCTTCTTCTGGTTAAATTCACTCTACTCCTCTCCACTCCAACTTCTTCATCTTTTTCCTTCTCCGGTTAAACCTGGGTAAAATCACTCTCTCCCCCTCTGAACCACGTGACCAACCACGTGACCAGCCACGGCGACGCAGCGGAGCTCAAGGGCGGCCATGTAGCTCATGGCGTGGCCACGCTGAAGGCTCGAAGTGCTAGCGGAATGTAGCTATCGCTACAAAGAAGTGACACTTTGACCTTATAACCCAAAACTGGGAAGCCCTGCATGTCATGTAGGGTGCTTAAAAAAGTGGCCGAAGGTAAGCGTCAAACAATAGCGAAGATATTGCGTAGCGTTTGCCTCATGGAACCCCGGAGAGACTTATGTTTTGAGCGGCCACAATTGAAAATCCAGTGGGTCGACCAGCGTTTACGATTAATTTCCACTGTGTGATTTACGAGACGCCGAAGATTTACATGCTCTGTAAGAGGATAAGGAAAGAAACGGTAAACAGAGCCAAATGCTTTTGACGTATACCTGAAGCAACGCAATGTGCTCATCGCAGTCGAAAATACAATGGGCAATAAGTAATCAGCGGCCTATTAAACCAGAAGTCTAGCGAGGTCTAATGGTAAATGATATGGCGTAATTCAGGCAAATCAGTAGTACTTTCGAAAAAAATTTTTCTTATCTTTGTTATAACTTCTTGTCATTTGAGCGTTGCGAACGCTTGGGAGGTGCTGCAGAAATGCCTCTAAATTAATCAGTTGCTGGATTCTTGGATATCACTTTTAATTCTGAGCACACTTTGAAACATTTAAACTTCTGTTATGGAACTTTAAAGGTAATGGTCTATTCTTTTGATACGCAGTAAAATCTTTTTTTTTTGTATCACCTGCATCAAGTAGGTGAGCAAACCTCTAAATAGCAGAAACGTTCAAGTCAGCCGTGAGGAGGTTTGCGAGAGTTACAGTAGAATCTTACAAGTTATGATGATATTGTGTTCATAAAAAACTTTCATTCCAAAAGTGCTTTCGCCTAGAATTTCTGGCTATCGTTCATTACCAGAACAATGGCTTCCGGCATCAGAGGCCTTCTGAAAAAAAACACAAAATGTTCAGTAATTAAAATCAAGCGCTTCATTTGATTTGTTATTTTGTAATAGTGGAAGTGCAAATACACTGCACTGAGTGCTAACATAACATAGATAATTTTAGAAGAATCAATGCGAGTCATTTGAATAGCAAGAGGTAAAAACAGCGCTAACTTTAATACCAACCAGACAGAAAGACGGACAGAACGGGCGCCGACTCCAACTGTGTTTATTGACGGCCACATGTTGTTTATATGTAGACCGAAGAAGGTGAACACATCCGCTGTTTTTTCCTATTAGTAGACAATGCTCCACCAACTACCCAGCAAATTTATAGTTAAAAGAGTCATTTGAAGCATTAGAATATTACGGGTTGAGCTTCACGGGCACTTAGCTTTCCAGATTCACATCACTGGCCGCGTAGCAGCGTTGCACAGTATATTTTAGCGAAGTTTATGGCTGGCGCTCGGGTTCTTTTCTTAAACGTATACATTTGCCTGGACCGAATACCACAAAGCTAAAACCGTTTTTTTTCTTTTCTGTGTATGTGGTTGCGTAATCGCACGCACTTTTTTTGTGCCCTATTGGTTGGTGTTCCGTTGGCATGCCAAGAGCTTTCGTTATACTCGAGCGCTGAGATGACACCATGATAAATGATGACATTATCTATCATAAGATTAGAATTTGTGAGGAGGAGAATTCAGAGCATACAGGAATTAAACGAAATTGCAGCTCGTATGTTCTGAACAAGTTTCTGGCTATAGTTACATTTCTTTAGTCATAAGTCTCTTGTGAATTTATACAGAAGGACCAATCAAATTTTTATCAGGGCTACAGCGGTAACTACAGTGTACCAGCGAACTGATTAGTTAGAACCGTATTCTAAACCACGTCTGGCGCGATAGCTGTAACGTCTCTTTTTTAGGATCAAAGACTTATTCTAGTGCAATCTCGCAATATTTCTAAAATAGTATCCTGGTTTCTTTTACAGTCTGTTCGATGTGACAACGACAGCAATTGCACTCAGGCTAGCGCCCCTGCCGTTGCCGCTCGGGACTCTGCTGGCACCTCTGACTCCGTAAAGAGACATGGATGCACCTGCTATCAATTTGGCAACACGTTGTACTTGTGTGCTGTGGTTCCAGAGGAAGAAGAATATGATTATGGCAAGGAATATGCCGGCTGAGTGTAGAATGCTATGAAGTAGAATAAAGAATATATCTTCTTGTTAAGGGGGAGTCGCTAGAAAAAGGTGTACCTATGTTTTCGTCTCCAAGGTGTTATCATTCACTCTACTCAGTCGTTACAAATTTTCTGCCTTTCCATCGCCATTTTTTGGAAAGATGCCATTGAGTCAGTAGCGGGCATAAACTCAACTGGTCATATAATCGCGAATGAAGAAAGCAGAGAGCAAGTTTGTAACAGACAGCCAGGCTTCAAAAACGGGGCGAAAAAAATTCAGGGGGAGGGGGCACTTTGTTGGCCTACAGTTCGGTGAGGCAAAAGCCTTAAGAGCTGTGTTGCTGCTTGTGTCGCTGATGTGTGGTGAAGATGTTGGTTAAAGACTACACAAATGTTCACTTCCCGACACTTTCGCTGACGTTCATTAGCGCGAGCACGCTTGGCTGCTGGAGACCCAGGAGAACGTTTAGGCGGCATCCTTCAGATCAGCGTTCCGGAGGCGTCTGTCAAGATTGCCTGGGGAGCGCTCCTCTCGAACGATGGTGGCGCCACTCAATGATGTCACACGCTCATCACCCACATGGCTTTATCATTTTTCTTGCGATGCCAACAGACATATCTCGATTGATCACGGCTGCGCGCGACTGATTCCAGACTGTTGTAGTTGTTTTGGTGCCTTATCTCGATGACATCAATTTGATTGACAGCTATAGTGTGCAGTGTTGTAGGCGTTACCGAAAGGAAGTAACTAAATACATTACTCGGGAAGCTAATAACAAAGGAACGCGTTGCCGCCCTACGTTACCCACAAAAAAGGTAACGCTTTACCGTTACCGAAAAAAGTACTGCACGTTACTTTGCCGTTACTTCATGGCCATTTATTTACATTATTCTTCGCCTTAAGAACTTACGATAACAATTTTATAAAGCTCACATTTCCCATAAAGCTTCTAGCCCAAACAAGATTTCACGCGAAATCTTGATTTAACGAGAATACTTTGCCCAAATGTGCAGGAGCTTAGCAATGTTATATTAGCTTAATGTTGCCCGTAGAGTTACATGTGATGGCTTCTAACTATGCGGCACATGGCGAAACCATTAGACACGAAATGATAGTTCACCATCAATTCTAACTTCACAAAGAAAACGTCGCTGAACTCAACAAATTTCACGTAGTTCTGAAAAATGTGATGTTCCAAAATGCTCCGCATGCTTCACTCTTTAGAGAGTTGTGTGTCTGAGGGTTTAGGGAAGGGGTGGTACTTGAAGACAAGTGTGTGAATGCGTGTGCATGCACGTGTTTCGTGCTTGATAGCTACTCTTTTTTTTAGTTGAGTGCGTTGTCAAGGGCAGGTGTTTCCTGACATTCATGCGAGCCGCTACAAGGGTCTTCGAGAGCACCTGTAAATTTTGTTTATTTCCAACATAACTTTAGGTGGTCTGCGCTTTTTATTTCTAAAAAAGGGGGCGGAGTGTGTCAAAATTTTAACAGAAAGTAAGTATTAACGTGACACCTCACGTTACCGAAAAATGTTAACGTAAGTACGTTACCCATTACAGTTCCGAAATGGTAACGAGTAGGTTACTAAGTCACCAAAAAAATAACGCGTTACCGGTAACGCCGTTACTTGTAACGCGTTACCGCCAACACTGATAGTGTGAAACTTTTCTACGAACATCCCCCCTGGCGAGTCATGAGCCTACAAGAGCTTTCGCCTTAAAAATGATTATTGAAGCCTGCTACCATTTTTGATGGGATCTACAGAGCGTCATTTCTGGCTTGAATTCGGCATGAAGATTCCCTCACCATCACCTAGATCGTTCCCCATTTCATGAGTAGGCTTCGATGGGGCGTCTCGTTCGTTGCCGGTCTCGCTGCGACCAGAAGTCTCGTTGCCCTGTATGGTCTGGTCACCTGACTTTTTCTGTCATATGTCGCTCGGCATGTATCGCTGTCATGTAATACAGTCTGTTAGCTGGGCAGTTTTGATCCCAAACTTTATGGAAACTACTGGAAATTTGATGCAACTTTATATGTGGCAAATGGCGCTCCGTCTGACAAGAATGTGGTCCGACAGGCGGCGGTGAATACTTTTCATTCTTGGCCAGCATATTCGTTCTTGGTCAGCGAAACCGAAGAATGTCTGTGCGGACGACGTGAGGGACCACTGCTTCTTTAAGCGATTGCTCTACAGTGTGTGATAAGACATGGGACCGCTTTAGACTTCGCATGCTGTCATGCGCAGCGATACTGAACTGCTGGCAAAGAGCGAAAAGTAATCACCGTTGCCTGTCACTCCACAGCTGCGACACACCAGGGAGGAGCTTCATGTCTAGTGCCGCGGTCTCGCATACGTAATGAACGAAATGGGCTGAAATTTTATACACGCACATCTCGGGACTCAGGCACGTTATTTTTATTGTACAAAACAGAAAGCCACCAAATGCCACTAAGTTTTCAATATAAACTTTCATGCTAACTGCGGGAAATAAAACGTTATTTATTGCATTTTGTTATATACCAATAATATAATGGCAATTATCCTCACAGTTTGCGTCCGCCTAGCAGCAGCATATTCCATGCACAAAACTACTTTTGTGTGCTCCTCTTTGTACATTGAATAAAGGATCGCTGAACCAAGTCCCAGCTAATCTATGAATAGTATAAGGTTGTGATTTTTCAGCTGGGATAAATTTTGTTAATATTTTCAATGAATATTTATTGAATCGGGTATTATGGACAGTTTCAATATTCCTGCTGGAGCATGCCGCTTCACAAAAGTATTGTTTCTCGAGCCAGCCGTCGAACCCGAGGTCTATGCGTTTATTACACATTTGAACGCGGATATCTCGATCTCATAGTTGATCGTGAAAAAATTCAATATATCGATAATCTGTTGTATACAAACGGGAAGAGATAGCCTTACCTATATGGCCTAGAAGCAAGAATACGTTGCACTCACCACTGTGACGAGCTTCTTGCTTCGCATTGCAGCCGCAGCAGTTGCTTCTTTGGAACCAACCACTCGGTATCATGTCAAATCCTGTTACCAGTGCACACAACAAAAATTGGAGGGGACACTTAACCTCCGCCTTAAGGGTATGACGCGATAGCGTAAAAGAATAATTTTCATATGTGCAGAAGGTCATTCTCTATTTCGCATTCATAGATCCCTGGAAGTCGTCATACCCCTCCTGGCGCCGTAGTGCAGCGTTTAATCGACGCGCCACTGCCTTGCGATGGCAGGTGCTTTCAGTGGTGGACCTTGTGCAACCAAGGTTGCTCTTCCCGAGTGACCAATCATTAATTTAACTGCCACCTGCCATGCTGGACAGATTGCTCCCAATTAGGAGGCAGTTGTGATGACGCCGCAAGGTCACGTGACCTGGTGGCCCATGTGCTGTCTAAATTGCTCTTTGTGGGCCACCTACCAGCGCCATGCTCGTGACTTTCCTCTCACAGCGCCGACGCCGGATTTTCTGCAGAACGGGAACTTTCATGATATCGGGTTAAAATAATAGCTCATTAAATTACAGTTGGTTTCTAGAATAGTTGGTTTCTAGCTGATTCAATTGCAGTTCGTTTCTAAAATACGAACAGGAGCGCAGCTAGCACACATTTCAAAGGCCGGCTTGACTCTAGTTAGGTTGGGTTCACAGCATGACATCGTTTTGGCGTGTTTCATGTATACAAGAGGTCAAAGGCCACCCTTAAGCACACACCCCCCGTTCACATCGTCACCTGGTCACACAGCGCTAGCGCTGCCAGCAGGTGCCCTAGGCTGCACACTGACCTGGCTCCCGCGAGTGGAAAAGGAACGGAAGGTGTCGTTAGTTCTGTTGTGCTCTCTTGGGTTTTCTGGAACATAAGCATCTAAGGCTACATGCGTCAAGCTCAAGGTGTAAGAACATTGTTCTCTGCAGAGTTTTACAAAAGTGCGAGCAACATCCGTGGTGTAAAGGGCCTAAGAAGTTACTTCATACAACCTGGTAATGATGGCAAAGAAATCTTAGATATGACTTTAAAGAATATCGAATAACCTCAGCGGCCATCCTTGACGGTGAAAGAATCCCGAGGCTTCCAATCAGACAAAAACCTCAGCATTCTCCTCAAGAATGAGAATGCAGCTGAGTTGTATAAAAAAAAGGAAACAAAGCAGTGGGTCAGAATTTGTAGTCTCTCGGGAAAACCTGCTCCTCCTAAAAAGATAGAAACCGAAGATATGTCAACAACGGAATTCTCGCTTAACACCGGTGTTGGGTGAAAAGGAATGCATTCGTTGTAAAATTGACTGAAGTACTTTTTCAATACTTTTCGAAGTTTCGCGCAAAAAAATGTGATTAACTGATTAATGTGATTAGCACATTTTTTCACAAATTAGTTTCCTTTGTTTTGTCGGTAGGAAGTTGTGTGTAAGGTGCGTGTGTCTAATGCGGAGACGGCAAAATATTACTTCTATAAAGCGTTCCTGGTGCCTGCAGGTCTTCCATTCTCCGGGCTTTAAAAAATGCCGCGTGTTGTTGACTCCACTGTCTCATGAAGCTTGGCATCTTCCTCTGAGTTTATTTTGGGGAAACTTCTTGCAGGCTTTATGAGGTATATCTACTTGTTTTATTTGTCATTACGGGCATGTGTGGCCCATGCATCAGCGTTCTCGTTTCCGCTGATTTCCACATGACTAGGAACCAAGAAGAACTTTATTGTGCGTCGTATACCATCAGCTTTTATCATATGTATTGTATCTCCTATTAAAGGCTCAACGGTATTTCTGGAGTTTTGCGCTCTATTACCCTGAGGGAACCATTTTTTTCTGTTTTGTAGCGATAGCTCATTTCGAGCCTTAAGCGTGGCTGCGCGCCACCCTGTGGCTGCGCCGCCACGCTGTCACGTCAGCTGCCGGCGGCGCGGCGCCGTGGCTGATCACGTGGTTGGTCACATGACCCTCTTACGTAACCCTCTTAACGACCAAGTTCCACTGGGCCAGCTGTAGCTATCGCGTCACTCCAGGTTTAATAACAGCTAAACCACCGCCAATTTTTTCTTCATTACTTTTTCGATGTCAACAGCAATGGCGTAACACCCTGCCGTGAAAACTAATGCGCACTCGCGTAGCCTATTTTTTCTTGTTTCCCTTGTATTGCAGCACTCACAACATAGTGTGCCGTATTAGAGCCGTCCTTGTAAAAATATGTGTAATTCTTGTAGATTTCCTCAACTGCCAAAAACTCCTGCGGTATGTATTCTTGTGGGGTTTGCTTTTTATGGATGTGTGTAAACGTAAGATTGTATACAGAAGGGAAGATGTACCAAAGTGACAGAGGGTGAGATTTCAGGGCAATATTGGGCAGTGTGTTCAGTATTGACTTCAAAGCGGCCGAGGTGTGGTGTGATTGCTTGGGGCTTGTTGTTAAACAGTTTTTTGATAGCCACTTTGTAACTATGGAGTAGCAGAAAGTTTTTAATAGTGAACGGGTTTTTACCCCGTATGAGCATGTCAGCATGGTTTTGATGTGTGCGAGAGGTGGTTCATTGCATTCTACATATATAGAGACCATTTATGGGTGATGTCTTGTATGCACCACACGAAAGCCGTAGACCTGAGTTATGTATGAGGTCCAATCTGTTGGTTAGGATGGCCTAACAGAACCGTACACTATGCACCCATAATCTAGGCAATATCATACCACAGCACGATGTGCAAAAGGCATGTCCTAAGGGACCCACACTGTTTTCATGAGAGAAGCTTTTGGACATTTAAATACCGGGAAGGTTTTTTTGGGGTGTTTTATGTTTGGAAGGTGAGATTTTTGTCGAAAGTTATACCTAGAGTTTTGTTTTCTGTATTACTGGTAATTCAGTTTTCCTTATTTATAAGGTGGGATTGTTATGTAAGCCTCGTTTGAGAGAGAACATAACAGCAACTGTTTTCTGGGGATAGAACTGACCTGGAATCTGTTGTGGCTTGGCGCTGACAAGCTTATGCTCAGTGCGCATGCGTTTCTTGAATATAAATGCAGCGCGCTCCGACGAATAAACCCAGTTCATTCCCCGGCACCTGGCGAGCGTGTCGTTTCATATGAGCTGGCGACGAGGATAGGCGGCAAACTGACAGCTTAACCGGGTAGGAATGTACAACGCAATTCGTCGAAGCAGCCGGACCATGTCGAAGTGCTGGGATTACGACACCAACATGGAAATGGGCAACAGGACTTCAATTTGTACAGGTGCCCACAAAAGTTTTCGGAACACGAAAATTGACGCAAAGCCTAATTATTGCGCAGCGCAAGCATGCAGCCATGATCTGAAGGGTGTGCTTTGTAGTTCGTTGCGCGACCTGCATAATGCACCCCTCAGTGCTTGGTTCCACCTCTTGCTAGCAAGAAAAGCGACACTTTTCGTGATTTCGGCGTTCCGAAAACTTTTTTCGGCACCTGTACATTGAACGTTTTGACCACTGCTGATTTTGTACATGGGTTTTAATGTCCCAAAGCGACTCAGGCTTTGCGAGAGTGAAGAGCTCCAGAAATTTGTACCACCTGGTGCTCTTTCACGTGCACCGACATCGGACAGTACACGGGCCTCTCGAATTTCATCTTCTTCGAAATGCAACCACCGCGACTGGGAACAAACCCGTGTCTTTCGGGTCAAGAGTCGAGCGCCACAACCACTCAGCCACCGCAGCCGCAAGGTAACACACTGCAAGTTACCACAAATTGAAGACGACAGTTCAAAGAAGTCCGCTTTCAAAACTGCTGTCGGAAGGAACGGGTACAAAATCCTCAAGGGCCTGCTTCTGCCTGCAATCCCGGACGACAGGCCGTTTCAATAGTGAAAGCACTTAAAGAACGCTAGGCACCTGGGAGCCAAGCAATAGCAGAGATGTTCAAGTTCAACCGCTGGTATCAGCGTGAAAGAGAGACAGTTTCTACGTCTGCCGTGCGACTACGACACATTGCTGCAAAGTGCTGCGCATTCGGGAATTTTGTCGAAGACGCATTGCGTGACTGGTTCGTCGCGGGGCTTCGGAATCCCGCAATTCAAGCAGCATTACTGATGAAGAACGAGCTGAACTTTGAGACAGCTTCTAAAATGACCAGAAGCACAGAGCTCGCGAAAAAGGAATACAAACTTCAGACCGTCGGAGGGCGGCGAGTCTGCAGAAAGGAGCTTAAAAGCCGTCAGAAAAAATAACCGAGGGCAACACAAGCCCAATGGAAGCTTACCATGAAATCTTTTCACCAATGAAACTTGCTACAGATGTGGCGACAAGCACGACGCTAACGCATGAAAGTATCGTAATGTAAGATGTCACAGGTGTGAGAACGTGGGACACCTAACAAGGGCATGCATGAAGAAAAAAGGCAAAGCCGATGAATGGCTATTCATGGAATTCGGCAGCTCAGGCAGCTCCAGAGCTTGACACGAGCTCGAGAGACGCAGCGCGACCAGACGAAGACCGGAACGAGGCAATAATCCCACAGGGGAGTGCCATGGACGAACGTCTGCTGGGATCTATTCCTGTTAGCACCGACGCAGCTAGCGAGCCGAGCGTGGAACAACTAGAGCCATATTATCCCTTTTCTTTACGACGAAGCTCACGAGTCAGGCGGCAACCAGAACGCTTGGGTTACAATTAAAAAAAAGAAACAGGGGAAAAGAGTATGGTGGCTTCGCGCTGACAAGCTTGTCTTCAGTGCGCATGCGTTTCTTGAATATAAAAGCAGCGCGCTTCGACAAACAAACCCAGTTCATGCCCGGCATTTGGCCGCGTGTCATCCCATAGGAAGTTTTATTTCATGTTTGTAGTCTATTTATTGTGAAATGTACTTATCTCTTGCATGTTGGCATGTTAGTTGATGTGCAGGCTATCTGGAGACCGACATAAACTGAGTACATAATAGGTTTTTGGATTATTCGTTCTAATAATAATTGGTTTTTGGGGAAAGGAAATCTCGCAGTATCTGTCTCATATATCTTTGGACACCTGAACCGCGCCGTAAGGGAAGGGATAAAGGAGGGAGTGAAAGAAGAAAGGAAGAATAGGTGCCGTAGTGGAGGGCTCCGGAATAATTTCGACCACCTGGGGATCTTTAACGTGCACTGACATCGCACAGCACACGGGCGCCTTAGCGTTTTTCCTCCATAAAAACGCAGCCGCCGCGGTCTAAGGAATTCATTTTCAGGACAGAGAGTGTTGAGCTTAAAATAGAACCCTTGTGGTACCCCATTTTCCTGAACAAATTTCTTTGAGAGGGTTGAACCTGAGCGTACATGAAAGGAACGGTTAAATAGGAAATCGTTTAGGCAGTTCTACATCCTTGCGTGGACGCTAAGCTCTGCTAAGTCGCGGAATATCCCGAACCTCAAAGTTGTGTCATGCTTTTTCGAGATCGAAGAAGCCAGCAAGACAGTCTGCGTATGGAAGCCTCTCGGACAGTATATTCGAGGTGAAATAAACGGTGTGTTGTTGAGCCTGGCTTTTAAAGCCACTGATGAATGTCAAAGAGTTCACGAAATTCAAGCACGAAAGTTAGCTTGGTACATGGAGGAAGACTATTTAGGAGTGGAAACTCCACTGTCACAAGCCCTCGGATCCACTATTATGCTGGCGGCGCCTGGCGGCCTGGAAAAAATTACCGCCGTTTCGGTTGCCAAGGCAACCGGTCGAGCGTGTTGCTCCCGTTCAGCCGCGCGCGCCTGACTTCTATCGAGGGCACTCTCGCGCGCTTCTTTACCGCTGGTAGCTCGAAGAGAACTGGTGCTACGGTTCAACCAATTGAGCACAGTAAACAATAAAACGCGTTCTTTTCCATGACCGCTATAAGATGATCTGTCGCTTCTGGTTATGTGCAGGGCTTCTGTTTGACACCCGTGCGATGACTTTGATTGGATGGGTATAAGCACTGCTGGCATTCGTCGAAGGCAAATATGCCTTCACGTTCGTCGAGTATGTGACCACGCTAAGTTTCATCTGCTGGAGGAGAACGCGGGCGCCGTACGGCGCAGCGTTTATGACTACACGTCAGCCGAGAAAGCAACAAGCGGCAACAACTTCTCACCTTGCTCACTTTCTCCCTGCAACACTTGTAACAGCTTTTGCAATTTCGAACAAAACACCTGCGTCCCATCTTAGTCTAGCAAATTCCGAAGGAGGCCGCACTGCGCGTAGCAGCGCTGTTAGTATTACGACCCTCGAACAGGCACCGACAAGAACTGTTGCTGTTTGACTTAAGGGCGCAGAAATACAATGTCCCGGCGTGCCCGCTGAAGAAAACACCCGTGTCGTCTGCTTTTCGTCTGCTTTGAGCGCGCGCCGCCGGAGCTGCCTGCCCTAAAGTCACTGGAACGTGACTTTAGCCTGCCCTAGCCTGCCCTAAAGTCACTGCCCGGGCGCTGCATTTTTTTTCGCTGCGGCTGCTACGACGCGCCGCATGGGTCCGCGACTGCATATGGCCCCATCGGCACATGTAAGTTTGTCCTTATCTGGTCGCCTGCGTTCGCTCGCGCTGACGGGAGTTTCCCCTGCTATATAGCCTTGCTCCGTGGCTTAGAATTAAAAACGCTTTCAAATGACTTGACAAGGCAGCTAGTAAGAGCTATTGGTCTATAACTATCGCGGATGTTGGCAGCTTTCCAGGTTTCAGGAATAGCCCTATAATAGATTTTTCTAAGCTTCCGGAATTTTTTCCGCTGCCCATATTTTGGTAAAATCATTTAAGTCTTCCGTAGAATACTCGGAAAGATGTGCCAGGATTTTGTAACGTACTGCATCAGGAATGGGAGCAGCCTGTTTGCCGGCAGATAAAACTGTTTATTTTTTGGATTGCAGTGAGTCGATTGGATGGTTCATCTGTGCAACCACTTGCTGGAAGTCTATTTTTCTCAGCTGTGTTTTTATATTTTAAGAAGGATTCTCTGTAGTGTGAGGACTTCGAAACATTTGAGAAATGTTCCCCTAGCAAGTCTGGTTGTTCCTCTGTACTTGTCTGTGCATCAGGGGCTTTAAGAATAAGAATTGCGAAAGGGGAGAAGTTGCCATTTAATTTAAGAACATGCGCCCAGATTTTTGTGGATGTGATTGAAACGTTTATCGACGATATGCAATTTTGCCAGAGAGCTATACACCGTGCATTAGCTCTTGCCTCTTTAAGTCTATAAGGTTCTTATAAATCTATCCTTCTCCTTTCCATAGCGCGCTGCGTTGTCCTTAACATTAGCCGTAACCCTTTTTGTCAGCCTCCACGTTCCTGCCCCGGTAAGATATAGCGGTACATAATTTCTTTCTTTTGAGGGACACCGGCAATTTGCCATTTATTGTTCCTACAAAACGTGCCAAATGCACTCCACCTCATTCTTACCCTTACAGTTATTTCACTGATTGCAGTTCATCTCTTGTGTGACAAAGCAAGGCAATGTTATCAGCAAATCACAGATTACTACCGCATTCTCTAATAATAGTTATACTTCGGTGTTCCCAATCCATGCCTTAGAATACTTAACGTAAACAGGCGCGGTGAATAGCATTGGCGAGACCGTGTCTAAAAACCGTTGCCTTCGAGTCATCCTAAACACTCATAGGTGCCCACTGCTGGAAGGTATTTGCAACCTCGGCTGTGTAGTCCAAGCGAAACATTCTTCAAAGCGCGCATGAAGCTTCTGTATACGGAAGCCAAGCGGCGGTGTATATTCAAAGGGTCCATATCCTATTCTCTAACCGACACAAGCGTACGGAGAGTGCGACGTGGAGGCAATGCCAACGTTCATCTCGAGATCCCGCTTTGCGTTTGGGATATCTACTTAAAACGGCTCCTCAAAGGGAAAACGGGCCATTTGCTCCGTGCGCAGCCCGCGTAGAATGCCTGGGGGGGGGGGGGGGGGGGGACCATTGCGGACACAAAAATGAAAACAAGCGCAAGCAAGACGACAATTTTCGGGGAACTTTAAAGAAAACGAAGGAAAGCAGTTGGCGGTATACCTAAGTGACGAAGAGCAGCGCACTTAAACACAACAGTACTGAGACGGCGCTCCCAGGGTGCTGACTAAAGCCTAAATGCTTACTCCACAAATGACGAAATCTAAGCACACAAGGTCGTGGAAATGGCAAACAAACAAAAAAGAGTGCAACACACTGAAAAAGACAAAATGCGCGAAACGCCGCAACGAGAGGACACAGGGATCAAGGGCACAAGAAACCAGCCGACACAACCCGCGACAACTGCTCGCTGGCTGGATTCATTCCTTCATCAGAGGCGATGCAGAGACAGAGCTTGCAAGAGCCTACCAGTGCGTCCGAATGGAGGACATTCTAAACAAGAAAGATGAAGTTAAAATAATTTTCAAGCTGGCGGCCGCTTGAAAGATAAGGAAAAGGGTAACAAGGGAAATGGGGCCTGGAAGCATACGGGAGGGCAACGGAAGTCGCGGGGCGGGCAAGGAAAGGTGTTTTTTAATTTCACAATTTTTAGAGGGGCTCCGGTGGACGTGAAGGGGGCGGAGGGCAGGAGTGGGGCAAGTGCAGATACGAGCTCGCCTAAAGGGCGGTTCACATGCAAGCGATTGAGCGAACTGAGCGACCAGCGGCTGGGCGCAGCGAT
Source organism: Amblyomma americanum (assembly GCF_052857255.1). NCBI lineage: Eukaryota > Metazoa > Arthropoda > Arachnida > Ixodida > Ixodidae > Amblyomma > Amblyomma americanum. Next base: position 59,957,757 of record NC_135498.1, on the reverse strand, counting down.
GCTTTTCGCAAGGTTCGGTTTCACATGCTTCGCTCCAGAGAGTTTACTGCCGCTGCGAATCCCAGTGTTGCTGGCAATGAATACGAGCTCGCGGTTGGATCCGGTGGTTTGCAACCATCAACATGGACAATGTTCATGCATGATTTTCCCACGATTGCTCAAATTTTGCTAATAAAGAACTCTTGGTTGTTAAATATCAACTAATTCTTATTTTTATGCCAACAATATCATTTTTTTAAGTTCGTATGTGAGTGTCGGAAGCACGTGTAGTAAACAAACATTGTCTTTCCCGCACGAATCCTCTTCTTGACACGTGGCTTTTCCGCCGTGCAGTCATTGGTCAGAGGGCGGAGCTATCGCGCTGCCGCTGCGAAAATTTCAAACTTTTTGGACCCCCTTCGCTCTGGCCGGCCGAGCCGCCGCGACGGGTAGAAACAGGTTTTTACGTCGCGGCGACAGGACTCGCTGGCATTTTCGCTTTCTTGTGAAACAGTCTTAAGCAGAAAAAATGGCCTCCGCAAACAGCAGCCGGTCTCGGTGGCTACTGCTAAAAAGAAGGATCAAAAGCGTCTCTGCAACATACTTTTATTTGCGTTACTTCGCATACATCGCGATGCGCAAATCGGTATACCGTCGCATTATGGTCACCGCTCTTCAGTATATATGTCTCAGCTCACCAGCGCTGGCCGCATATGTAGATGGCGCTGGTAACCACTACGACCTTTTCTGTACTTACACCAAGCCTGCTTTTGCCCTCTTCACTCTTCTTCCTTCTATCTCTCTCTCTCTCTGCGAGGAAAAGCTGTTTTGGAAAGATGGATGCCGGGACATCGGGGTGGTTGAGCTGCTGGATTCGCGGGCAGCGGTAGCGCACCCTTTGTTTTTCGTATCGGTATAGTGGTTGTTAGTGCTGTGCCACGGATATGTTTCCGCTTATTCAGTACGCAAGTGAGGGCAAGTGGTATACGTCGTCCGCGAAGCCGCAGTGCTGAACTCCTAATTGGACATCAAAGACTTGCACAGAACAAATAAGTGTTCTGGGACGGTAACAACACGCGCAACGGCTATCTACAATGCCCGCATCATCCATTTGACCGGTAAGTTCCCATTGCAGCTAAGCGCATTCATGTAGGATTAGAAGGGAAAGATAATAATGTAACGCTCACATTTAACCACAGAAAAACAATGAACTGGCTGTGTGGAGGAAGGAGCACAGGAGGGAGAAAGCCAACGCGAAAGCGAGCCGAATGGGCGGAAGGTGCGTAGATTGCGTGTCCCTGTTTCCTGCTTGTAGCAGCTATTATGGCATAAGTATGCAGCTTATAAGCATGTAATATTAGCCACGCGACAGCCTGGAAATGTATAGTTTTGCTTCCTACCACAAGAGGTGACAGGGCGCTCGAGCGTTCGAGCTGTGTTGTCCTCGGCTAAAGGTGCGATGTTTTAAAATGCGTAGTCGTTTGCAGTTGCAATGGTTGCACTCCGGCGCCGCCATGTAGCTGTTTGAACGCCGAAGACAGAAGCGCTAAGTTCTAAACAAAGCAGAGGCGGTACAGGATTTCCCTTTGTTTGTCCCGTCGAAGATCGCTCCAGCGCTGTAGTCAAGCGCGCTCATGTATGTTTATAGGGCCATGAGCACACTTGTCTACAGCGTTCGAGCGACGGTCTACAGAGCAAAATACACTTAATGTTGAATTCCAATGGCAGATCGACAGTGCTCCGCCGGATCACAAACGGAGCGCGTAGTTCAGGCGGAGATCACTCCCTGCCATCTTGCCAATGGAATGCATGCGCTCCCGCGGGGGCACTTCAGCGCAAGAATAGCTCCAAGTTCAGGCAACATGGCGGCGTCCATCGAAGCGCGGCCTCTCGCTTCACCTGCAATTCGTCCTTGTCGCCACTCTGTCTCTCGCGTTCACGGCAAACAAAAGGCGCACGAAGCTTTCGCTTTGTGTGATGATACCCGCACCAAAAAATTGTAGTGATGATACGCGCCAAATTTTCAGATTGCTTCCTTATTTACAGAGCTGCTAGGCTTATGTTGAATTCCAATGGCAGATCCGGATCAAGTTTTTCTGCTCTGCTGGGAGCAATCGTATTCCAATGGCAAAATGGGAGTGCGAGTTGTCTGTTCCAATGGCTGATCGGGATCAGATGTCGATCCCGGATCGCTCCGTGGAGCAGCGATATTTGCTCCGCCGAAATCGGCAGATTTGACCGGAACCTCGCGCGACGTTTTACTTGCCCGCGTCTGCTTCCGGTCATGACCGGCTGCATCCGTCCTGTCGCATACGCGAACTTCCTGTCGTCGCTACGCGGTGATCCGGAAAACGTACAAGCAGTATTTTTTACTTTTTTTAAATTGAATTCTTCCTAATGTAATTATTTTTCGTTTTGTTTGCGTCCGCACAAGTTAAAACAAAAAATTTTGTTAACGGGATGTCAATTCCATCGCGGTCAATTCTTTGTGACCGCTTTTTAGACCAAAATCGTTGACTTGTTTGAACCTCCCGCGCTTTCTGACGTCAGACGACGCGTACTCTCTAAGCCTAGCAGGTCTGTAAATAAGGAAGCAATCTGAAAATTTGGCGCGTTTAATCACTGGAATTTTGTGGTGCGGGCATCATCACACAAAGCGAAAGCTTCGTGCGCCTTTTTTGACGTGAACGTGAGAGACAGTGTGGCGGCAAGGACGAATCTCTGGTGAAGCGAGAGGCCGTGCTTCGAAGGGCACCGCCATGCTGCCTGAACTTGGAGCTATTCTTGCGTTGAAGTGCCCCCGCGGGAGCGCATGCATTCCATTGGCAAAATGGGAGGGAGTGATCTCCGCCTGAACTACGCGCTCCGTTTGTGATCCGGCTGAGCGCTCTCGATATGCCACTGGAATTCAACATTAGAGTTCAGTTCAGTTCAGAAAAACTTTATTTCCGGCAGATGGTGGTCTCCCTACCCCCTCTCAGGCTCGGCCGAAGCCTAAGCCCGATTAGGAGAAGAGGCCGTCGGCTGAGGACGGTGTAGCTGATGCTTCACGGCCTCAGCCGCCACGCTCCGCAGCAGCGCACGCAGCACGCTCCGCAGCAGGTCCTGGCTCCGCAGCAGCGCCTCCCAGGCTTCAATACTATTTATTTCTTCCTTAGCCCCTGGTGAGCTAAGACATTCCCAAGTAATGTGGTTTAGTGTACCCCTTTCCCCACAGTCGATACATTTTTCGTCACCTGGGTTCTGAGCAATTTTGACTGGCGATATGTATACCCCTGCTTGGATCCTCCTCCAGATATACGCCTCTTTGTGAGTAAGGGATACGTCTGGAGGAGGGTATATTCTTCTTCCTAATTTGTAACCATCCGTAATTTCCTTGTACGTGATTGGGGCATCCTTAAGATTTGTGCAGACCGGTTGCTCCGCTGCTGCCCGGATGTAGGTTACTCGGGCTAGCAGGTGAGCGGCCTCGTTACCAGCTATTCCTTTATGTGCTGGTATCCAGAATAGTGCAGCAGACCTATGTTTTGGCATGCTTTCCAGAATGCGTTTGGCTTCCCAAGAGACAAAGCCCTTACTAAAATTTCTGACAGTGGATTTACTGTCGCAAAGAATGTACCATGCATTAGATCCTGCCAGGGCGAGCGCCACCGCCACTTCTTCAGCAGCTTCGGTGTTCTGGGTTCTGACTGAGGCTGTGATCAGGGGTCTTCCCTGACCGTCTACAACGGCCGAAACCGCAGCCCCCTCCAGACCCCCAGCAGCGTCTACGTATGCAACCTCCTCAGCAGGCAGCTCTCTGAACTTTTTTGCCATAGCCTTGGCCCTATGTTTTCGTCTATCTTTGTTGAACTGAGGGTGCATGTTTTTCGGTATGGGAGGAATTTTTATTTTGGACCTGATGTCGAGAGGTATATCTACCTTGCCTTCTTTTTTGCTGTCAGGCTGTACCCCCACCCATTCCATAATTTTCCTGCCTGTCCGGGTTTTGCTAAGTCGTTCAAGCTGTGAAATTCTAACTGCTTCCTTAAGCTCCGCCCATGTGTTATGAAGCCCCATTTTTTCTACTTCTTCAGTGGATGTATTTACAGGTAAACTTAGGGCTCTTTTTACACTTTTCCTAATGATTATATTCAGTCTGTCTAGCTCCCCTTTGTTAAGTTCCATGAAGGGGGTGGCGTAGCAGATCCTGCTTGTGATGAAAGCCTGCGTGAGCCTGAGCAGGTTCCGCTCCTTCAACCCCCTTCCTTTGGTAGCTATTCTTCTAATTAACCCTGCTATCTTATCTGTATACTGTTCCAGTTTCTTTATTATGCTAGCGTTCTTGCCTTTGGAATTGATGAAGAAACCAAGGATTCTGATTTCCTCAACTCTGGGAACCTTGCGGCCCTCAACTATGATGTTGATGTCTGGCTTAGGTCCGTATATTCCTTTGGCGTACACAAGAACCTCTGATTTTTTAGGAGAGCAGGCCAGCCCTCTCTCTTTGGCATATTTAACAATGATGTCCGCAGCCTGTTGTAGCTTATCTCTGGCTTCGAACGTACCAGGTTCGCTGATCCAAAGATTTATATCATCGGCGTACAAGCTGAATTTGAGGTTGCTAATTCTGTTGAGCAGGGGTGGGAGTCCTCTCATTGCTATGTTGAAAAGAAATGGGGTTAGTACTGCCCCTTGTGGCGTGCCGGACCCCCCTATCTTAATTGGTTCCGACTTTGCATCCTGAAACCTCAGTATCGCTTCTCTGTTTGCGAGAAAGTCTTTTATGTAGTTGTATGTTCTTAGGCCCAGGTTTGCTTCCTGTATGCCTCTAAGTATAGCTTCATCCCTAACATTATCGAATGCCTTAGTTAGGTCTAGGCCTAATATAACTTTCAACTCATGTGAACGGTTCCTGATTATATCCTCCTCTAGTCTTAGCATTATATCCTGAGTGCTTAACCCTGGTCTGAAGCCAACCATCTCGTGTGGCCATTTATTATTGTCCTCCATATGCCTGGAAAGTCTGTTGAGCACTACATGCTCCATTACCTTCCCTACACAGGATGTAAGTGAGATTGGTCGCAAACTATTGAGTTCCTCGGGTTTCCCCGGTTTTGGTATAAATACTACTTTTGCCGGTTTCCAGGCTTTGGGAATCTTTCCGGTTTCCCATACTTTCCCAATGTAGGCTGTGAGGTTGGTGACGGATACATCAAGGTTTTTAAGTACCTTGTTGCCAATGCCATCTGAGCCGGGTGCCGACTTAGTTTTTAGATTGCATAACGCAGCACGCACCTCCGTTTCCGTGATTGATGCATCCAGCTCCGGGTTGTCCTCACCACCATATTCTGGTAGAGGCCCAGCCGGTTCCTGGTTGATATATACTTCTGCCAGACGCTCGCATAGTTTTTCATCTGTGCCGTTGAAACTGTGCCTGACTTTCGTTTGTCTAACTCTTGCCTCTGATTTGGTTTTATCTGGGTCCAATAAGTGTCTGATTATATTCCACGTCTTTGTCAGGCTCATTCCCTTTTCCATCTGGTCGCAAGCGCTTAGCCAATTTTGCTCGCATACCTGAAAGGCATGCTTTTCTATTTCCCTGTTGAGTTTGCTTAGGTCCCTCGTTATCCGCCTGTCGTTCTGATTTTTCTTTTTCCTTTCCTCGAGGGTCGTTTTCTGCCGAAAAAGACTGAGAAGCCAGCTGTCCACGTTTTGTGGGGCGTCCTTGTCCTCTACCTCAACTGTAGTGTCCTCTACGTATTTTTTCAGCAGGGTGGTCCACTCGCATATGTCGGTTATGCTGCCCATGTGTTCTACTTCTCTTATGGCCCTAAATTTATCCCACTCCGTGATGGTTGGCTTCTTATATTTTCTCACCGCGATCCCCTTTCCTAAAGTGAGGGATATGATGATGTGGTCGCTACCTAGGTTCTGCCCTGTGGTGGCCCAGGTTGCCTTAGTAATGTTTCTGCTGAGGGTGAGGTCCGGAGAAGTATCCACCTTTCCTCCTGATCCTTCTCTCGTTGGCGTGCAGGGATCGTTATGCAGTGTGATTGCTAGGTCTTGAATGCATTCTAGCAATTGCCGACCCTTGGAATTTGCCTGCTTGTAGCCCCACTCCGGATGGGCCGCGTTGAAATCACCCATAATAACTAAGGGACATCTGCCTGCGATTTTGATTGCCTCCTTAAAGGTGGCTTCTAAGTTGAAGTTCTGCCTTGGGTTACTGTAAACGTTAAGAAGAAAAATGCTGTTAGATTCCCTCCTTCCGGTGATTATTTCAACAAAGACGGAGTCTGGTCCTTCGGACTCTATGTCATGTTTTATGACGGCCAGATTATTTTTAACCAAAGTTGCCACCCTGGAGTCCGTCTTCCCGTTCCCGTAAAACTTATAGCCGGCTATTGTCGCCCCTGTTTTCGATGTTTCCTGCAGGGCCCCGGCTATGGGTTCGACACCGCACATCGTTAGGTACTGTTGCAGTAGCGCTCGTTTTCTGGCAAAACCTCTGCAGTTCCACTGCCACAGAACTTTAAGCTCCGGGCTTTCCTTGGGATTACTGTGATTGGGTTTCCCTGCCATTTTGTTCGTTTTAAAATTCCTCTATTCGGACAATTTTGGCCCCGAGGCTTGTCCCGACACTGTTGAGCGCAGCCGAGAATGCTCGCATTTTTTCGGTTATGTCTTTTATCTGTTCCTGAAAAATCTTAAAATATCCCCCGTATTCCTTATTTTTGTTTTCCTGATCTCTGACTTGTTTTCCTAATGGGTCCAAGACTCCACTTTTTCTTTTTTGGCGGTGGGGGTCTGGCCTCGTCTTGTTCCATGCAATCAGCTGACTGTTTGTACCAGGCCTGTCGTAGTGTTTTCCTCCACTGCTGGTCTCTTAGCTGTCGCCGCGGCATCCTGGAGAGCCTGGCCGTTTGAGATCTGAGCTTTAAGCACCTTAATTTTCTGAGTTAAGGATGTTATGAGCTCCCTCTGTGTTGCATTTGCTTTCTTTAGCTCCTCTAGTTCTTGATTTATAGCCTGGGAGGCGCTGCTAGCAAAGCTCACCCGTTTGGCTTCTGCTCCATTCTGCTGGCCCCAGGGGTTTGTCGGGTCCCTGGACGGCAGCCCAGGACCTTTCCGTGTAGCCGCCAGGCTCTGCCCACTTCCTGTGGTGGTCACCTCTGCATCCGCCGCAGCGTTGTCCCTGGTTGCAGATTTGGACCGGGATCTCGATGCGGTCCTGGATCCTGGCCTCAAACTCGACCTGGACTCCGAGTTGGATCTCTCCCTGTGGCCTGGTTTTGTTCTAGACTTGGGGCGGCTCCTGTCGAAGCTGCCAGTTGCTTCCTCTTCTTTTTGGTGCTGTTTTTGTTGTATTTCTGTTTTCTTCCATATCCTTTTCTTCGTGAGGTAAGGGATCCTATAGATGTTCTTGCACCTGTTGTCTCCCAACAGATGTGGTTTTCCGCAAAGTTGGCACTCAGGATGACAATCGTGCTCTATCTCTGGGTTTTCTTGGCCGCATCCACGGCACGTCCTCTCATTTGGGTTTGGGCATACGTCTGCCCTGTGTCACAGTTTGCCACACTCGTAACAGACCTCATATTTCTTTCGGTACAAGTAGCACCTCATACTCATTCCCAACATAAAAATCCGCATGGGAACTCGCCAGTCCTCAAAAAGGACCATGATGGTCTGACTCTTGCCGAATCTTCTCACCCCCAGGATGGGCGGGTTGCGTTCATCCATTCTGATGATTTCTTTCAGCTGTTCACTGGTGCGCTAGTCTTCTGCCGCGTAGCGGCCGGTATCCCTTCTTCCTCGCGGGCTCCTCTCCACCGCCGACGCTGGCCAGCACTGGCACATCCCGCTTTTTCTTCCTCTCGAACCAATTTCCTTCCCGTAATTCTTCTTCCGTAGCTGTTCGTCCATCTACGGTAACCATGTTGAAGCTCGTAGCGTCTACTTCCGCTGCCGGGGCCGGCGAAGACCCGGCGTGCATGGCTAGGCAGCAAAGGCTGCCCTTCTGCCTCAACACGTGGTCGAACTTAAAATGGTTGTAAAACCTCAGAAATTCGGCCTACCTTCGAAATAATGGTATCCGTAGGCAGGGCCTGTGCATCCGGTCCCAAATCCAGCGATATTTTCGATCGATGGTGCTCCTAGTTTTCATACGCAGCGGATTTCTACGGAGCAAACGGACGCACGTCCGAGCAGTGCCGCGTCCATCGCCGATCTCTTCAACATTAGAGAGTACGCGTCGTCTGACGTCAGAAAGCGCGGGAGGTTCAAACAAGTCAACGATTTTAGTCTAAAAAGCGGTCGTAAAGAATTTACCGCAATGGAATTGACATCCTGCTAAGAAAAGTTTTTGTCTTAACTTGTGCGGACGCGAACAAACCGAAAAATAATTACATTTGGGAGAATTCAATTAAAAAAAAAACTAAAAAAACTGCTTGTACGTTGCCCGGATCACCGCGTAGCGACGACAGGAAGGCAGCAGCCGGTCGTGACCGGAAGCAGACGCGGGAAAGTAAAACGTCGCGCGGGGTTCCGGTGAAATCTGCCGATTTCGGCGGAGCAAATATCGCTGCTCCACGGAGCGATCCGGGATTGACGTCTGATCCCGATCTGCCATTGGAACAGACAACTCGCACTCCCATTTTGCCATTGGAATACGATTGCTTCCAACAGAGCAGAAAAACTTGATCCGGTTCTGCCATTGGAATTCAACATAAATTTTACCGCGCGTAATACGTCTCACAAGAAGAGCTTCCCATATGTGGGCTTTAACGTTCCGAAGCTATAAATGTGTGTTGCGCTGGGAATGTCTAAGTGGCAGGCTTCGGATTAATTTAGTCGACTTGCGGTTCGTTATGCACTGACATCGCAGAGCTCACAGGCGTCTGAAATTTCACCTCCATCCAAAAGCGGCCGTCCTTGCCGGGATTCGATCCCGCAGCCGTGGCATGAGCAGCCGAACGCTAAACCACTAAGCCACCGCTGCAGACAGCCGATATTTGCGCTTGAGCATGGCAACAGAAGCCTCGTTTACATTAATGCCCCAGTAGCGTATCACACCAACGTTGTGTCTATCTTTCGCATGTAAACGGGCATAATGGGCCATAAAGCGCGTTAATCCGGTAGTGCCATTTGGTGGATGACTTTGACCAGAGGGGGCTGACGCGTCGCTAATGTCTGCGTGCATGCCACTTAGGCCGTCTGCAGTGCCCCACATGAGGGAAACAATCCATAATGTACCAAAAAGAGGCGACGAAGGTCTCACAAGGGATGTCAGTAACCGGTATCATTCTTATTTCTTTCCTGCTTTTTCTGTCTGACAGTTTTTTATCCACTATTTTTGACGAATGCCTCACAAGGGAGGTCAGTAACTGGTACCATTCTTAGTTCGTTCCTCCTCTTTCTGTCTGACAGTTTTTTAGCCACCATTTTTTTTTATTTCTTCCTTTGCTGTGCCTGTACTATACCTTTTGTTTCCACCCGTGTTTAGGCTTTCTCTTCTATGTGCTTTTTGCTATTGTTATATGCGACAAAGCTGTATAACTGTGCATTCACGTCATATCTGATTTATTAGTTTTATTCAGATCTTTCCTCCTTTACTACGCACTTAAAAACTAAATAGGCCTTATTTCTTTTGCCCTCAAATTTATTTCTCTTCTCCTCCTATCATTGCTTCCTCATTGTTTTTTTTATTTTCTTCAACTTTTTCTTTCCTATTTCTTTCCTGTTCGTTCTGCATTATCGTGTTATCCTTCCCTTTCTACGGATGGTGCGGTCTTTTACTGCCCCTTGCGTTTTTTATTCCTCATTCTGCAAACATGTAAACATACAGGCATGTTTTAGCTCAATATTTTCGTTGCATGTTTTCTTTATATTTTCTCAATGTTCATTGCTTTATAATCGCTCAGGTCTCCTTTGAGTTTTGTTCTCGTCATCGCCTTTACTTTTACTGTTTCTGTTTCTCACGTTAACTCTTCTTCATCCTGCTATACATTCTCTTTTGGTCTGAGTTTTGGCGACGACCTCTGCACTTCTACTTCTTCCTGCTTATTTTTTTTCTATTACATGTGTTCAGTGGATAGTTTGCTCTGGACCTAAGGGTGGTTTATTTCTAAATTTCCTTCTGGGTTATTTACTTTTCTAGCCTTTGGCTGATGACATTTGTAATCCACTTAAAGCGCGGCATTCAGTGCTAGCCTTGATTTTCTTTCATTTCAATCTTTTTATTTACGAAAATGTTATTACTCGAGTGTCGCCCTATAATTATGACACCGTGGCCAACCGCCTTTAAATGATAGCGCGCTAAATTAAATATTAATTCCTCATTTTAGAAGTGTTCACTGAAACACTCCATACATTTCAATAAAAAAATATTGTTGTTGGTCAACAGTTTCATCTTCAGTCAGTGCTCGTGGCAGTTCCTAGAAAGTTTTCATCATGAAACTCTATGCAGCCTAGACATATTCGGCCCCAGATGGCAATCCATGTGGATATATCTTGAAGCACTAAAAGGTGCAGCAACGTGCATTGTTATAGAAGGTTTCTGGGATAATGTCGTAACACCACTCATATATGAGCAGTACATGTGCAATTTACCCATTGGCAAAGCTGAGTAAGCGAAAGTTATAGAGGTTGGTTATCCATTGAGCTTACGAGAATTTCTAGAATGAAATTATCAATCTGGGCGCTATTACAAGGTTGCTGTTGTTTGAAGCCAAAGGAAGATGGCTACTTAGCTGCTTAGCTTTGGAGAGATGTTGCAGGGGAGAGATAATTCTGTTCATTGTTTTATGCTTTCGAATCTGGTAATTTGACATTCGTTCTTAGTTATTTGCACCTGTTACATTCATACCTTTATTTTCTCTACTCTTTAGGAATAAGATCGACATGTATTTCAGTAATTTTCAGCCTCTAACACTGTGAGATTCGCTTACTTTGTAGTTGAAATGTGAGAATGCTATTCGTATATGCTTTGGGAAACATTCTGTGAAAGCGTTGACGGGTAGTATTGAGTAATCTAGCAACGATACCATTCATATAGTCTCTTTTCACAGTGAGTGGAGCCAGCTCTGTAATTTTGAAGACCGACCATCCTGTTCTGAAGCGTCCCCCAAAAAGTGTGTGAAAACATTTTGCTAAGAGGAAATAAAATATAACGGGCGTATAAGTTGGTTGATTTACCTTGGAGGTGGGTCTACAACAGTTTTTATGCTATACTTGGCCGAAATGCTTCAACACGCTTTCTCTCACGGCGCCGTACAGCAGACTTAATCCTGGTATTTATAGCTTGTTTATATTTAAGGAAATTTAGCTGTGCAGAAAACGCAGCGGAAGAGCGGAGAGAGCGTGCAGAACTACTCTGTCATCATTAGAGGCTGACTAGCTGGCTCTGCATGTCGGCTGGTGGGCTATAACAGTTTTAGTGTCTGTTATCCTATGCATATTAGAACAGTATTAATATCGCAGATAATAAAGCAGAGTTATTATTTTCATAGTCTCCTGCAAGTATTCAATGACCAACTAGCCATGAAACATGAGTTCCCCAAGTGGAAAAAGATGTGCATGGCAGAATTAAGGCTCAACATTTTTGGTCAGTTCTATTTCAGTATATTACCGCATGCAATAATATGGTCAGTGCTTGCAGTGTTGCATTACTAGTTCAATGACTCCGGTAATGTGATCGTTTCCTTGGGGGAAATCTTAAGGCTGGTACCATAAAAATCGTTTTCGCAGTTTGGCAATGAGGCATGTAATTTCGTATAAAGTAGCTTGTGGTAAAACATGAATGATTATACTATTGCGACTTTTTCTAGAATCGTTTGCAGAAACGGAGCTGCAGTTAAACAGATATGTTGAAGCGCCACCAGCTAATTCAGAGGTACACGGCGTAGGAGTGCTGGGTCTTCATCGCTGAAGTAAGTTTGGCAGAAACTTCCGTGTTGAGTGTATTGTAGTTGAGTGCGCCAGTGTTTTTTGTTCTGTACAATTTTTTTTCGTGCATAACTGCGCAGTATTGCTAAATGTATCTCGGCTGCCGGTGGAATAGACTAAAGAGAAAAAAAACTGCTTACACCATTTTTGAAACCCTTTTTCAGCAGAGGAACAGACGTGGACCACATGCTTTCACCTTTACGTCGTTAGGTGGATGGGTACATGAGTGTATCACAAATAAATGCCTCTCAAATTGTGCTGCCAGATCACATATATCTTTAAAATATGTCGGTATTAACTGTCCCCAAGCCAAGCTGGACGTGGTCTTGCATACGGCAAAGAATTAGTGCCCAGGACGTTCCTGGAGTGCCAGAAGCCGAAGCATCGATGAAATCATTAGGATTTACCAAAATGCTGCTTTTACGCGACTGATACATTACTAATTGGTGTACATGAATGGTTAGTCTCTCTAGGAGGCTAATTAACGACAATTATTCAGTTTTAGTTTTTTGTAATTTGGCTTTTGTGAAAACATTTCCATTTAGTACCCGATGCGGTACTAAGTGCTTCGGTGTTCAGCTGCTAATGCCAAAATCGAGGACTCCATCCCAACGACGAAGGCGAAATTGAAAACAACCCTCGTGCTGTGCTCTGTCGGCGCACATTACAGAACATCATAAGGAAGTAATTACTCATTGGCATCCTCGGGGATTCTCCTAAACATTTGAATATTACCGAACATCACGTTGCCTAAATGATTCTGGAGCTCTCCATTATGTCATCCCTCATAGCCAGTGGGACCTTAGACCCCACTATTAAAAGGAGTTTAATTTAGTGCTTTTTTTCAATTTAGTGTGTCTGTCTAGGTATCTGATTTCTATTTTTTTCGCTTAAAAAGCATTTTTTTTATGAAGACACGTTTACTGACGCAAAAACCTTTCGATTCATGTTTCACAGAACATTTGCAGGTACTTTTTTTTCCGTGCAGGTGTTCCTGTTCAAGCACCTCCTTCCCAGTGTCGAGGCTTGGACCTAAATAAACGGCGTCTACCCAGAGGTCTTTTTCTGCATGTGTTTTGCATGCTCGCACCATTTTCTGTGCTGAGCTGAGCTGGCAGCTCCGTGCGCCTGCAAAGAAATGTGATGGCCAACCCACCATTAGCAATATTTCGTCATAGTTGCCTCTAGTCACATTCCACGTGTCTGAATATTTTGATATTAAGAGGAAACAGAGTGACAACAGTTTGCTAATGGATCCTATAGGGAATACAACAACAGAATATTAGAGTACGGAACGTCAGAGTGCAGAACATTACCATGCAGACCATCAGAATACAGAACAACAGACTACAGACTACAGAAAAACAGACTACAGGCTACAGAACGTCAGACTACATAACGTCAGAATACCGAACGTCAGAATACAGAACGTCAGGCTAGAGAACGTCAGACTACATGTCAAATTTACGACAAGACGACAGACCATCAGAAATTTTCTGTTGACTTTTTCGACTGGGAAGTGCTTCCTCAGCATCACTTATAGTATCTTTTACGATTCGGCGATGTGTACAACCTGCAACTATGATATTCTAAGCAGGAAAAATGGGATCATACTTGTGAAAAGTTTGCTCCGTACAGAATAATGATGTGGCGGGCGGACACCTCGAAGCGAGTGCTACTAGAATTTACAGTGATGAAATGGCGTCAGATTCACAGTGTACAGAACGGCGATCGCACGTTGCCAGTTTCCTGGGAGGAGGAGGAAAACGTTTAATGACCAAAGAAAAGGTTTTGACTTAGATGGTGCTTGCCGTCTTCAGTCCAAGACTCCAAAAGGCCTCTGACAATGAGCACACTGGTTGAATGAGCTCTCGTTGGCTCTCCAATGTGACACTGGTCAGCTGCACCTCCCACTGCTCGGGCGACGTGTGCGGTGTGTGTGTATGGTTCAGTTTAGCCCGACACTACCGTTATATACCAAAGCGTGTCGTATTAGCGATGCACTAAGGGCAGGTGTTTTGGTATGGTTCAGATAGATTTTGTGGACTCATGAAAGGTTAGGGAAGGTATTCGTTTGAAGTTAGGAAAAACGCCAACACCTCTCTTCTTGCGTCTATCTCTTAACTTGAAAGCTCGAATTTTCAAACGATTTTTGATTATGCAGCTACAACAGCACTAGCAATTGTAAACACGTTGTTGATGAATGAATCTCCAAAACGAAGCAAAAGGATGGAGGAGGATGTTGTTTTCGAGAAAGCTTATTGGTTGGTTGGTTAAGAGGGTTTAACCTCCCAAAGCGACTCGAGAAAGCTAATTAGTTAATGAATTAATTTAAACCGTTTCAGGGCATAAATTGCCAAAGAGATAAGGTGCAAAAAACGGTACCGTTTTAACGTAATTAAACCAAGAAGGACGTGCGAAAGAAATGAAGATGAACGGATGCAAGATCTTACCGTCGCCGCTACGGGCAGCCGCGCGCGGGGAACGGAGGGTGGGAGGTTGCCGGTTTCGCGCGTTGAGGGAGCAGCTCCGCAAGGTCTCCGCCGCTGGCGCTTCGTCAAAGGTCAAAGTTTGAGGCTTCACGCGTACCTCGGCTTTTCAGCGTTAGCGAAGTAGCGATCTCGCGCTAAAAATCATCTATCTCGTTGTCGGGCTCAGACGAAAAGATGAAATGCACTGTAGAGAAAGCAAAGCCCATTCTAGGGCGGTTCATAGGTTGTGATAGCTACACATGAGGCTAGGAGTCTCCATCTTTTCTATTCCTAGTTTTTCACAGGCAATGACCGCGCTCAGAGTGCTTTCGCCGATTTTGCATATGGCGTCCTTGTTGACCAAAGCCGGATCCGAAGGTGAGGTGATGACGTCATCATGCGATACAGACCGCTGTCGAGGTAGGCTGCTCCTATGCTTTCCTTAATAATGGGCAGAGGCTTAGCTCGGCTATGCCAGGTTATACGCAGTGAGAAATTGATCTCCTGTCGATACCGCTTTTTTTTCAGCGGCCGGACTCTCCTTCTCGTCACCCATGCGAAATCACTGTGACACGGCCGCCGTGGCACCTCCGCATTGTATACACGCTGCTGTGCATGCGCAGTTATGCGCATAGCTAGCACGTGGCATCCACGTGTGTCATGCGCAGCCCCAGCGGCGAAGGCCGGTTAGCTGCTCCTCTCTGGTTGCGCGCATGCGCACAACAGCTCTCCCACGTGACGTCACGCGTGGCGCACGGCGGTGGAGCCGGCGTGCGGCCGCGGCGGCAGCGGAGCTGTGACGTCACGCGCGGCGCACCTGCTGCTTCTCTCCGGACGTTGCGCATGCGCACAATTGGTCTCTCCGGACCACAGCAAAATGCTCGACTGGTAGCCAACTATAGCTCTCGCTACAAAACAATTTTTTCTCTTTTTCTACTGTCGGCGTTGTGTTCACAACGTACGCAATGAATGCTCAGTACTTCTAACCAGGAGCCTTCTACTGCTAGCTAAAGTAGGAAATAGTTTTTTGCGGAAGGGTTCTACGGGGAATCTCAACTACAGGTGCCGATCGCGTCTCGAGTCCCCACAAGATGAATGAGCAGGTTTTCGGGGATGACAGTAAGGCCGTTTTAAACATTCTGGGTTTAAATAGGTAGGCTGGTGGAAATGATTCTTTGGCTAATATTTCTGCCAGGCATCCGCGAACTGCTCTTGAATGAATAAGCTAAGTGGTAGGTGGCGTGTGGAATGCGGCATTTAACATCCCGATTAAGACAGGGTATATAAGGGTTGTAGTGGTACATGGTTCCGGATTATTTATGACCACCTGGAGTTCTTTAACGTACGATGACAACCCCCAACACGCGGTAGGTTTTGCATTTCCGCTCCCCGAAATTAGGTCCCGCGAGTTTGGGATTAGCAATAACTGAGATGCCATGGTAGTTTTTGAAGCTTCAGAAGGATCGTTGGAAAAAAAGTTTATGAGCACAGCCCCTCTTTTAGCATTCAATGATGTCGCTGTGATGATTTTAGGCTTTGGCGAAACGAATACTTGAGCACTGTTTCGTGCTCTAAGCAGCATAGATTATATTACATCACAAGTCAGTGCAACCATTTGATTTCCTGTCTGAACTAAAGTTCTTTTGGGGTAACCATTGTACAGAAAAACGTAGCCAGGACACAAATATCTCGTGCAGATTTTCCTTAAGGACGGCAAACTACGAATACTATTTCCAACTAGTAGAAATTTGTACCGATATAGTTTCTCTTTGCATGCCTTAGGCGTTCAGATCCGGAATTCTATGCCACATTTGAGACGTCGTTTGTGAAGTCTGGCCTCCATGAGCTTCCCACGTTAAGGCACTGTGGAAATGGTGTTATGTTGACATGGTAAGAACAATATTCTATAGCTGATCTTGTTTAGGTACCAGTGCGCATGTGCTCGGTACGGCGTGATCGAAAGAATATTTGCGCTAAAAGAGGTAGGATATACTCTTATGAATTTTCGATATTCCTATGTCCTACGGCTGCTGTTGGAAATTTGTACTGTCTTGATTTGGTTGTTTTAGTAAAAGCCTAAAAATAATATTTTAGCTTTCTTCGATGGCCCCTTCCGAACAATTTGGGCATAAATCTCCAATAAATTCAAAACACACTGAGCGCAAAGCAGTAATACGAAGTGCTAAGAGAATGAATTTTATTATGTGTTCGTTTTCTGCGCTTACAGAAGAAGTACTCAAACGAGGTTGAAACGCTGCAGGCTATTAGTCTGGATAGCCATGTTCTTGAGGCACCAGACTTGACTACACTTCTAAGCTGATTCGCGTTTCAATAAAAGCCAGAGTGTTTTTGTTGAAGGGCAAATTTTCATGCAACTATCAAATCTACATTCGGCTATAATCCGATTCGAAGACAAATTTTTAAACGACTGTGCCAGAATTTCAGTTTTTGAAAAGAAAAACATAAAAGCATGTAGATTTTCTGGGAGAGGCCTTTATCACTTGATCTCACCCCCACTGCTCTATGCGCATGCGTAGCATTGCTGTAGCGACGGAGACGCGCATGTCGTTCGAGGTGATAGCGTGCGCCGCATGTTCAAGGCACGTGCTTGAGCAATCTGCTTGAGCAGAGCCAGTGGAGAAGGCTGAGACAGTAGTTTTCTGCTTCCAAGGCAGGGTTAACGTAGAGGGTGAGCGTTGTCGGATCACATGGATGGCTTTGCAACATCAGTGACGATTGTCTGCGCAGAGTCCTCCTCTCGTCTGGGCGCCTCGGCGCGCGCATTTGTTTTGTTTCTTTGCTTTCATCTGCATATGTTTGCGAAGGGCAAGCCCTGCGTAGCTCCCTTCTAGCATCGCACGCTAGTAGTAGGGGATTATTGAAAGAAAAATACGAAAAGAAAGGAAAGGATACTGCCGGCCGTGCCAACCGCTAATATCTTAACATGTCCCATGCGTGGTCAGCCACCGGTGGGTCACGTCATTCATCCATGGTATGTAGTCACAAAAGCTGGATCATATGATGAAGCCTTGGGGCAGACTTTATCGTGAGGTCAAAGAAGGAGGGCCTCACAATAATATCTGCCCCAAGGCTTCATCGTGTGGCCTAGTATTCTATAGGACACACTGCATGAATAAATGATGTGACCCAGCGATGACATACAACGCATTGAACTTGTTAAGCACCAGAGCTCCGGTCGGCCAAAATGAAAAAGTCAGGCAGAAGATAGCGAGGAGAGTGGGCATCAAAAAAATAATTAGCCTGCTCCTTGAGGGAATGTTGAAATTTGTTAGGCAGTAGGCGACGCATTTATCGCCCGCAAATTTTATTTAAAAATCTCCCGCTAGTAAATTCAGTCTAGTGACGTCTTAACCAAAAAGACGGATTGCTACCGTTTTGAAGTGAATGGCAGTGTAGAATAGCCTCTGAGATCTGCGCGGAGGTAAGGGTCAGGTTACTTGCATAAACAAGCAAATGATGGCGACACTTGCATTTTGTCCTTCTCTGGTCTATAAAACCTGCGTTTTTGGTAAGAGTGGTATTCTTCTGATTCGGGCACGATACTCTATCCATACAGGCCGACTTAAGTTTGTCCTCAGGGTCCCTTTAAAAGGAACTATTCGTATTAGTAGGTTGATAAAATGTTCTGGGCTTTAGAAACGGTGCAGTTTTCTATTAGTGCTCGGACACAATTTTCTACAAGAGTTGAACTTCGAAGACCGTTAATGGCCTCAACAAGTGTGTTCTGAACATAGAGGGAACAGTATTTTGAGGAGCTGCGCTCCGAAAAATGCTACCCGGCACTCCACTGCCATGCTCAAACTTCAGGAACAACGGTGGTTCGGGCAGTTAAACTTCACTTACCTCTCACCCCACGTGCTCGTCATCGGTGGGCAGGTGGCCTGCTGGACCCGTCCTGCTCGGCACGTTGAAGAGTCGCAAGGACTACTGGAAGAGTTTTAGCCAAATGTATTACATCAGCCACTCCTCGTCATTGTCGCCATCGAATAAAACCCTTAATTAAATGACCTCAGAAAAAAAAATCAAGTCCGAGGTTTACGCCTTGGGGTGGCATCAACCATCCCCCGCCGGTGTTCCTCGTTGACGTCTGAACAAGCCGCAAATCAAAACAGAGCACACGCTCTCTCTGATCATGCCATGCATGCAATGGCATTTTCAGGTCAAGTCCATGTACTGAGAGAGCCGCCTGGGATTCCGAATTAACTCTGGAGAGCGCCTTACGCACCGCTGCCATCGATGCCGCTCAGTTCGATGTATTGTTCTCCTGCGCCTGCCCAGCGCGAGCAGGACTATTGAAGCCGCCGCCTTTGTTGGCTTCGATTTCGGCCCCTTCCCTAACCCGTCACCCACCCTAAATCGGCGACCAGAAAACTGTCGCCTACAAAACTGGCTCCACTGCATTGCACACTTTGTGCCGACCGACTTCTGGTCATGTACGAATCATTCTGAGCCCGAGAACCCCATACACGCTTCTCGAAGTTGATGCTGTTGCCTTAGTGACATGGCACATGCTTGCCGAAAAGCTTCTTCGTCAGTGGTGACTGTTTCAGTCACCAAGCGCAAGTCTTGAAGATCCGCGCGTCCTCTCCATCCTAGAATCCCAGAAGTGCTTGCGAGGAGGCGCCTTGTTGGGTCGTTCATTGACTTTGCTATCGAATTCTTGAGAGCTGGCATTAAGGTTCATTTTTGGCAGATTGTAGCAATTTCCCTTACCTTACGGCTAACTTAACCTTGGACACTCTGTACATACAGCGAAAAATCAATGCCTTGAGTGCCGTTTATGCTCCTGTATTGGCGGCATGCATGCAGATTACCTTTTGTAAAAGCAGTAAAGATGTTCACTGATTTGTCGAAGCATCTGTTCTGGTCGTTGTGAAACTGCTCGTTCTAATCGGACTGCAGGTGCTTAATAAAGTGATGTTGTTCAACATTCGCAGGGTTTAGCCCCAAATGTTGAAGATTTGGCCGCTGGAGATACGCATTTTTTCCGTTTCTTTCATTTCAGCGAAACGTCATCTGGTATAGTGGGAACTGCAGACTTTTTTACGGACCGATGCTATCCGAGAACCAACTGGACGAAAGCTCGATTTACTTTGAACAGTAAATATCATATCTGGAAAACGTCGTGACTTTTTCTCTCTAATATTATGGAGACAAGCTCCAGAACAAAAATGTTTTCTTTATATTGATTGGATCAATTTTTGCAAGTCATGGATTTGAAATATAGTGACGTATTTGTGCACCTGTCGGTCGCCAATTATATACATACGAAAGTCTTGAAAAATTTCTCACTTTTTTCCCTATGATTCCTTTGATTCAATGAGGAAAAAGTTTGCCGTGTAGAAAATTTCAGAATTTTCGAAAAAAATATACTCTTTAGAAAGTGTTTTCATGCTGGAATCAGAATGTTTCTAAAAAATTTGGCTTCATTTGCCCACCATAAATTGCAATGGAAATGGTATCGCTGCATTCTGCATACAGTAAAGCATGTATATATCAAATTTAATTGTGATGCTATGAGAGTAACTGAAATAATGTCGTGCAGAAGCGCTGAAGCTGCATGAAAATTATGAATGAAAGAAAATGCTCCCAAGTTATTTAAAAAGAAAGTGGCGATGCACCTTCTCGAAAGATAGAAACACTCAATTTTTTCGAGCTACGAAGCTGTCGGCGGATTTGTCTTAAACAACAAGGCTAACTTTATCTCCGTACAGCACTGCGATGGCTCGAAGCACCTCTGTTTTAATTTCTTTCTGTGGTCACAGTAGCACAGTAGTGCTTTTATTTTGTTCACTTGGCATGTTTACATTGCAGTGTTTGCTAATTTCTCGTCCAAATTCAGCGCTAGTAGTTTCAAATGAAAGAAAAAGGCCTCACACAAGAAAACAAGGAAACACCAAAAATTGGATATTTCGACAAAACTTGTCGTTTCTTCACCTGAGCAAGGGCTTAATTAAGCATCGCAATGCCATGTCTAACATTCATAAAAAAATTAAAATAAAAAAATGTAATATACAGATATATGTGCGTGCGTGCGTGTGTGCGTGCGTGTGTGTGTGCGTGTGTGTGTGTGCGTGTGTGTGTGTGTGTGCGTGCGTGTGTGTGTGTGTGTGTGTGTATGTGGGTGCGCGTGCGCGTGTGCGTGCGCGTGTGCGTGTGTGTGCGTGTGCGTGTGTGTGTGCGTGTGTGTGTGTGCGCGTGTGCGTGCGCGTGTGCCTGTGCGTGTGCGTGTGCGTGCGTGTGCGTGTGTGTGCGTGTGTGTGTGTGCGCGTGTGTGTGTGTGTGCGTGTGTGTGTGCGTGTGTGTGTGTGTGGGTGCGCGTGCGTGTGTGCGTGTGCGTGTGTGTGCGTGTGCGTGTGTGTGCGTGTGCGTGTGTGTGTGCGCGTGCGTGTGCGTGTGTGTGTATGTGAGTGCGCGTGCGCCTGCGTGTGCGTGTGTGCGTGTGTGCGTGCGTGTGTGTGCGTGTGTGTGTGTGTGCGCGTGCGTGTGTGTGTGTGTGTGGGTGCGCGTGCGCGTGTGCGTGTGCGTGTGTGTACGTGTGCGTGTGTGTGTGTGTGTGCGCGTGCGCGCGCGCGTGTGTGTGTGTGTGTGTGTGGGTGCACGTGCGCGTGCGCGTGCGTGTGCGTGCGTGTGTGTGTGTGTGTGCGTGTGTTTGTGTGTGTGTGTGTGTGTGGGTGCGCGTGCGTGTGCTTGTGCGTGTGAGTGTGCGTGTGTGTGTGTGTGTGCGCGTGTGTGTGTGTGTGTGTGGGTGCGCGTGCGCGTGTGCGTGTGCGTGTGTATGCGTGTGTGTGTGCGTGTGCGTGTGTGTGTGTGTGTGTGTGTGGGTGCGCGTGCGCATGTGCGTGTGCGTGTGCGTGTGTGTGCGTGCGTGTGTGTGTGTGTGTGTGTGTGGGTGCGCGTGCGCGTGCGCGTGCGTGTGCGCGTGCGTGTGCGTGTGCGTGTGTGTGTGCGTGTGTGTGTGTGTGCGCGTGTGTGCGTGTGTGTGTGTGTGCGTGCGCGCGTGTGTGCGTGTGTGTGTGTGTGGGTGCGCGTGTGCGTGTGTGTGTGTGCGTGCGTGCGTGCGTGTGTGTGTGTGTGTGTGTGTGAAAATATTGAAAGGTGCGGTCCATTCTTCAGATATATAGCAAAATCTTTCTTTTAAGGTGTTTCCATCGATCGCATCGAAGAGTTAAGTCTCCCATATAAAACCAATGGGAAAAGCTTTTGACCATAGCAAAAATGTTAATAAAAAAAATGAAGGAGTGCCATCGGGTGATCTGTAGATATATTTATTGTTATAGTGAAACATACCATTATATGGAAAAACTGCGTTCATCCACGGTTTCCCGCTCAAAATAACTTGTTCAGAATTGTTGGGCATGTTTTCTGAAACGTAGTGCACTAGTACAAGATTCATACTATTGTAAGCTATTAAGCTGTTAATTTGGCATCTTTTGTTGCATATTCCAATTTTTTCTCAGAAAGTAAAAGTTTGTGGAAGCTGTTGAATGGAACGTTCTACCGATATTTTGTGCCAAGGGCGTACAACTAGGCGTTATGAGATATCAGTTTTGTCTGTAGTGCATTGCGTTGTACACCCTACCTGTAACGACCCTCAAGCGAGGGTCAAAAGATTCTCTAAAATAAATAAAAATTATATCAACTGAATTTTCCAGCGATAGATGTGTCCTCTGTTAGGGGCTTCTTCCTGTTTTTCTGCTTTGTCTTCGTGAAGCAGGAATAGAAAAGGGCTCAGAGGTGTTTTTTAGCATTTTGAAGTTTTGCACACTTGTGCTTGGTAGCTCCATGGTCATGATAAATGTTTTAAAGCAGGGATATGTTTTGGAAGGTGCTTCGCTTTCTAAGAAAGGTTTTATTCCTGTCACGGAAAGGGAAAAAGGAAATATTTACCTGGCCATGTATTGTGTAATCCTTTTCTATTTGAACTCATTCATGTCAGCGCTTTATGGCAGGCTAAATAACGCACGAACACGAACCATTACATCACTGAGACGGTGTTAAAAAACAGCCATGCTAGCCTACAGAGATGCGCATATTAGGCTTCAAGAGAGAGCTGTGTACAGACGGGCAGCATTCATCTCAATTCTCTATAAGTCTTTGCCTGCACCTGTCCGCTCACGCAACAAAACAGGTGCGCGTGAGTAGTTGGAGGCGCATGGCCGCATTTGACCCGTCTATGTAGCACGGCGACCACGGCAACACCTAATGTTTTGCAAAACATCTGCTGGTCTTGAATCTCTTATCTCTCTAGGGCAGCCAATTTCATTTTTACTTTACCATACCCTTCGTAATTTATTTTTCAATTGCTACTAAGCCTGCTGTAGGTTGCAGATGTAATGTTGCGGGCGTTTTCACCTAATTGTATTTACTGCCCTTCCCCTAAATAAAAAGAATACTTTACGGGCGCTGGTACTTCATGTTGAGTATGTATTTTCAATGCGTGACAAATGATGGAAAGATAAAAATGTTTCATCACCAAATTCTAGAAACCAAATCATTCAGGTTTCTTCTGTCTACCTTCTTTGCGGCAGAAATATTGTCTTTCGTGACAACAACTTTTACTGGATTCGGCTGAGGACAACCTTTAACTAGTAATGCTGCTACTAATTATGTCGAAGGAATCGTGCAATACGGTACATCTATGCAATTTTACACCGAGTGAGCTGAATGGTAATTAAAACATAAATTTAACTTGCTGGACGACATATTATGGAATACCTCTAAGGTTCCCTCGCGGAGCTACAGTGTTTCCACTCTTTGGAATTGTAGCTATATCGTCACGTACCCGACACAGTGGAGCACCTCTAATAATGGCTATATATATACACAGGAGATTCATTGATTCATGAATAAATGGCATCTATGCTGTACGAGTACTGGAGTGTGCACTGAAACTTGCTGTTACGAAGAACTTGTTGTGAACTAGAAAAGGAGAGGTGAAAAGGATGCCTCTATTTGTTGCATTTGATCAGACAATTTCATCTTTTACCTAATTTCATAGATTACTTATTTACCTTTATGGGTTATTTCCACAGAAACAACACGCACCGAGGTAATAAGAGACTCAGCGTTTAAGCTCGCCGTCCTGAAAAAAGAAACAGGAGTATTGCTCGAATCTCATTGCCTGCACTGCGCGTTGGGCATATCAAAATGGTAATTAAGCATGGCGGAAGCACGCTTCTTTCTAAAATACTTGTCTTAACAGTTCCTTTTATACTCTTTTCTGGGTACTGGTGGCGACGTCTCTTTAAAACAATTTTACTCGTTTCTTCTATTTTCTTATCGCTTTGACTCGTCAACCACCGCAGAAAAAAATATTAAAGTGAGGTAAAGGTTCCGAGCCCAAAAAAATCGCGTTTTACTAAAAAAAACGAATGTATTCCAAAAATAAGTGTTACGGCATTGGATACATTGGGAGGTTAACAATGAAAAAAAAAACAAGGAACAAGAACAGAACAGAAAACATGAACAGACAAGCCAGCAGGCAAACAAGAAGAGCCCCAGAACGCCTGTTTTTATCTACTTCGGCCGCCTTTAAGAAAGAACAAGCCTTCTGAAGGCTCTCGCGCGTCATCGATAGTGTACGCTAAGGAAAATAGGGCAGGACAGGTTGCATTTCGTAGTTGCGTGTTTTAAAGATTAGCAAAAACAGCATGGCACAGCATTGTGCGATATGCATGGCGGACTGGCGACAGTTGCTGCGCTTACAATTCTCGAACTCCTAAACCGTCACGTATCAGAACGCGGCTTTTATTGCAGTTCTAATGCGTCAGCATTACAACCCAGTTTAGGAAAAATCTGCAGTCCGTCCGTCCGTATGAAGGCTCATTTGGCAGGTTGCAAAGCTGAGAGAGAAAAAAGAGAAGGGGAGGAATTTCAGACACTTAGAAAGAAAATGCACTTTAAACACTCAGGAATGTATTGAGCACTTCAAGCGAAATGTATTTTCATCATCACGTTCTTCCGTTTTTTGCAGTATAATACGCAGACAAATGCGCGTATTGAAACTTTTCCTGAACAGGTTCCCAAATACTACGTACGCTCCAGGCTCAGTCAACATTCCTGAATCAATCAAGAAATTCCAATATAACATCGGCAGAAAAACGTTTTGAATCAAATTCAAAATAGTAAGCAATCGTTTCATCTGATTAACAACTCATAAAAAAACACTATGGTGGTTTTTTTCTTATCCGTGAGAATGACATAATGCTCCGTTGAATAGTCTGGATAGTTTAAACTTGAAGTCACTGCTGGAATAAAAGGAAAACAGTACCGTTAATGGTCGCCTATAAAGAACGCAGTAGCATTTTTCGCTATCCAACAGAGGAGATGCAAATAATGATAGGGATACCACTGAAAGTCGCTTGTGCGGCTCTCGTTCATAGAGGTCACGAAGGTCATAATCTTTATTTCGGCAGCTCTTGTCGAAAACATATTTTCACGCTTTTACCGGCAACAACATCTATTTTCAAATGGTCATTTGGAGCTATCCTGTGGTTCTCTTTGATAAGACCGCATAAAATTCGCACAAGGTCAGTAGCTATCGCTGTCCTCGAATTCCCGCAATTTTATTTCAACTCTGAATGTCGCACAACTAATTAACACGGTAAAAACAGCCTTGATAACTAGCCCTTTCATGACCACGTCATTCAGTGATGTTTTCACGTTCTAACGTTTCAATTGAATAAGTTTACGTGGCTCTCAAAATTTAAAAACATCGCAGTAAACGCAACTTATTCAATGGAAAGGTACGAAATACGATATGCTTACCGTCAAGGCAGGAACCACGAGTGAAGTTCTTGAAATTTTATGCATGCCGCCTCCACGTTTTTTTGTTTTGGTTTGGAGCCATGGCTCAGAGTAGTGAGAACAACTTTTATGTTGCTGACAAGGCGATGAAATTATTCTCTCTAGCAAAAGTTGTCTGCTGAAAGCGGGTGTGACCGTAGGTGGCTGTAATAACTACGTCGCCGTGTGGCGGCGTCGTGACCACAGCCTTTATTATCTTGCTATTAGAAATAGAAAACATACCTTAAATCACTCAGACGCTTTCGCGGACGAATTAGAGCAGCCGTTTTGCCGACGTACATGTGGGAATGCATTCTGGTAAAGGACAAGTTATCGTGTTTGGATCTTTTGGAGCAGAGGACACATCGCTGGAACTTCGAAGTATATGCAAGAAGGATTCCCTATTGTTCTGTAACGATGACTGCCGTAACGAAAGACCTGCTGATGACGTAGAAGCATTTGAAAAAAAGTAAGATACAGAACGAGGACAGAAGGGCTGAAAAAATAAACAAGAAAGTCGATGAGTATTAAAAAACAAATTACTTTAGAAATTTTTAGAGGAATTTAAAACATTATAGAGAGTCGTTTCCTAGATCTGCTTTTTCACCTTCAAGCCGTGCAAAGGAAATGAAATCCTGCAATATAAAATTGTAATAAAAAAAAGAGCCTTAATCCCAACAGCCACAATTGTGACTGCCAGTATATATTTAAAATTCTTGCACTTAAAAGTCACAAAGTCGGCTTCCTCTTGGTATTGTAAAAATTTCTTCACTAGATCGGTTATTTTGCATAACGGTCTATTGATGAACCGGTTACTCTGGAAGTTGACAGAATTAGCGACGGCGTAAATGACACCTCTAGGGTGGGCTCCCTAAAAAGATATAAAATGGAGTTCCAGCAAAGCGACAAATGAAGGGAGGACAGGCATGAAAACTAAGGCGGATAGGCAAACCGAATGTGGTAGCCGCTTGGTAACCCGCAATGTAGAAAGCAGGGTACTAACCCCACCTTCCTCAGTGATACAAGTAATACAATTTCGCTCTTCATAGTAAAAGCGACAGCGCAATAAAATATCAAACAATTTGGAAGGCTTCTTTATGTTTAATAACGCCATGTCTGCGGAGCAAGGTTTGCCATTTAAAATTTGTTCTCAGCTGAAAATACTATTTAAAATATGTGTAAGAACCACGATGAGCTCACAGCATCTAGAGAACGCTGAATCATTGAGTTTACATATTAGTGATCTTGTGTTTTTTAATAGAGTATAAGTAACTAATCTCTGCTTACTATAATTGATCCAATAAAGGTTGTGCTATAGTAAGTTATCGAACCAAGACCTAGTGAGGCGGGCGCGAGAAAGCGATCAAAATATATTATTGAAACACTTGCTATCGTGCTATGTAGTGCAGTAGAAGCCCATTAAAGTTTACCCCGTTGAGTGGATAAAACTTCTTTGTCCTATAATTTAGCTGGTCATTTCGTGGTTTTCACAACACGGATGACGTATTGCTCTGGCGAATAGGGCGCGTTTCGTTTTCATACATGCGTTGTTGTCTTCTCCACGCTGCCCAATCTGAATAAGATTTTCTTGTGTCGATTTATACAACCGGAGACAATTTTAACATGCACGAGAATGCTGAGAGTTTCATCCCGCAAGCATTCACAGTAACGGCGAACAACACTTTGTGTACACTAGTAACGTAAAAGTGGTAATAAATTTTTATTTAAATCTGGCTTATAAATGGCTTTGCTAGAGCCGTTGAAATGGTTCTAATAGGCGGTAAATAAACTGCCGCTTTAATAATGGCTGCAATAAAAGATAAAAAAGAATTAATTGCTTACACCGTTACTGAACAAGAGTGTGGCTAACGCCTGAAGCATGAGGAAGCATGGATAAAAAAAACGAAACAGGAGTACATAAACAAATTAACATTATGCGTAAGAGGAAATTGTCGGTGTCAGTAAGGTCAGGGCAGCCGGTAATTTGAGAATGGGAAGCTGAGCAGATTCAAGGTTACCTCTACTCCGGTGTGAGGTTCAAAAAAATAATAAACATTTTAAACATGAAGGCAAATGCAGGGCAATTTCATTTGCCTTCGCGTACAACTCCTATAGCGGGAAAAAAACATCGAGTATAGGCGACGTATAACAAGAATGAACTCTTGCTTACCTTTAGAGGAGAATTAAAAAAAAGGGGGGAAGCCTCGAGTGAAGGCGGACCACGCGAAGTACCAACGTTTGATTCGAATTAAATTTTAGAATAAATTTTGCGGTTAAAATAGACAAAATCACGATAGCATATTTCTGGCGAATCTTGGAGCGTGAAGGCACCTGAAAGTCACATCGGACTAAAATTAGCAGGTGGGCCAAAAGAATGCAGTCACGCAAATATTTTTAATTATGTTACCGAACTACAGCTACGTAGAAGATTAAAATTATTTGCCGCTTGTTCACAATGCCTTGAAAGCACGACCTCATATGTACGAACTACTCTATAAGTCATAAGGGCTATCCTTCTTGGAGAAATAAACGTGTAAAAAATTATCTGCTTCGGGTCTTACTCACTGTCACACTTTGCTGAATGAAGCGTTGCAAAATGCTCTTCACGCGTTTGCTTTGTATCATTGAAAATCACTGAAATAAATAAAGAAGAGAGTTAATATTACAAATGGCAAGGAAAACGATTGATTGGAGAGGGGTGGTTCGAACGTGAGCACTCGCACTGGTCGTTTCAAGGGTGATGACCTCGAAATTAAATGAGCTCAGACCGGCGTGAGCATCCCAATGCTCGCATGCTGGAGGAGTGGGGTTCTATCCCCAGTGCCGCCGCGTACCCACCGGTGAAACAATGGGTACAAGCTGCCCCTGGTCTGATGCTCGACATATTCAGGGTAAAATGCTTGGGAAATGGGTCTTTGACCCCCCCCCCCCCCCTTTGGGTAAACGAAATACCTTGTGCTATTTCGCTCTTTGGCCGCAGATGCCCTTGCGCCATAAACATTCACTATCATCACTGTGACGTCAGCCTGCAGATAAAACACGAGCACACTTCTTTGGCTGTCATCCCGCACTTATCACAAAAGTCATGTGACTAGCGCTTCTGTATATATTGCACTTCATCGGAATAAACAGGGAGTTCCCTTTATCACCGCCCTACGATGCGTGTCTGACATGGTGTCAGAAGTGGGATGGCCGCTCCCGGAATAGACCGTCAGGGGCGTATGCAGTCCGACAGAGCGGACTTGCAAGTGGTGCAAGTCTTCACGGAAGGCACGGCAGCAACGAGCGTCCAGCAACGAGCAACAATGGCTGGGATAAAGCCTCCGCAGCCATTTGATTTCCACAACGCAGCAGACTGGCCCTCTTGGATTGAGGAATTCGAAGACTACAGCTTCGCATCCGGTCTCAGCGAGAAAACGGAAGAAATTCAAGTAAGAACCCTTCTTTACACAATGAGCCGGAAGGCAAGAGAGATTCTTCGCTCGTTAGCGGTAAAAGACGAAGACCTGAAGACTTTCAAGGTCGCAAAGGCAAAGTTTGTAGCCTATTTTGTTCACACGAAGAACACAGTGTATGAGAGCGCCCGTTTTAACAGACGTCGTCAACAGCCAGGGGAAACTGTAGACGAATTTGCAACCGACCTCCACAAGTTAGCAGAGCGATGCGACTTCGATAACATGAAGGACCGTTTAATAAGGGATCGCTTTGTAGTTGGCCTTCTAGACGAAGCGCTGTCGGAAGAGCTTCAAATGGACCCTAAGCTAACATTGGCCACCGCACTAGCAAGGGCCCGAACAAGCAAAACGATAAAGCAGCAGCAAGCAGACTTGAAACAGCGGGAAGGTACGAGCGCCGAAACATATGTTGCAGCGGTAAAGAACAAGAAAACAGAAGAGAGAATGGAATGCTACACTTCCGCGTCGCAAGAAGACCGCTTCTGTAAAAAACTGCGCTTATTGCGCAGGTTCAATGCACCCGCGAACTAGTTGCCCAGCGAAGCAGCAAAAATGCTTTTACTGCCAGAAGCTAGGGCATTTCGAAAAGGCTTGTCGAATTTAAAACAGAGAAAAAAAACTTGACGGTGTAACGGCACCTGGCTGCCCAGATAACGACTGCCCAGATAACGAGCACCAATTCCTCGGCTCAGTTACACCGCGACAAAGCAAGTTGTCTGCGCACTTCGTGACGGCACAGATAAACGGCCATGAAGTAAAAATGAAACTCGATACTGGAGCAGAAGTCACGGTCGTGGGGGAAAATTTCCCAGGAATGCCAAGCTATCTTGAGAAAGCAGCAAATCTAAGGGGACCAAGTGACGCAGGCATTGACACGTGCGGAAAGTTTCAAGTCGAAATCGCATGGAAGGACAATCGCTGCGAGCAGACAGTGTATGTCGTAAAAAACTTGCACATGCCTTTACTAGGGCTACCTGCAATAAATGCCCTTGGGGTAGTTCAATTTTTAGACGAACTAGAAACGTCCGACGAGGTCGCGAAACAGTACCCAGGGCTATTTCAAGGAATCGGATCTATAGCAGGAGAGCACACGATACGGTTGGCAGAAAATGCAATCCCCTCCGCAGTGTCAACCCCGCGCAGGATTCCTATCCCGATGAAGCAAGCGGTTGAGGAACTTGACAGGCTTGAGCGGGAAGGCCTGATTAGGAAGGTCGAGGATCCGACGGAATGGTGTGCGCCAATTGTGCCGGTTTTGAAGCCATCCGGCTCAGTCAGGATTTGCGTCGACCTCACTCAACTAAATAACTTCGTAAGAAGAGAGCGCCTCCAATTGCCAACCGTAGAGCAGATCATGGGAAGCTTTCAGGAAGCCTCTGTGTTCTCGAAACTAGACGCAAGCTCAGGATTTTACCAAATCCAACTTGCGGAGTCGTGCCAAACACTCACCACTTTCATAACGCCATACGGCAGGTACTGCTATCGCAGACTACCGTTTGGTATAACCTCGGCACCAGAAGTTTTTCAGAGGAAGTTCACGCAAGTCTTGGAAGGATTAGAAGGTGTTTTGAACTACATGGACGACATTCGTGTGTTCGGCGCAAATAAGTCAGAGCACGACTCTCGCTTACACAAGGTGCTCGGAAGACTACAGCGGGAAGGAGTGACGCTGAACAAAGAAAAATGCTGTTTTTCAGTGCACGAAATATCCTTCCTTGGCATGATTTTTGGCGCTGGTGGCGTGCGGCCGCATCCTGGAAAAGTGCGGGCCATCACAGAATTTCCGAGGCCGCAGAACGTAACGGAATTTCGCTCTCTTATGGGAATGATGAACCATCTTGCTAGGTTTCTTCCAGATGCAGCGTCTATGAGCGCGCCTCTACGCAGCCTTCTGTGCAAGGACAATGAGTGGTCGTGGGGACCGCTACAGGAACAAGCGTTTTGCAAAATCAAGGAAACCGTCAGCTCGGACAGGTGCCCCGCCATGTACCACCCTCTCTACAAGACAATAGTCTCGGCTGATGCTTCATCATATGGTCTTGGCGTTGTATTTTTTCAGATCAAACCATCCGGGGAACGACGACCGGTTGCTTATGCCTCGAGATCGCTGACAAAGACGGAACAAAAATATTCTCAAATAGAGAAGGAGGAGTTAGCTCTGACATGGGCAGCTGAACGATTCGACGAATTTTTAAGAGGTATGAAATTTTTGTTCGAAACGGATCACAAGCCTCTACTTCCGTTGCTCGGTCGTGATCCTCTGGACGCTATGCCGCCTCGCATCCAAAGATTCAGAATGCGCTTGATGAGGTACTGCTTCACACTAACGCACGTTCCCCGCAAAAGCATTGTGACACCCGACACCTTATCAAGAGTACGAGCGAACGCTACTAACCATACTCTAGGCGCCTTGACAGACTCAGACGTATCTGCTTTCGTCGATGGAATCGTTCAGGGCCTACCGGCTACAGAAAGCATGCTTAATCTCATACGAGCTTAGCAACAAAAAGACCAGGAATGCTTGTCATTGCTGAAAGCCTGCCACCACGGGTGGCCCAGAAAAGAAAGGCTCCCAGACGTTTTGAGGAAATTTTGGCCCGTCCGTGCTAACATTTCAGTTTGCAAGAACCTGTTGCTGAAAGATGCTCGCATTATTGTTCCGCGAAGTCTGCGGAAGGAAATGATCGAACGAATACACGAAGGGCACCAAGGTATTGTTCGCTGCAGAGCAAAAGCAAAGGAATCTGTTTGGTGGCCGGGGCTCAGCAAAGAGATAGCAAAAGCTGTAGCTGATTCCCATGTGTGTGCAAGTGAACGTGTTCAGTTCGCGTAACCAATGATTCCCTCGGAAACGACAGGGCTACCATGGCAAAAAGTCGGCGTGGACTTATTTGAAATAAAACGCGCCGTGTATCTTATTCTTGTGGATTATCATTCCAGATATCCAGAGATGGCCTTGCTGAAAGGCGATACGTCATCAGAAGCGGTTACCAACCATCTGAGGAGTATCTTCGCCAGGCACGGCATCCCAAACACCGTGGTATCCGATAACGAACCACAATTTGTCTCGTTTACTTTCAAGCATTTTTCAAGCGTGTACGGGTTCAAGCACGTCACAACTGGCCCGCTCTTCCCGCAAGCCAACGGCGAAGCTGAGCGCATGGTAAGAACGATAAAGCTACTTTTGAAGAAAGCAGAGGACCCCTACATTTCTTTGCTGAACTACCGGAACTCGCCGGTCCCACAGGTTACAGTCCAGCACAACTTTTGATGAGCCGTCGATTGCGCTCAAGAATACCTTGCGTTCAATCTCTGCTAAAACCCTGTGTTGTTAGCTCTTCGTGGCAGAAAATGGATGAGGAATACAGAAACAGGCAGAAAAGATACTTTGACAAGCGTCATGCTGCCAGGTCTTTGCCCAGACTTTCTGCAGGAAATCGAGTGTGGCTGAAAGACAAGGGTGCTCCCGGAACTATCCTGCGGCCGTCCTAAACGCCACGGTCCTACTGGGTGGGGACCGACAAAGGCGCCGTTCGCCGGAACAGACGCCATCTCCTCCTACTGCCAGAGACGGGAGACGATGACAGTGTTCCATCGGCGGTTCAACGGGATCACCATCAAGAAGAGATCGACGTAACACCGAAGCCACAAGTTCCCGAACTGCCCGCCAAATTACCGGTTACAACGCCTGTGAAGTATGCCGGTCACGCCAGCGAAACCACCGGACATCGGAGGACCACCCGCTGCGGTCGCATAATCAAGACGCCGAAACGACTTGGAGTTAATGATTAACTATGAACTGTGTTGTTGAGTTATTGTGAATGTGCTTAGCTTGCAAAAAGGGAAAGATGTGACGTCAGCCTGCCGATAAAACACGAGCGCACTTCTTTGGCTGTCATCCCGCACTTATCACAAAAGTCATGTGACTAGCGCTTCTGTATATATTGCACTTCATCGGAATAAACAGGGAGTTCCCTTTATCACCGCCCTACGGTGCGTGTCTGACAATCACCAGCACCACAATGCTGGTAAAACTGTGAAAGATAAGTGTGTCAAAAGAAAAGCTCTAGAGCAAAATGCTACCGGAAATCCGAGAGTCTGTCTTTTTCCTTATTAGGAATTGTACTCACTGTGCAATAAAAAGAAAATTTGAGATTTCAGGAGATATGCTCAAGTTCTGTACCTCCTTTTCATTACAGAAATCATATCTGATTATTGGCATGTGCGGGATGCACTGATGACGCCTTACCTCAGGAGCACAGCGTAAAATTCACTCTTTTGCGTGTGGTGGAGTTTAAAAGTACAAGCACGTCATCCATCTCCATTCGTCGTACTGAATAAAGTAACAAATATCCGGCAGGCTAGCCGCTGCTGTATTTTTTTTTAGTACGAACAAGCTAAAGTTTCCCGCGGAATTATACGCTGCTTGAGGGTCGGTACTCAATGTAGCGGTGTAATAAAAATGCCACGTTAAAAAGAAAGTCAGTTATAACCGAATTCTAAGGCTTTCTTGCTTTCAATAAGTGGCTCTGTCATACACAATCTTCCTGCTTTTACAATGCCCCGCAGGGTGTTGCGGTATAAATTGGTTTCTACTCAGCCTTCTCTAGGCCTAACGGTATTGAAGCTTCTGCGGTGGTGTTGTTCTCCGCAAGTTTTTGATAGAGGACGAGATTTATTATCACGGGGTGCATTCAGGCACCAGATATCTTCTGCAGACCGCTTGGAGCGCTGCCAAGTGCCTGGAGTAAATGACCCTCTTGCATTAACCTCAAAAGCAAGAATAAAAACACCACCATTTAGTATTCCTGCCTGCAAAGCAGATAAGTAGTCATTCGTGAAGAAGACTCACACTCTGTCTGGAAACGCGCCACATTTAATTTAGACAGCAGCCATTTTCTCGCAATTTTTAAACGCGTAGCAATGTAAACAGTACCGGGTTCCGAGTTTGGAGATAGTCTAATGTGATATCTCACGTACAAACTTTTGTTCGCCAGTGCATATGCTCTTTGTAGGTCTTGGAAAAGAGGCTTGAGGTGTAAAGTTATGAGCATTTTTTTCAATCTATATTGCTGATAGAAACACTTATTAACAATGCCTTTCGCCTTCCAATTTATGCACTTATTCGCTTAGATGATATTGCGTGTCTTCACTGCGCATTTCCTAGTAGTGGGTTAAGTGCAACACAAATAACTTATTTGGCTTGCCGTTGTCATTCACCTGCACAATGAATTTCCAGCATATCATGGCAACCATATATACTATCATGTAGGCACTGCTATCCATGTCAGAAGATCCAATGTGGACGAACACTGGCTTTGGAAATTTAGAAAATTGGTTTTTGGGGAAAGTAAAATGGCGCAGTATATATCTCACATATCGGCGTACACTTGAACCGCGCCGTAAGGAAAAGGATGAAGGATGGACTAAGAGAAAAAAAGAGAGTTGTCGTAGGGAAGTGCTCCGGAATAATTTCGACCAACTGGGCATCTTTAACGTGCAGATACGCATTATATCAGTGGCCGCCGCGGGTTAGTAAATGGTACTCCGAGCAGTGCTGAAATAATCATATTGGAGAAAGCTGCACTTTAGTGATTAACTTGCAGTTAACTTTTAAATAGAAGTCAAGAGTTTCTGCCGGTGTCATAATACGGCTGACCAATTTTTAGTGTATATTTTGCAATATTTGAGCCGATAAAGAAAAAAACTACGGCCATGGCTTTGTGGTTAATGTGCGCACGTAGAGGGCTTCAGGTCGCAATTTCGAACTCAACTCTGTGGATTTCTTGTTCAGCCGTTCTGCTCTTTAAAGCGAACGGTTTGGTACGCCAGCCAGCGAGTCATTTCGGCTCGTCGCGCACTTCAGCCGTATTCCGTATGCCGTGTGCCGTGTGGCGTATGCCGTGGACGACGAAAGACCTTGAGCCGCTGTTGCCTAGCAACACCACAGCCCCGATCCAACAGATTGCGCTGCCGCCGACGCCCCTGCCGTCGCCGCTCGCTCCACCAGATGTGCTCCGCTGGGGTAGAGGGAGAGGAGGTGTCGCCTCGCAGGGGATATATTGATGCGCTTTGCCTAAGTGTATTGTAGCCGTTATGGAGAGCGCGAAAGAGACGCAACAACGACAGAACGAAGCGAGGAAGAGACAACGCGCTCAAGAGGCGCCAGAAGAACCAGCCGCATGACTCAACGAAGATGCGGCTAGAAGAAGTTGTGCCACGTCCCGGATTGACTTTTCAACTGCGGAAGAGACCGGTTTGAGTCCTCGAGAGCGTGGGAATGAGACGCTGCGTAGACGACGTGCAGACGAATAAAGCGTTCACAATTCAGCTAGGGTTAACCGGAGCTAAACCACAGCCAATGATTTTTTCAGAAAATGCACATTAGCTTCCTGATAGCTTGGAATTTCTTTTTATTCTAGCCCTGCTATTCTGCCAGTACAACAAATGTCATCCACTACTAAATTTCATCATGTTTAATAGACGACTATCCTGTATCATCCAGGAGCGGTTCAACGATTCGGTTAAGCTGAGCTCTGTGTAAATGCCATGCCGCATTTTTAATAGGGCCGTGAAGCTATGCATTCCATCATTCTCTCGCCTTACAGTCTTTCCCCGTGCTACAGGAGTGCGTTGAACTTGAAAGCAGTGATTGAACTTATAGACGAACCATAACCTGGCATCCCCCTTGTAAATAGCCCCTTCAACTTTGTTTCATATAACCTGCCTTCCTTGTCATGTTGAAAGCTTGTTATCAATTGTTCGACTGTTAGAGCGCCAATGTGAACAACCTCTCCTAAACCTCAGGTTTACTTACTTTATGCCGATGTATCACACTCATTACAGCGACAAGCAGTTGCCGCTTTCTGCAGCTCTTTCCATATTAATCTTCTTTAGTACCAGGCATACACCGTGCATACCTGTACAGTTCTAGCCATCTCAATTCTTGGACATGGCGAAGATTCGCTTAATTTGTAGAGTGTATAATGTAGTTTGTATATAATATTATCCTGACACACCTTAACTCATTTACCACCCGCAATCATCTTCTATTCTCCTTGATCTCTTCTTATCCCATGTACCCAATTTCCGGCCGAGTGAAATTGAAAACTAAATCATGCACGCACGCATCCTCTTCAATGCAGGAGGATATGCGTGATGTGCACACGTCATCGTCGAGGGATTTTCGAGCGTGATGCGTCCACAGCGGTGCGTCGATAGCGGAGCGCTGCGGGTGCCAGCCCAGCGTTGCGCGTGTCCGCGTGCGAATGGTGTGTCCGAGGCGACGGCGACGAAGAGCGTGGCGAGCACGAGGAGCGGAGAGCTGACGTGTCAGAATAACTAGGTGTGAAGGGAGAGCGTAGCGGAGATCATGTCATTCAAGCGTGGAGGTGACAGCCGTCGGACGTTGGGTCCGTGCGGCTGTGGACCTCCCTTGGATTACCGACGGAAGCCTCCTGCGTCCCTTTCAAGCGGGGAGGTGGCAGCCGTCGAACGTTGGGGCAGTGCTGCCGTCCCATACAAAAATGTCCTATGGCCGGCTATAGAATTTTGGCCCAAATAGCTATAGACCTATCCTATTTCTGTCTATAGCTGTATATACAGGCTGATATATTTTTATATAGAGAGCTTAAGACAATTGTATGGTTCCAAAGCTATAGCTTTAGTGGCATAAATTTTTCAATCGGTGGCAATGAGCACCTCTGTGGTGCTTATAGACGTTCATAAAAGGCCATAGACGGACATAGCTTTTTCCATAGACGCCCATAGGACTTTTTTGTATGGGGTGGACCTCCCTTGGATCACCGACGCAAGTCTCCTGCGTTCCTTGCAAGCGTAGGGGTGGCAGCCGATGAACTTAGGGTCCGTGCTGCCAAAGGCACCCTTGGATACCCGGCATTAAGCCTCCGGCGTTTCGGGAGGCCGTCGACTGGTCCTGGCTACACTTCTCCTGCTGCTGCCAAGTTTTTCGCGCTGCTGACGGGAGACCACCGCGGTCTCCCTGCGTTCCTCTCCGCTCCTAATACCACCTGGCTCTTTCTCGCCGCTTCCGTCGACGCTACGCCAGCGACGCGTCGCACTACACCCACCGCCCTGTCTGCAAGGCATCCCCGCTTCAACGGGGACGCTCAGTACCTGGTGAAATATTTCCTGTATTCTGTAGTGATTTACGCGTGTTGAGTGTGTGTTTTTCTTGTTTTCGTTTCGTATTGGCTCTTTTCCTTTAAATCATACCTACGGCTTCGTTTTGCATTGTTTGATTTCTTTGTTCTCCTGTTCGAACCTGGACGCGATAGCGTTCTCTTTCAGAAAGTAGGGGACGCATTAGGAATTCGCGACAATATTTCAGCGCGCCTGATTTGGGCAAGCACCGCTCTCATCCTTTGTGTCAGCCTTTGGTGGCGCGACAATCAACTGACAACGGCTGATAATTCTCCGCGGTGATGCTCTTTGCCAGACGTCAGTGATGTGCGGCACTTATTGTGGACGCACCCAACAAGATTCCTGTCTTCCTCAGGGAGGCAAGCTTATGGTAGCACAGCGTATCTATCATAAGTGGACATCAGCCAATTTATACAGCGAATCAGTCAGCCAGGTTCATTTTGAAACTCATCTCCAATTGCTTATAACTTCCTCGTACGTCTCCCTCCGCCTATCTGAACCTAGTCCAAGTGGTATGCTTGATGCAAACCAAACTCTTCAAACATTCGAATAGCCTGGAACTGGCCAGCGGCCGGGCTTGACTTCATTG
The DNA here is from genome assembly GCF_052857255.1 of Amblyomma americanum. Lineage (NCBI taxonomy): Eukaryota > Metazoa > Arthropoda > Arachnida > Ixodida > Ixodidae > Amblyomma > Amblyomma americanum. Next base: position 59,920,366 of record NC_135498.1, on the reverse strand, counting down.
GGCCGTCGTTTCATTAATTTCTTGAACCATTCAGTCAAATAACCGAACTTCAGTATTGAGCTCATGATACCCCCCCCCCCCCTCATACACCAGATGCAACTTCCAAAACTTGTCGACATTCAGAAGCCTCGGCTCGTCCCGAAACATGCTGTGGGATGTTAGGCTGTTTAGTGCCGACCTATGCAGAGGTACTCATTCTGAGCGTAAAAGTAACACCAGAAGAGCGGCGGGCTTGCAGTGCTATTCAAGCGTTTAGTTGTGGACATGATGTTTTGTTAGTACCTGACCAACTACTGCATTTAGTTGCTTGTGTCCTATTGGCAGCCCAAGATTTCTATGCTGCACCATATTCTGATCAATGCTAATTTACACAGGCGGGCAGCCAGTTGATGAAGTTAGCTGGCTGAGCTTGAGGAAGTACGCTACTTTGCTCTTCGTTTTCCTAGAACTTCTTCATATGACAGCAATAAAAAGAATGTACTGCGGTTCAGATCATTTACAGAGTACGCCAAGGAAGCTTACATTACTTCATAGTTGGCGCTTTCTAGTAACATTTACCATAAAATTGAAGGATATGTGCAGGATGTTAACAATCAGGGTTTGGAATTTTTTTAAACCATGCAATGAGGAATGGACGAAAGGCGTATTGGCACGTAGGTTATGCAAAGAGGTGGATACAAGGTGGGGGAAATAAGTCATTATAAAGATCAGTTCTCGCTATTCTCTAAAGCCAACCATTTTGTGCATTTATACAGTAGAAATTCGAAGTAATCCGCATTACTTCATAGTTTCAGTTGAAGCATTCTCACAGCACATGTTGCATGTTGTGAAATATTTACATGCGAATTCCCAACCTAATTCATACAAATACGCACGTTAGGCGGCGACGACCAGCACATAGCTTCTATTTTAATACATGAATGGATGAAAAAATTTTATTTGTGACAAATTTAAAGTGTTCTGGACCCTTACGTGTCACTGGGCGCCATGGTTGATCCTTGGTCCAGGATGCCGCACTTGAATGCTGCTTGATGGATGTGTTAGTATGACGTTGCAACGACTGCCACGTGGTAGAGTGCAATGTGAAGTCAATACTGCTGGTAGTGCACTTTTCACTAGTATTTTCAAAGAAAACTAATGTACAACAAGTGCGTCAGCACATGCAAGAGTGTCGCAACCGCCATCACTTTCTTCCTTCGAAATTACGCAGATTGAGTTGTAAATATGAATGCATTAAAGTTAATCGAAACACATTTACTGCTACAAGAATTTTTCCAAATGCAATTTCTCAAGTCTACGAATGGCGCTGAATATGAATTCCAAACGCAGATCCCAAGCAGTCCGCCCGCTCCGCGGCAGAGCGCCTGAATACGACGCGGGCAACCGGGCCAAATCTGCTTTGGAACACCGCTCCAGCCGAAGCAATGCACTAAGGGACTCGGGCACCGCTGACGGAGTAAATTACATAGCGTTTTACGCGCTCTCCTTCGTGCGTCGTTTACTATGTAATGACAAACTTCCGATCGAATGCGCCGATTTCGGCGAACACTCTGATTCGCTCCACGGAGCCATATTGGATTAGCGACGGCTCCGAATCTGTCAATGGCAGAAACGACATCCGATACTCATCTGCCATTAGAATTGCCTTACTCTGAAATGAGCAGAAAAAGCTGATCTGGAAGTTCTCCAAACCTGCGATTCGAATTCGCCATATGTTTACAATAAAACATACACGCTAACATCGACTAAAAAGATAAATAACTGATCTGAATAAGTTAGGAGATCGATTATGTGAATTTCCTGAACACACTGTGTCCACTTGGTCGGTTGTCGAGCAACAAGACATGCGAATTGCAGAGCTTGCTCGTGTGGTCCGATATACTGATAAGGGAGTAACTACTCATTGGCAGCCACTCTTGCGCAGCCATACGGCTACAAAGGAAAGCGATATACTGATGCTAGGAAGAGCGCTTAGGAACTGCGGGCGCGGTATGTCTGCCTCGATATCGCCCTTAAATTCTTATGCACCTCGTTTACTTTCGGAGAATGTATTTTGCTGAGAGTAATAGAACAGCCGTGGACAGAAACCACTCATGCGCGTGTGGTTGGGGGTATGGGTGCAAGGTTGGCCTCGCACTCCATGGCATGCAATTTCTCTTCAATCTACATAAGGTTGGCGTTTGTTGCGATAGGCGCAGCGAGAGGTATCGACAACAGGGAGAGTGGAAGGTGAGGGTGTTGAGAGGAACGATAATGCCACTCGGAGCGTATTTTGTAAATCTGGGCTTGGGTTTTGGAGTAGCAGTTAACATTAGGCATTTATGTTGCATGACTCTGGATAGTGGGACAGTGGGTGGTGCGCAGTAAAGCGCGGTTGTTCATTCATACTTCTAAAACAGCGGTCCTGCATCACAGGCGCAGCGACAGAGCGTGGAAGTGTGAGAGAAAGTTACGTTGCGAATGGGGGTAGAGAGGTGTGGCGTTGATGGTGTTGGACAAGTCGGGTGCCGGGTGCAGTAAGCAGACATGTCGTGGGATACTGGGGTGAGGCGTGCACGGACGTCTTCGGCGACATAACCTCAAGGAACGTCGCTTTTAGAGCTGTCGTTGAAAAGGACTAGATCTCGCTTCAGTGTTTTCTCCTGAAATACATTTCGATACATTTTGTGCATCGGTATTGGGCATCGCTTGCCAAAAATGAAAGTATCGGTATTGAGAAAACATTTCTGGTGTATCGTCTATTTCCGTTGGGGATCCGAATTGGGAATCGTTGGGAATTATAATACTACTGCAGGTGTAGTGGTGCATAGGTTAAGCGATGCGTCACTTCAGCTACACCTGGGGACAGCAAGTGGGGGATATTTTCAGTGTTGAACCTTTACTATAACCATATTTATCTACCATACATGGTTATAAGTGCGCCGAGGTAGGCATCTATTCGAGTGATGTTCATGTAAAACAATGAAAATAGTTGTCCCTGTAAAAAAGAGATGCGAAGAAAGCAAAAACAGGAGCTTCACACTTTGTCGCGTTCTGGGTCTTGAGGAAGGGGGCCATTTGTGTCCTTGGCTATGTGCAATTTAGGGATATATATGATCGAGGATGGTTCAGGAACTGATGTTTGGCTACGTTACCTCATACTGCCATTCTCAAACGCGCAGAAACTCTATCCACGTGGAGAACAATCTCAATAACGAGCAGGCGAATGTCGGAAACCTTCCCTTGATACTTTGGATCCCGGCCATATTAATGCGGTAGCAGTGTGCGGTGCCTGCTTAGAAGAAAAGGGTGCCTTCGTCACCGTGATAGAGTGAGTAACGTCCTGAGGGTAAACTTCCAAAGGTAGCCCTTCCCGTAACGGTCTGTTGTCCGGGCGAGCCGCAGAAATAAACGAGACTCGTGTGCGGGGGATGCTGCGCAGGTTTTTCTCACAGTTACTTCAGTGGCACGATAGGTGTGGTGATACATCCGCTGTTCGTACTTACATAGATTTATGTTTTCATATGTCTTTGCTTTGGAGCATGAAATTTCTTGAGGTTTCCGTCCTCCGAATACATTCCATTTGTGGCTCACGATATATAATGTGCGCTGTGCTCTGAGAGTTGCTGATTAGTGTCTAAAGTCCCTGAAATAATGACAGGCCACGAAAAACGCGCACGTACACCTGTGACGACACTAGCGCCTCCTACGTTAATACGTGCATCACGCTCGGAAAAAAGAGTGAGAACCGACGACAGAGCGTGACGGTTGGAACGGCGCGAGGAGCAGAGGACGAGAGAACAGGCCGGGCTGCACACGTTCGGCTGCTGAGGACCCGAGCGACCAGACTTGGGAAGCCGTCTCCGCCCGGTTTAGGGCAGCTGGCGGCCTGCCGTCCCCCTCATGCCTCCTGCTGCTTGAGACGGTGGGCGCCGTGTTTGGCACGGCCAGTTATTGCCCGCCTGGGGTTCCGGCCGGCCCTGCAGGCTCTTCGTGCCTGCCGGCATTGTTCAGGGCTTGCTGTCGCAGGGCAAAGTCGCTAACTTGCCGTTCCTGCGTGACCAGACCTGGGCGGCAGTGTCATCCCTGGCGCGACTAGGCCTGAGGAGTGTCGGTCGTAACCACTGCTGCATGAGCTCCGTACCACATGCCCTGCAGTCGAGAAGTCAAGCCTGTGGCAACACTTGACCCCACCGCGTCTCCAGCCACGGACAGTTATTACCACCGAGGTTACACCTCGGTAACCTGCCGCACGGCCCTCACTGCACTGCTGCACCACGTTTCGCCCCGCTGGACTCCACGCCACAGATAAGTGAACTTCTTTTCTCTCAGCTCACTTATAGTTTTCCATAGTGTGTCATTGCGCTTTGTGTGAATGTTTCTATAGCATCTTTCGCTATAATTTTTCTCTCGTCGCACACATGTTCAGTCTGGTGTAGTTTTCTTGATCCTCCGGGGACCCATCCCGCAGAATATTCGACCCTGTGTTGGGGCACCTTTTGCCCCTTAAAATTTATAATTGCGTGGATGCTGTATGGCCAGAATAAGAAGCTGCTGGTGGTTTTGCGGTTTGCTCTCATAGTGAATAGGGCATTTTCAAGACAACTCAATGATATGCACGACATCGATGCCTGAGCTTAAGTCAGCAAGTATTGCTGTTTACAATGGGATTTTTCTTTAGCTGGTGCGCAGAAAGATCAAGCATATATTTCTTTCGCGTCGGTAAAGAACAAAGCTCTCAACGCTTAAGGCGTGCCCTTTACCAAGAAACTCCTGCATGATAGTTACGAACACGTCTTTGGAAACTTGAGATGAAAAGCCAGTCAGTCTTATTCTCTGCGCTCCGGTATTCCATTGCTTGCGTTGCTGCGTTTCATGTTCCGAGATGGTTGGCGGGGTTAGAACGTTTGTTTATGTATCGGATACACAAGCCTTTGGAATACGAAATCGGGTTTTGTAGAAAGGTCGTTCCCTTGTATACAACGATTCCTGTGATGTCTGGTGTTTCGCAGACGATGGCGACGACCACTGGGAGAGTAAGGATGAGTAATTTCATGCTGAGTTGTTTTGCAAGCCAACTGCGTAAAAACTGCATCAAACAGTACAGATATCTGCGCATGGCTTGAGAGAAGCTTAAACACACGGTAGCTTCTAAATGCACCTTGCGAACTCATAATAAGAAAACACATTATAGTTCTGAAAACCTCTAAAGGCGTACATCAAGGAATAAAGCAGGGCACTATAAGCCTTCCTGAAGCTCAGGTTTTTATCAATAGTAAAGGCGAAATGAACTCGTGAGCAGTACAGTCAAGCACATGAACAGCAGTTCACAACTGGTAGCGTGGTGAGACAGCGAGCACGAGCGGGATGGCAAGGAGAATTCCGGGGGAAGAAAATCCACCGGAGTATGGCGCAGGCGCCGGAGGGGACGAGAAAAACGCACTTGAAAAAAGCGCATAGAGGCATAACTCTGGCGGCAAAGTTCTGTCATAGCATTTGTTAATCTTTGTAAAGACATTATGCACTGTGTAATCGGCAATTTCCAATGTTGTTTGGATGAATGGGGAGAACAGAAATAGGAAGAAACCTTGATAACTAGCGTCTTCGTTAAAACTTACCGACGGAGAGTGGACAAGCGAGGGACTCACCAAGAAGTCAACAAAATTACCGGGCTGAGCAACCAGCTCTGGCGTAGACCGCCGCGCGCAGCCATCTCCTGCATAGAAGGAGGCTTCCGCTGGGTGCTCTAACGGCTGAGGGACATTGTGTTCTTAGTCGCGCCGCAGAGGAAAGTTACTGACGACCACGTGTAGGAGGTAGGCAGGTGGATTCGGGTTAGAAAGCCGAGGTAGCACGCGTCACGGGAAGGTCCCGAAGTTTTCGGTGTAGCAATGGCGCACTTAAAATAGAAAATAAAAATTTGAGAGTAAAAACTGGAAACGGCAAACCTGCGGTACGGGAGACAGGGCAGGGAACAGGCGGCCAGGTAAAGCAAAAAACTATGTGTCCAGAGAATGAGGAAGGCAATGTGGAGTATTATAAGGGGGCTAATGAACAGAAAGGGTTGCCGCACAGTGGAAACCAAGAGTGGCGACATTACGGATGGGATCGACATACAGGAACATATTGTGACTGCGTTAGAGGCGCGCACTATTTGTACGAGAGAAAGAGGCTCGGAGAAGAATCACACTGCAGCTGTCGCGGGTATGACGAGCAGGCTGGTATCCAGGGTAGATACGATAACTAAGCAGATATCAGAAGCAATTCCAACCGTGTCCGCTGTAATGGTGTCCACATCACCCGAATGTATTGGCAGCGACGAGCTGTGTGTAGACGCAGGTAAAGGCCTTGCTGTCGGGATAGCAGATCAGGTGAGCAGCGCCGCCGCTGATGAAGGCGACGGATCTAGTGGAAGTGTCACGGAATGCGAAGGCTTCAGTGTCTTAAAATTGGTAACCATGCGCTTGGGAGGCGGACCAACAGAGGACCGAAGACAGGCGTTGTACAGTACAAGAATGTGTATTGTTATAATATAGGAGACGGGGTGGTGGACAAGTCGCACGAGCAGTTCGGGCTACCGTGGTCGCGCTGAACGGTTGTGCTGCTATTTGACCATAATGGCTTCGTGCGCAGCAGTCGCCTGAATAAAGAGCATAGCGGAAGGTGCAAACGTACGCTGTAGGTATACACCCGAATTGCAAGTGGGCAAAAAGTGCTTGCGTCAAAACTCTAATGAGCGTCAGATGGAGCCTATTAAGGCGTTGTATGGGAGGAGAATTAAGTGCGAGTGCAGCACTCGCTATGCGGGACACATATTTACTGCTTGTTAAGGTCGATCGCGTAGGACCGACACACCACCGTCCGCCTTAGTGGAGCATGCATACAGAGCATCAGTGAGATGTCGTAGCCGCGGTAAATGACAAGGGGTAGAATTTCCTGAATATCAGGAATGGAAATCGTTCGTTCTATTTTAATTTTTGTGATAACTATGATTATGGATTTTTATGGCGCAAGGGCATCTATGGCCAAAGAGCGCTATGGCACAAGGTATTTTGGAATTCTCGAGGTGGGGTCAAAGACCCATAACCCAAGCGTTTCACCCGATATAAGCCGAGCACCAGACCAGGGGAAAGCTTGTACCCATTGTTTCACCGGTGGGCCTCCGGCGGCACTGGGAATCGAGCTCCGCACCTCCCGCATACGAGGCGGATGCTCAACCACTTGGCAACCACTGCGGTTTATATATATATATATATATATATATTAAATTGCAGAACATTTTAGTGTATACACCCGATATGTATCCATCGTCTCTCGCTACAAATGCGGCAATCTCGGCCAGTAGACGGCTGAGGTCTGCGAAAAACGATGCCGCCTCAATGTCCCTGCCAAGCACAAACCCGCATCCAAAAAAAAAATAGGAGCATATATCTCGTACAGCAGTTTTTCGTTTCCAATTTGTACTCTGCTGTTTTCGTTTTCTCTTTTAACAGCGCTATCTCGACATTTAAATACCCCCGAAACCCTCCGCTGACCCGTGCTACCTCGGATTTGCAACGCAAATCCATCTGCCTACCTCCTACTCGTCCTTGTAGGTTCCCTTAAGAATGTTCAGTGTTAGGATATGTGCTGGAGATTGGTCAATGAAATTATTATCGATTACATAACCTCAGACTGCGGTTCACAAGCGCGAATAAAATCTTCCCACGTGAACAACAATCTCATTGGCAAGCACGTGAATGTTGGAAAACTTCCCTTGTGTCTTTCGATGGTGACGTTATTTCAGCGGCAGCAATTGGAAGGAATGAGTAGCGTCTTGAGAGTACTTATTAAAATGTAGTACTCTGCTTTGCGGAAGAGTCTATTGTCCGTGTGGGACGCAGCCATAATTAATAGTGTTGTGTGCGGTGGGTTAAGCTTTGCTATGTTTTGCTGTTAATTCGCTTGATGGATGGGGTGGTGATGCATTTATTACTTGCAAATCTTTGCTCCGGATGACTAGAATTTCGGAACGTTTTCGTTTTAATCAGGTGGATGTGACGATCATTATTTAATTTGTGTGGTGTGGTTTGAGCATTGCCGTTGAGTGCCTGTATTCTCTCGAATGTTGAGGGGGCAAGAAAAATGCGCATATACACCAAATTGCGCGGATGCTGTAGTGGAGAGGACACCATCCTGCTGGCACTTTTTGGGATTTGTTCGTATGGTTAATAGGATATTGTCAAGGCTACTCAGCGATATGCACAGCATCATCATCATTATCACCATCATCATCATCATCATTATTATCAGACTGACTGCACCATCTGCAGGGCAAACCCTCTGACAGCACTGCGTCGATGCTTAAACTGAAGCTGGCAAACTTTGCGGTTTATATTTAATACCCTGAGAGAGTAAAAATACGAGATGCAAGCATTTATTTATTATGAGTCGATAAAGAGCAAAAGATTCAGTGTTTAAGGTGTGCCTTTCTTAAATGATAGTTATGAGCACTTTATTGGAAACTTCCAGTGAAAAGCCAGTCAATCTTATTCTGTGCGCGCCGATATTGCATTGTTTGCGTTGAGCGTCTCATGTTGCGAGCGGAATAACGGGGTTACAGACACTGTTTTTTTTTTCTAAATACGCAACCCTTGAAACTCGAAATCGTTTTTTGTCAAATGGCCGTTCCCTTGAATACAGCGATTGCTATGATGTCTTTTGTTTCGCAAACGGCGACAACAGCTTTGCTCTGTGAGGTAAGACACATAACTTTCCTTAAGTTTATTTTTCAAGCTAACTGCATCCGAATAATTTTCCGGGAGAACAGTGTCAATATCTGAGCATGGTCAGCAAGAAGCTTAAACACATAAATGCTTGTAAATGTGCCTTGCGAGCTTATAATAAGCAATATTCTTGTTTTATTGTGATTTCGCTTGCGGAATTGTGCAGAAATGATACGAGATTTCCTGGAAAGCTCCAAAAGGTGCACACCCTTGAATAAAGAGGGAAAATATCAGCCGCCCTGAAGCTCGGTGTATTATAATTAGTCAAGGCGAAATTAACTCTTGAGCAGTACTTTCTCCCAAGGGAACAGAAGTTTGCATCTAGTAGCGAGGTGCTGGAAGTGGTAAGGGAGTACGTCTACTTAAGGCAGGCTGCGACCGCTGATCCGGATCGTAAGAGAGAATTAACTAGAAGATTAAGAATAGGAAGGAGCTAACATGACCGATTTGCTCTGATCATGAATGCCTGTTTAGTAATATCTTTCAAGAGAAAACTATACAACGGCTGCATACTACCGCTACTGACCAATGGGGCAGAAACATGGATGCTAACAAAAGGGATAAGGTTAAGTTAAGGACAATGCATCGAGCAATGGATGTAAAAATGATAGGTGTATTGGTAATATTACGAGAATTGTAGCGCCTAGAGTGGGTGAGTGAATAAACGCGGTATAATGAAATTCTAGTAGATATCAAGAGGAAGAAATTGTCTTGGGCAGGGCATATTATTCGAAACCATGATAACCGGAGTAGATTCCAAGAGAAGGCAAGTGTAGCAAGGAGCAGCAAAAAATGAGGTGTGCGGATGAGATTAGGAAGTTTCCGAGGATACGGTGGCCGCAGCTAGCAAATGGTATTAATTGGAGAGAAATGGGAAAGGTATATTTGCCCTGTAGTGGGCGTAGTGAGGCTCATGATGATGAGTACAGACAACAGAAGAGAAGAGACAAATAATGCTGATGTAAAATCTAAATATTAAAGTTGAATGGCCCGTCCGAAAATGACACTAATTTTCTTAAACCGTATAAAAAATCAAAAAGGCACAAATATAGAAGAGGACTGAAAACTAATAAATGTCGAAATAAGTTGAATTTATACTTAAATATGGAAGACAGGCCTCTGTCGTGCCCGCGGTAGGGCGGCCACTGAGCACGGGCGAAATGGATGGCCAGCCTCTTTGCATGTGTTCGTGCCTGCGATTTTTGCGGCATAGCAGTGACGGACGGATGATTCCCCAGACCAAATCGAAAGGGACTAGCGACTGTAGAGCGGCATCTGCAAGATGCGAAGAGCCGAGGCGAAACGCTGGCTCCTGCTAACCGCGCTGACCATAGAGACGTGTCGTCCGATCTGGCCGTATTTTGCGTTTGTTAGCGGCGGACACCTGCAGAATGGCTGCCGGGTCCAGGGAACAACCAGGGCTCTTATGCATAGAAAGGAATCTAAAAAATAGCGGACAAAAGAGAGAGCGACCATCAGCGTGCTATTGATGAGGACTCCGGGGGGTACAAATGTCTACCTAGTTATCGGCTGGCAGTTGAGACGATGAATAAAAGGCACTTCGAGAAGCTTCAGAGAGGCCGCACCCTGGCGGCAAAGTTGTGTCACCGCACATCTAAACATTTGTGAAAATATTCTGTACTGTGCAATTGGCCGTTCTTGATGTGTGGATGAACAGGGAGAACAGAATTAGGAAGGAACCTTGTTGACTTGCGCAGTCCACATGACCTCCTGACGGGAAGTGGGCCAGAGAGGGCTCCCCCAAAACTGAGCGATCAGCTCTGTCCTGGGCCGGCAGTCCAAGCCCTCTCCTGCACTGAAGAAGGCTTCCACTGGGCACTATGACTGTGAGGGGAAGAGTGTTCGTAGTCACAATCCTGCCTCCTGCTGCTTGAGATGGTGGGGGGCCGTGTTGGGCACGGCCAATTGCCCGCCTGGAGTTCCTGCCGGCGCAGCGGGCTTTTCGTGCTTGCTGACCCTTGTTCAGGGCTTTCTGCCGCGGGACAAAGTCTCTAACTTGCCATTCCTGGGTGACCAGACCTGGACGGCAGTCTCATCCCTGGTGCGACTAGGCCTGAGGAGTGTCGTAGCCACTGCTGCATGATCACCGTATCCCAGATCCTGCCGTCGCGAAGTCAAGCTTGCGGCAGTACTGGACCCCACCGCGTCTCCAGCAGCGGACAGCTATTACCACCGGGGTTACACCTGGGTCACCTGCCGCACGGCCCTCACTGCGCCGCTGCGCCACGTTTCACCCTGCTGGACTCGACTCCACAGATAAGCGATCTTCTATTCTCTCAGCTCATTTCTCGTTTTTCATTGTCCATCATTGTGCTTTGTGTGAATGTTTCTGTAGTACCCTTCATTGTAATTTTTTTGTCTCAGTACGCGCACATGCTGTCTGGTGCAGATTTCTTGATCCTCCGGGGACCCACCCCAGAGAATATTCGACTTTGTGTTGGGGCACCATTCCCCCCTTAGAGTACCTAATTGTGCGGAAACTGTATGGCCAGAACAACAGGCTGCTAGCGGTTTTGGGGTTTGCTCTCATAGTTAATAGGGCATTTCAAGAGAACTCAATGATATGCATGTCATCGATGCTTAAACTGAAGTTGCAAGATATTGCTGTTTAGCATAGGATGTCTCTTTAGCTGATACGCATACAGAGCTAGCATTTATTTCTTTCGCGTCGGTAAACAACAAAACTAGCAATGCTTAAAGGCGTGCCCTTTAGCAAGAAACTCCTACATGATAGTTACGAACACGCCATGGAAAACTTCGAATTAAAGGCTAGTCAATCTTATTCTCTGCATTCCCGTATTCCATTGTCTGCGTTTCTGCGTCTCACGTTCTGAGCGGAATGGCGAGGTTAGAAGAGTTGTTTTTTTTTATCGGACACAAAACCCTTTGGAGTGCGAAATCGGGTTTTGTCAAGTGGTCGTTTCCTTTGCTACAGCGATTACTGTGATATCTGTTTCGCAGACGATGGCTACAGACTAGCTCCGGGAGGTTTAAGACCAGTAATTTTTGTCGAGTTTTTTTCTCAGCTAACTGCATCCAAATAATTTTCCGCGAGAACAGTTTGATATGATAGGCGTAATGTTAAGAGACCGGAAGAGCTGAGAGTGGGTGAGTGAACAAACGCGGGTTAATAACAATCCAGTTGAAATCAAGAGGAAGAAATCGACTTTGGCAGGGCATTTAGTGCGAAGGCAGGATAACTGTTGTTCCTTAAGGATAGCGAAGTGTATTCCAAGCGAAGGCGAGCGTTGCACGGGGCAGCAGAAAATTATGTGGACGGGTGACATTATGAAGATAAAGAAGGCGTCGGGGTTATTACCACTTCTGAACCCGTTCTGAAGTTCTCCGAGTATTCTATTACTTTCTACCCATGACTGCATTTTTATTTTCAGCGCCTGCATCGCCAGCCTGTATGTAACTGATGTTATCGTAATCGGTCGGAAGGATTTTTTGTTCGTCTTATTGCCATTCCCTTTATAAATCAAATTCATTTTACTCTGTTTCCAGCTGTGCGGAATTTGGTGATTTATTATGACTGGCTTCAATACTTTTATCAGCGTTTCCTTGCCTCTTGGACCAATTTCATTAATTAGCTTCATTGGAATTTCGTTGATCCCTGCGGATGTACATCTTGGAATATTTGCTTCCGCCTTTTTCCAGTCAAGATTCGTCAATTCCATGCTGTTTTCCATTGTGCTATCCTGTGTTGCTCCCTCATTTGGGGTGATTACTCTATCGTCTTTCTTAAATGACTCAGCTGTAACTGATGAAATGTAGTTCACATAGTCATCTCCCTCTAAACATTTTCCCTCTGCATCGTGAATCGGTTCCTGCTTTCTGTGATTCGCTTTGCCCAGCCAGCTTATATGGTTCTAGAATTTTCTTTGCCCCCCTTTAGTTGCATCGCGAACTTCAGCCAGCCAGCGGTCAGAGGACTGCTTTATTTTAGCCTGGACGAGGACCTGCACTTGCTGATGCTTTTGTCGGTAAGATACCCATTTTCGGCCTATTTCTTCTTGAGATAACTGCGCCTTCTTTGCTTGTCTGTGTTCCCGTGATGCCAACCATATCTCTTTTGAGCAGGGCTCCAAACTGTAGACTAATACGCTTATGATCACTACCGAGGCTGTACTTCGCCTCTTCGTCTATTTCCATTATTGCGAACTTGTTATACATCCCATGCGAGATTAAGCAGTAGTCAATGGTCGTTTGCCTGTTATGGGATTCCCACGTGATTTGTCCCTCACACTTATTTTCTCTATTTACAATAACTAGGTTGTGTCGCTCACAGAAGTCTAGCATCAACTTCCCGTTACAATCTGTGTATCGATCCAGATCCTCGATGTGGCCATTCATGTCCCCCAACAGAATAATATCGGCGCTTTCTCCAAACTGCTTTATATCGTTATTGAGACACTTAACTAGATCCGTGTTCTCTTGCCTGCATTTGTCCCCTGTCCCTAAATAAACTACTCCTAGGCATGTCCTTTTACCGGCAATTGTACCCGATACCCAGACATGTTCTTTAGAAGTTGACTTTATTCTTTGCCATTTTGTGCCTTGATGTATCAGCATACCTACTCCTCCTCCCTTCCTCTCTGTTTTTGTTCTGTTCCTCCCTTCCCAGACGTAGCCATCAATAAATCATCAGCCTGACTACGCCCTCTACAGGAGAAAGGCCTTTTTCATATCTCTCCAATTAACTCTGTCCCGTATGCGTGGCTGCGGCAGCCTCTTTACAATCGCAAAGTTCTTAATCTCCTCATCTCACTTAACTCTCTGGCGCGCCCTGCTACGCTTGACTTCACTTGGTATTTAGTCCGTTTCCCAATGACCATCGGTTATCTGGCCTTTCGGGTCACATGCCCTGCCACACTCATTTCTTCCTTTTAATTTCTGCCTGGGTGTGTTCCCTTACCCACTATGCCATATTCCTGTCTTTTAAAGTTAACGCTTTTTTTTTCTTTGCATAGCTCGGTCCTTTATCCTCAATTTGAGTTGGAACCCTTTCGTTGGACTCCACGCTTTTGCCCCTGAGTACCGGTAAGAATACAGCTGTTATATACTTTTCTCTTAAGGGATATTGGTAAACTGCCATTCATAATCTCAGAGAACCTGCCATATGCGCGTTACCCTATTCTTTTTCTTTTAGTTATTTCCCTCTCGTAATCCAGACGTGCGGTCATTACCTGCCTTAAGTACACTTACTCACTAGTCACTTCAAGCGTCTTGCTACTGACTGCAAACTGTTGTTCTCTTTTTAGACTTGAACATCACTTTGGTTTGCTGCAGATTAATTTTTAGACCCACCATGCTGCCGCGCCTCTCTTAGTCATTGATCTTGCTAGGCAGTTTATTCCCTGAGTGACTTAGGAAGCAATGACGTCAGCCAACCACACATTATTCTTCATTAGCTCTTATCCCCTACTCTTCCCAGTCCAGGCCTCGCAATACGCCTTGTAAAAGGCGGTGATAAGCATGAAGACATCAAAGTAGCGTCAAAAGTGAGCAGAACAGAACAATGCTTTCAGTTTCTTTCCGTTCTAAATGAATCTTTTAAAAATGCTAAACATTTGGGCATTTTTCAAGGAATAACACCAGCTACCCTTTCTCGTTTAGTGAAATAAAATTAGACAGAATAGCTCCCATTTGTACCAGTTATTTGATTATTCCTAGGCACCGTGTTGATAATAAAACTGTAGATTGTTTTGCTTGCGCTTTAGTGTATTTACAAAATTGTGGCGCTAGTCTTTGTTGTTTTTGTAGATTCGTTGTGTTGCGAAAGTGTCTCCGATTTCATTCAGAACTGTGCGGTCAATACAACACATTTTCTGCGAGTACAATGTTTTTAACTGGGATGTGTTGAACGAACTCGCGATGGCGGTTAGCGAACTCTACATACGTTCTAAGGACCTAGGCAGTATGAACGCCTGTATGCTCAAGATCTGACAGCAGCCAAACAGATTCGAGGTAAAATAAGCTTGGAGGCGGGGAAGGCGTTTGATGGGGGTTCACTAGACCGAATGCTTACATCTTCGAAAAGGACTGGAAGTACGAAGCTTCGTATTTAATAAGCATGGCTGGTATGATTGCAGCAGGAATGCCTAAACTTAAGGGGCAGGGGAACAACGCTGATAATAGATTTCGAGAAAAAGCCTCTCTCAAATAGCCCAAAACTTAGCCACTCAACTCGTCAGACGTGGTCAGGAAACCCGTGCCAATGGCTGTCGAAGCAGTACCTTGGGATGTTTGCTCAAAACAGTTATAGGCTGCAGGTTCCGCAGTGTGGCAGTATCAAATTTCAATGGTCCCTTATTGCTCAGACATACTTCTACAGAATTTCTTCTTCGTAGTAGAAGCGCACTGGAGTTATCGGTTTCTTTTTAGTATGTCGGCAGAGAAGCTGCCACCGCTTGCGGCCGAAAAAGCACACCTCAGAACTAGGTTAGGACCCATGAACCTCATACGTTAGGGCAGAGGCTGTATATTTAAAGCTTTCGTTCTTCATTCCTTTCTTTTCCTTTTTTTTTATAAATGAGAGCGGCTGCCTGTGACAGGCGGCGACCTAGTACTGACCACGTGGCCATGTGATGGGGTATTGTGGTTCTAGGGGCCTGGCAATCGTGGCGCTCTTGCGAAAGGGATGTGGCGCCGCCCTGCAAAGACGGGTGAAAGTGAATTAAATATCTGGAGTTGTCTCCTATTCAGGACGGCCGAGAACAGGCCCATGGCAAATAGCGCACATGCGGTAGTGAAAACGTAACAACCGCTGTGATGGTTACAATGGCGGATTGTTAATATACAGCAGAAGGGTATGCTTTGTAAGCATCGTGAAGAAATTTCCGGTACAGTCTCTGTCTTTCATTTCGATCTCCCGTGAGGTTAAAATCCGAAATTTTGAGTTCCAAGCGCCGATTGTTAGGTAGTCTGCAACAAAATAAATACATGAGGATCTCAAAGCATGTTCAGGCCACATTCCCAGAAACATGAAATTAAACTACCGCAAAAGTTACAATAAAATCGGTTCTAATAAGCAGAATCAACATTTCGTTTTTTTCTTTTTGCCCATTAAAAAAATAATTGTGTAGCCATTTGCTACATGATAAAGGACAACTGACTTCATACCGTGTTCAGTGGCCTGCCCTTGTAAGCTATCAGCGCTGTGTCGTTATATCTGCCTCTGTCCGTGTCTAAAGGTGCGCTGTTTTTCCAAATATGAGATACCAACTAGCCCGTTTGACCACCCTTGCTTGTAAGCTAGACAGCACAACCCTCAGCACAACCCACGCAGCGCTAGGAAACATATTTTGGCGCGAAAACAAGCGAATTGTTTTCGGATGAAATGCCAGAGTATAATGAATTGCTCTCAAGTGTTCGGTCTCCTGACAACAATTTCAAATGTTCTGTCTCCTAAGGTCTACATTACATTGTGTTTGTTCGACCATACGCGACAGAAGCAGATCATACGTCCTTTACGAAACGTATTTTTATTTATGTTTCTCTAAACTACCAGACGAAAAAAAGGTTTTCCATGTGGAACTTTCCATTATGTGTAGAAACATACAAAGGACTTAAGCAGCCAGTTGTCGAAAAGCTGCCATATGAATTTGCACTTCTCAGCGTGTTGTCAAATTCCATCGAGGTTCCAAAATCATAAACAATTTTTACTTTACCAAGAGGGTTATATGACGCGCGGAACGCGTAGTTCTTTGTCCATTACAGACGGGAGCTTGTGCTTTATGTGAATATTGGTGCAGGGGTTGCTTTAAATGTGCTAACCGCGGTGAAGACAACATATCCGAGGACACGTCAGTATTATCAATTGCCAAAGAAGGTCAGCTTACATCAAGGATGATCCTATTCGCCGGTTCGAGATCTGCGTGCGTGGCATTGCTTGTTTTCCAAGGATTGTAAGTACACCACTTCTCTAAGGTTTACCCGCACTGGTTTGGGGAACTATAACCAATGCGGGCAATTATCGATCTACATAGTACCGATGTGCATATTTTCCTTCCTAGCATAATAATATGAACTGCACAAAACCGCACTGCGAAAAAATGACTTTTCATGCACATCGTGAACTCCTGCCACTGATTGAGTGTACCTTAATAACGCCGAACGAAGTTAATATTGTCACGTGGGGGTGAGGGCAGCCCGGCTGTAAGAGAGCCGGTGGAGCAAATGCAAATGGTTATTACGGGCTGAGCACCATCAGCGTCAATGTGCAGTGTACAAGGAAAAGATCGCCAGCTTCAAATACCTTATTCTTATGTCTAAAAAAAAACATCCTGAGCTCCCTCTCCCCGGAACCGAAATTATTTTAGAGGTCTAGATTTACGCTACGCAAATCCTGATGCTTTCTCACAATGAATGTTGAATCCTTTGTTCAAAGAAATAAAGGGTAATGAGGTCTTGAAAGATTTTCGAGACTTTCATGAAGGAAGAATGGAACCGAAAAACAGAAATTTCCGTACTGATTAACCTTACGCTCTGTCTTTGGTGCGGTGTTTGTCTAGTTTTCTCTTTGAATATGTAATTTAATGCAAAGAAACAAATGGCCTTCACAAAATCTGGCCGAGGGTCGAACTCCGCCTGCGGGGGGACAAATTGCGCAATTAACGGATTCTCTTTGCAATTAATTATTTATAGGAAAACCGAATTGAAGATGTTATCAGCCGACATATGAAAACAGATGGCTTTGTTTTTCTCTAAAGGCAGGTTTATTTATTATTGGTTGAATTGATAACAATATTATACGCGATTTGATATATTTTTGGATACTGACCGATATTTCTGCTGGTTTTTTTCCAGGGCTTTATGCCGGAGCAAACCGAATATGCACCTTAACCCAAGGAACTCAATTGATGATATTGAGGTTAAGATGTGTAATCAAACGGTGGGCTTCCTGTTTTTTTAGTTTAAAATCGTTTTATCAATAACCCTCTTCTGCGTCAAAAATTCCTTCTATTAGAGTTGTATGAAAACCCTCCCCGGTGGAAGTGAAAGAAAAGCTTGCGATTATACTTGACGAAAAGGTAGAAAAAAAAAATCAGTGGTTGTAGCGCTCGTATGAGCAGCCCAAGGACGCGAATTCTAGCTGACCGCGGTGGCCTCGGTGTGATGAAGGTTAAACGCAGAAGGCGCCCTTATGCTTTGCGATGCCAATGTAAGAGAGAACATGAGGTGGCCGAAATTACTCCAAAACCTTCTTCCACACCACCTTTTTCTCTCTCCTTTCATGCTTTCCTTCCACACTTCTCTCACAGCTAAGTAGACGTGTTCAGTGAGACATGAGGCAGTTGCTGCGCCTTCGCTTTGCTGAAAAGCAAATTTACTCGGTGTTTGTCGCATTTCTTCGAATCCGCTGTCACCGTATTCGTGACATGAAACAAGCGCCAGTGGCAGCTCCCAACGCTAAGAGATGACTGCGGCTGTTGATTTTAGAGTTGCATTTGGGAACAACATCAGCATAATTTCACTGCTCCGTGGACTATACAGATATTCCGGCTTAGATAATTTAGCTTATATTATTAGCGTGGGCTAACCATAGAGGATTGATTTAAAAGTTATAAGCCCAACAAACCGGGAAAATACGTAGGAATAATATTCACCGCCTATTTTTCTGCAGCGTCCCTCTTCACCTCCCGGTACTTATTCCATCTTTTCTGTATATTTTAATGGCCTTTTAAAAGTTTTTTTCCTGCATGCCCAGATAGTCTTTCACATCATTAACGTCGTCTTAATCTGAGGTAAATACAGACCCTGTAAGGTGTTTCTTTAGTTTAGGAAAAAAATATATTCAGAGAGGGCCAAATCATGCGAGTTGGGGAATGCTAAACTAGTCTAAAACCAAAGCCATAAGCTTTTGCCATGGTGACGGGTGAAGAATGAACATGACATAAAAATGTTGTCCAAAAGAGCTGCATAGTACTGTCCAGGAACTATTCGAACTTTTTTACAACAAGCCAATAAAATCGTACTTCTAGAATCTCCGAATATTGAGGCCATCAGTTTGCGAGCAGATTAAACCTGCTTGCCTTTTGGGGTGTCGAAGATGAGGGGTTTTTCGACTGCATGGAGTGTGGATTATAATCTGGTTAGGAGCGGTGAACCGACTTTCATCCATAGTAATAAATTTTGCGATAAAGTATTTATGATCCGATTCCAAACATATCTAACCTCTGTGTTCACGTTGTCCTTGACGTTTAAGATCGCGGCCCAACCATCTCGGAACTCAATGAGATGAGAGCTTGTTGAAGTGTGGAATATTATGAATAACTTCGATAACTGTAAGATATAACCAATGCCTCTGCTATTTTTTTGTTCATCTTGATTGAAGGACAGCGCAGAAAAAGACGAGACACATGAAGGAACACACGACGAACGCTAACAACAAATGCGCTTATTCTAAACGCTCGGAATAAATACGGGGTAAGAAAAAAACAAGACAAGACAAAGAAACTAAGGAACAACATCAGTTCAATGATTAGCTATGGCACTCTAGAAAAAAAATTCCTTTCTCCATCAGCGCAAGGGATGGCTCGCTGATACTGAATAAACAAATTTGTTGTTAGTAAGCGCTCGTCATGTGTTCCTTGAAGCGTATCACCTTTTTCTGCGCTGTCTTTCAATCAAGATGATGAACCAGTACCAACATGCTCAACTTCTCGCTTTTCTTCAGTGTATTTTTTCTGGTCGTGATGTGTGTATCACACGTTACAACCTCCAGTATTTTATCAATAGTTTCTCTTGGAGGTTGCGGCGTACAGCAGACAAGCATGAAATTCCTGTAATTCCCAATTAGTACGTTTTAAGTTGAAAACCCATTTTTTACCTATACAAACGAAAGAGACTGCGTCCGTAACGTTTAAACTATGATGTCATGGACCTCCTTGGGAGTCATTAATTTTCTTAACAGGTAGATGATCAGAGCTCTATCTGCAATTTTCCAGGCTCTTAAAACTTGTCACTTGCTTCTATTCAATCACTCGTAAAAAGCAAATGAAGCAACTATTCGACCTATGCTTTCCAGAAAACTTTAATAAAAAGAAAATATAGATACGTGCCAAGCGTCATCTCAAGATTGAAACTAGCCCGTGTATAAGATACCTCTCATTAAAAGAACGGCCGTTGGAGACGCTGTTGTGGGCCAAAAATTTAAGCATGTCCTGCTGCTGTCTGGTCATTAATAGCAGACTTCGCTGGTCCAAACAAACCACTTTATTTCTCGAAGCTCTGCTGCTTAAACGAATAAAACGCACTTTGATTCCAAACATATAAAAGAAACTGATATGAATAAATCGCCCTCTGAACATACTACTTGCTAAAGAATAGTTTTATAACATCTACTATGTGCACAGACGTTGATACTTCTGAACCTTCTAGCAGAACATGCAATCTTCATTCTGTGTGGCCTGTAATTAGCCACTTCTGCAAAGTTTGTATGCGAAACTGCTCACGATTGACTCATACCATTTCTCTTGACTTCATTTTTTTCCATCTCTCAGTGCTGTGAAGACAACAAGTGGGCGTGCTCAAACGAATGCTTTTGCTTCATATATGACAGAAATGAAACAGGGACCTGCATATCAGTTGATGACTACCCAGGTGACGTGGAAATAAATGATACGTCCGTGTCCGCAGCAAAGCCGATAAAATACCCAAAATAAAGTTATATTTTCTTTCTCAATGTATGTGAATTGGAAGAGCTTTGTGGGCTACTGCAACGGCTGAACAGTTCAGTATTCAAAAATCATACAGGCTTCAGTAGCATGGTCTGTGCGCTTTTTAATGCGAACAGATTTTCTCACCCTCCGTGTGGAGCGCCACGCGATGGTTACAGGATTTTATCGACATCCTCCTAAGGCTCTCCGTACTTTTTGCCTTTCATTAGTCTCTTCCTTTTCAGTAAAACTAACAGATAATTTGGTTTTACTTTCAGAATAGAATGCGCATTTCTGATGAAACTGCTTGCATGTTTAATTTAATCTAAAACCGTTTCCATTGAATCAATCAAAAAATTGTCAAAGCTGGAGAGACGCTACTCACAAAAAACTCCAGAATTGAACAGTGTCGGAACTCCTGCCTCTTTGCGTGCCACTTTACTAATCAGGTAAAGAAACTAACAGAAATGGCATGCAAACAAGTATTTGGAATGTATTTGTTCAAGAACACATCATTTACGGACAGATTTTCCACAAGCCGAGATGCACGTTCGTCGCTGGCGCACGAGAGTCTCAGTATCATCGGTAGTACAACGCATTTATTTATTTATTTATTTATTTATTTAGTTCAGCACCTTCATCGCCCAGGATTACATAGGGGAGTGAAATGCATTAGTATAAAAAAAACATAACACAAAAATGCTCCAATACAATGAGAGAAAAACAAACAAAATTATTATTATTTTTTACATGCGATAGGATAGAAGAATAAAAAGGAATAAAAATGAATGGAAGTAAACATGTTCTTTAATTGCTGATTTGAGCAGGAGCCTGTCGGTATTAGTGACGATTAAGGTGGGCAAGTGATTCCATTCGTAACTTAGGAATAAATGAATAAAAAATTGCGTTAGTTCGACAAGACGAGACGTGCACTTTATGAAGGTGATCTCTACAGGATCAGATGTACAATGGTTCAGATAGGAGCTCCAGTAAATACTGTCGTTACGATGATAGATTTTGTGATAAAGCGATAGGCGAGACATTTTCCTTCGTAATGAAAGAAGGGGAAGGTTCAAGGTAGATATCAATATTTACACACTGTATAAACGATAGTAATGAATATCGCGCTGAAATTTTGCACCGACTAAAACTTGAATGAGATATTCATGACCGGGATCTCGCACCGGTCATGTATATTCCAATTTTGGGCGCACGAGGGACTTGTAAAATAATAGCTTTAAGGAGGAAGGTGTCATAGAGAAATTACGCCTTAGATAACCGAGGATTTGATCAGCACTGCTGACAATGTAATGAACACCCGTGTGCCAGGAGAGATTATGGGTTATATAAACACGTGAGTAATTGTAGGATGTTACGTGTTCGAATGAAAAACCTTCTATTTGGCAGTCGGAAGCGTTAGTGGAAGCAGAAGCTGTATTGCGGGAGATTTTCATTTTGTTACATTTATTAAAGTTAAGGCGCATTACTCACATGTTATGCCAGTCGGATATTTTGTTATCGGACTGCAGCTTGGCGGAATCAGAATTACAAAAAAATGTCCTGTAAATTATGCAGTCAGCACCAAACAACCTAATAGAAGCATGAATTTTTTCAGGGAAATCGTTAATGCAGATGAAAAGTAAAAGCCCTAATACAGTACCTCGGTGTACACATGAGTAAACTCGAGAAGGTGAAGATCAGAGTTGTTAGCATTTACAAATTGGGTTCTGTGATGTAGAAAATTTTAGATCCAAGGTAAAAGCTTGGGGTCAATGTTTAATTTGCTAAGCTTCCAACAAACTAGGAGATAGTTAAAAGGTCGAACGGCTTGGAAAAATTATGGAATATGCAGTCGAGTTAGGATCCCAAGTCTATAGCTGCAAGGATGTCGTTAGTAAAAGAGATGTACTGTCTCAGATGAAAAAGATTCCGAAAATCGTACTGATGTGGTGCAAAATATGAGTTCTTTTCGAGAAAATTATCCAGATTGGAATAAATAATGTGCCGAAAGATTTTGTATAGAATGCTAGTTAAAGAAATTGGTCTATAACTAGCAGGAGAACGTGTGCCACCACCACCTTGGCACCACCTTGCCCACCGGCACCACCTTGCCCACTTTACAATTACTTGGTAATAGTGAAAACGGCAAAGCCTGAAAATAATTTCCATTGGTTTTTGGAAGAATACACACTTGTACTTTTTAAAAATTTCCAATTATTACCATCCACGGCTGAAGAAGAAAGTTTAAATTACCACTTAGGTACTGCGCACCAACGGATTCAATAAATGCAATGTCCATTGAAAAAAATTCATATTGTCCATATCCATCAGGGTTAGAGACGGTAGTCGCAAAAGGTGCTTGAAAATACCTCGTTAAAAACGCGAGAACACTATTCTCTAGAAATAACCATCACATTCCTATCAGATAAGGTTATCACATTAGATTTAGAGCCGCTGAAAAAGTTCCAGAACTTCTTGTATTAGTAGTCAGTAAAGAGGGAAGAGTCTCGTGAAAAAAAAAACAAGTTTGGCGCTCTTCAGTGCCCTTTTCTATATAGAATTTTCTACGTGATAACACACCCAGTGATCGTGCCAACTGCTAAGTTTTGCTTTACGAAACAGCTGCTTCTTTTTGTTTAAAAGTTGTTTTAAATTAGCGGTAAACCACTGGAACCGGTGTTTTGCCGATATTTTTTGTAGCGGTATATGTTTCTTTAGTAGCCTTTTAACTTCTTTTTTAAAGACACACCAATACATTTCAAGAGTGCACGAAAAAAATTTCGGTAAGTATTTTTCTGAACACGTTCATAATTCACTATTTATCGAAAGTCAGCCCTCTGATTTTTCGTTTTTTGTATTGGCATGGAGCGATTTACGCTTAATACAAGTGAAAATAGAATAATATCAGTTCGGGAAGGAAGGTAAGTGAGAGAACTACACCCAGTGAAGTAGTGTTAAGATAAAGGTGAGTCAGCAGCCGGCGATATAGGTTCTGCTCCACTGACACGCGCAGCAGCATCATTGGGATTACCATATTTTCATTCACAGTTATTGTTAGTCTAGGAATGGTAAACACACCAGAGACTATTGGACACCTTCTTTGCGCGTGTCCGAAGTATACTTCTGAAAGAACAACATTGGAGGCGACCGTGAAAAACCTGGACTCTCGCCCTCTCTCTGAGGAAACTCTTCTGGGCGCAAGGGCGAGACGTTCTGCTTGGTGGCGTGTGACAAAAGCCCTGCTCAACTTTTTGTGTGAAACAGGCCTGGATACTCGTTTGTGACCGCCTGTGCACAACCTACATGGTTAATGACATGTGTCGGTGTTGTGTTGCAGACACCAGTTTTGAGTTTTATGTGTGTCCAGTAACCGCGATGTGAGCGCCAGCCAGTGTTGTGTGTGTGTGTGTGTGCATAGACATCACCCGTGAAACTCATTGTATTATGCCATCATCAGCCTTCATTCACACTTTCCTTTTCCTCCTCTTCCCTTTCCCCTGTGTGGAGTAGCAGGCCAGGGCCCTGTTACCACCGGCCGACCTCTCCGCCTTTCTTTCATTAAAATTCTCTTTCTTCTTCGTAAATGTAGCATTTTTCATTGATAAACAGCCTGTTGTGCCGAACTGAAAACTGCTCATCGCTCCCTTAGCGAATTCATAGAGTTTTTTTCGTGATATTCGAGTAGCCGGTCAGCAGTCCTTATGGGCACTGACGCCTTCCGTTTTAATTTTACACCTAGTTGAAAAAATTTTAGGACTTTGAAGCTAGAGAACTTGGCTATCACAGGACGACATTTGTTTAGATCAAGCTTGCCTATTCTGTGTAATCGGGTGATAGGTTCTTCGCCTAGATGCATATTTAGTGTTGAAATAGTATCCCCTACTTTTGATTCTGATTCCTCCCCCGACTGAGATTCCTGATCAGGAAGCCCGAAGAACAGCATGTTTTCCCGGCGTGATCGGTCCTCCAGTTCGTCAAGCCGTCGAATGAGGGCAATTGTTTCGGCCCGGGTAGTGTCCGACACTGTACTGGTGATGTCAACCGCAGTGCAGGGTTCCGAAGCAGCGATGTTCGCTTCAACAGCTGTAAGTCAACCACGAAAACTGTTCATTCGCTTCGCGAGAGTTGTTTGCATTTCCTATAGCTCGCTTATTTGGGTGAAAACTTCCGAGTTATTTTTGTGCATTTTCCCATTTAGTGTTTTCAGTAAAGCGACAGCATCGCTATTACTTTTACCAGGATCATTATTAGAAGGTGCAGGGTTTAGCTCAATGTCCCCAACCAAAAGGAGCAACTTCAGGGAGCATATTCAACATGCACACATTCAATAGCACTTCTAATGAAAACGTTTGGACGTGGAAAGAGCAGCAGGTTAACATTGCTGGTGCGTTTACAAAACAAAGCAGGGCTCGGATTAACCTGCGTTATAAAGCAAAAGATTTGGCGCGTCCGCATGGCTGCTGCTCTGTCATGCCCACTGAAGAACCAGGCGTGCAGGTCCTGTCTAAACGTGGTCCTGACACATGCTGTTTCCGTCGATGGGGCTGGTTATGTCAACGATTAGGGCAACTTGAACGAGCAGGTCACAAATGGTGGCTCCAGGCATCGCTAATCCGTCGTCGGTGGTGTTGTCGAAGCTGTAACGACTCGACAGCGTTCTACTGTTGACAGCGATGAAGTGCGCATGTGCTGCAGGCTCGGTGGGATTGATGAGCTGTGTTCTGGTGAAAAAAATCTGGATCCGTTGGCCAGTAGTATCGGAGTTAGAAAGGAGAAGGATATCTGGCTCGTCCGCATGGTGACTGCTCTCTAATTCCTACTCCCATACGCGAGGCGCGTCATATGCGAAGCGCGTTTCCTTCAGGTGTCCCTTTATTTTGGGAGGTAGGCAGATGTCCGATGGCGGGAAGTCCGGATTACAAGGTCAGGAACTCAGACAGTTGGAAACTCAGTGATTGCATGCGGTTTTATAAGCTACTTCATACAATCCACAGTTCACTGATCTGGCTACGATTAGTCGATAGCAGCAGAGACTCAGGCGGGGAGATGAGAATGGAAGCGGGGGGGGGGGAGGTGTAGGTAGCACATGGCGGCAGCTCCTGCCGCAGTAAAGAACGAGGTCGTAGCATACAACGTTGTGCCCGGCTCTAGAACAGGACGACATACCCCAGCACGTCCGGTGGGCGCGCGCAGGAAGGAATTCGATGGCTACGCGATCGGATCTCGGCGCTGCGCATTCTCCGCTTGCTGGCGGCTCCGCTCCCTCATGGCTTAACGAGTCCTTTTAATAGATATGTGGACGCCAGGCACCTTCGGCTTGTGTCTGGGATGCACCTACCCTAAACTGGTGACTCGGGACTTCGAGCTGCCACGCATCTGTTCCCGGCCCACGCCTGCATCAGCCTGCGCCTACAGCTGCACGGTGCTCAGCACCACGGCTGCCTTCGACACCTGCCACAGATCCTGTAACCGATGGCAACAGCTTCCTCCACTGCGTCGTCGCTTCTGTCGTCCCCGCCACCGCCCCCTCATGAACACGACGTCTCCGCGCTCCAGCTGCCCGAATTCTGGCCCACCGACTCGGAACTCTGGTTCCTGACCATCGAGTCCAAGTTTCGCCTAAGCGGCATCATGTCCCAGAAGGACATGTAGATCATGTCATTGGTGCCCTCCCTCTTGCCACTGCTACGGTCATCCGAGACATCTTTGCGCTGATCGCCCTTACGACCATCTACGAGCGGCGCTCATGCAGCGCACTTGTGAATCGGAGCAACGTGAACAGCAACACCTGCTTCAGGCGGAAGACCCCGGCGCCCGCAAGCTCACCGCGCTCCTGCATCGTATGATGCACCTGGGTGCTACTCATTCTCCGTCCGTGGATGAATCGCTGCTGCGGGGACTGTTCCTGCACAGCCTTCCTGAGCGTGTGCGCGTGATCCTTAGCGTGTTGACAGCAGACATCGCCGCACTTGCCCAAGTGGCTGTCCAGCTCATGGACGCCTTGCCTGCGGTTCACTTTTCCTCTGCTCCTGTCACATCTGCTCCATCAGCCACTGGTGACCGCTTAGACCGCCTAACCACCTCCATCGCTGCGCTGAGCGAGATCGCCAAGTTGCCTTCTGACAGTACTGTCCTGCGAGCACATCACGCTGACACCTCATCCAAGTCTAGGCCCTGTGAGGCACTCCGCAGGGAAGACCGTTCCCTCTGGTCTCGTCGCCGCTGCTCGTCCCACGCGCACTATGATTCCCGAACTCGCCACTGCTCGCAACCCTGCACCTTCTAAAGCAACCACCGTGCTTGGGATGTGCCACTGTTCACGGCCCCGGACGACCTCTTCATGGCCAGCACAGCAGCATGCCAGGATTCTTCCGCTGCTCCGGCTTCCCTGCGTTTCCGATCCCGCTGTATAAGCCGCAGGTAACGACTGCAGACCACAACTCCGGCGCCGATTCCATCACTCCTGCCTTTTTCTTCTCACCGTCCCACGCCTTCTCCCCGGCTGCGACGCCTTCGTGCTCTTCCACTCCCTCCGTTGTGGAGCTACACGACTCGCCTACTCCTGAATCGAGCTCCTGTGCCGAAGCACCCGCACCTATGCCGTTCCCCTCAACGCCCGGTGAACATTTGCACACTACCCTTGAGCCGACCTAGCATTCAGACTCCGTGGCGGCGACAGCTCTGTCTTCTCGTTCACCTTGCACTGTCGGCTCCATTCCACCGGTACCGAATCTCCCGGCCTGCAAGACTTCAGCAGCTTCCTCTGTGCTTGCCGCAATGACCTCGCTGGCCGCAGTCACCTTTAATGGCCCCCGTCTGGTCTGTCCGACAGTATCGGACGCATCCACGGCAGCGCCCCGTCTGGGTCACACCTTCCCGATCGCAATCTTCTGAACACCCACCATATTCCGCGGCCGGCCCACTATAGACTGCTTTCGTCGCCCTATTCTCACACCGGCTCGTCGCCCGTATACAGCGCCCTTTCCGAAGCCCTTTTTTCGCCGCTGCTGTGGCTCTTCTGCCCCTTGCCACTCACACTCGGACACCCGGCATCAAGTGCATCCGCCTTCGAACTCACCGCCTCTTCCTCGGCCACCGCGATTTAGCCTTGGCCGACAACCCGAAACCTGATGCCCTTACCGGCACCTCCACCCAGTCTCGTTTTCGCCTTGCCAACGGACTTTCCGTGCCGTCACCGTTCCACCTTGCATACCACCTCGCTTTCTCAGTACCATATCGCTCGTTTCCCTCACGATTTACTCGCTGGATGGGGTAGCTGTAGCGTGCAGCGTTGTGCCCGCCTTGAGAAGAACACATCACGTCCGGCGGGCGCGCAGATCAGAATGCGAGGGCTCTCTCCAGGCTGAACGAGTTTTCTTAATAAATTTGTGTACACCAGACACCTTCGGCTTGTCTCAGGGATGTGCCTACCACAACGTTTACGAAAACGTTCGACTTCAACCTTCAACGTTTTAAAATTCAAGTTTTAAACGTAAGTTTAGGAGTGCATTAGCTTGTCTGATGATGATTGCGATAAGAGATATTTGACTCATGGTTGCTTTCATCGAAATACAGTACGTATTATCATTGCTGCACATCTCGAATATAAGCCATGCTCAAAAAATAGGAAGAGCCGCCGGGGTGGCTCAGTGGCTATGGCGCTCGGCTGCTGGCCCGAAAGACGCGAGTTCGATTCCGTCCGCTGTGGTCGAATTTCGATGGAGGCGAAATTCCAGAGGCCCGTGTACTGTGCGATGTGAGTGCACGTTAAAAAACCCCCAGGTGGTCGAAATTTCCGGAGCCGTTCCCTACGGCGTCCCTCAAGGCCTGAGTCGCTTTGGGACATTAAACCTCCATAAACCATAAACCAAAAACAAGGAAGAACATGAGGGGCAGATAATGCAAAAACTTTAATATCAGCCTGTGTAGCGGAGGTAGAGATTTACAATATACGTGCCAACATCTGCAGCAATGCCCAAAAAATTGTGTGCCCGTTGGCCTATCGGTGTTATTCGATATTTTAGCGTTTTGATATTCAAGGAAGTCTGCCGATAAAATAAAAGTGAAAAAAATACTTGTTATCAAAGCAAGGACGCGCTTGTTACTCGCACGTACTCTGTCTCTGATTTTATGAAGGGGCTTCCTGAAGAAGCATCATTCAGAGCTGTGAAAACAATGAAAATAGCGTCGGAAACCTTTAAGTAGAAGTGCAGTACATAACTGAAAATATGTCACCTAAAGAACTTAGGCCCACCGAAAAAAGATACCTGGCAAGGGACGCATCAATGATTAACGAATTTTTCGTTGTATGGACGCTATGCTTAAAGCAGCGATATTCGTCATGCAGGTCGCGTTTATAAATATTCCAGTGTTGGACGCTAAAAGTACATTCTATTAGCTGGGCCTAGATGAGAGAAGTACGCATTTGTGCACATTTACTGCCCTGGGGACGATACCGTTTACTTAGTGTTCCTTTTGGCCTTCAAGAGGTCCTCAACTCTTCCAGGAGCCATAGTCACGATTTTTGAAGAGTAACTAACAGTCAAGCCTTTTTTTGACATATCCTTGAGGCATCAAAATTCTTGATCGACAACAAGAGCCATCAACCTGAACGTAAAGAAAAATAACCACAGCTAGGCTTGACTTCCCTAAGACAGACTTGAGCGTCAACTCTCGTCACATGATATTGCTCCAGATCCTGCAAACGTGAAAGCCATCGACATCGAATTTACGCCGCTGTCATCGAGAAAGCAAGGCCTATAGGAGTGGTCTCCTACTTGATGAAATTCAAACCCAACTCTTCAGGGATGACAAGCCCTTTCGAAAAACCTGTAAAAGCGGGTGTCGACGGGCACAGGACGCAGCAACACACAAGAACCGTCAAGTGCATCACGGCGATGACAGCACCCGTGCTCCGTTATTCTGACCTCTCAAAATCAGTACCAGTTTCAACGTAAGCCAGCTTCTATGAGATGGCATCAGTCTTACTTCTAAAAGGCAGACCCGTGGGATACACTTTAGTAGCACTGACAGCCACCCAGCAGCAGTATGCGCATATAGAGAAATTGCTAGCCCTCATGCTCGCGTGTGAGATTTCACTACTGCGTCATCGCACACTAAGTGACTAACAGAGATATCACAAAACTGTTTTGTCGGCCTACAGAATAAGGACCGTAACAAAATGTCACCCCGACTCCGAAGGATATTACTGCGCCTGCCGCGGTACAACCTGACATTGAGAAACGTTTCAGTCAAAAAACGCAGTAGCAGATGCCCTCTCAAGAGCTCCCGATGGGTGAACTGAAATGAAAGCAGCTGGTCCTGACCAGGAACTTCAACTTTCAATTTTAAACCCAGCATCTACAGACTTCGCGAGATCACAGAGAAGACCGCAAGATATACGACTCTTCACAAAGAGACCGACTACATCAAACACAGATGGCCTCAGAAAGACCAGCGCGGTTCCTTCATCAAAGTCTGGTTACGGCTGATTTAAAACGTTTTTAACTACGCGCACTGGGAACTCTAGGAATTGCGGTGTATCTGACTTTAAACCTCGCATTTAGTCAAGCACTGCGCAAGTTCTTAACTTGCCAGGATTGCACCAGCAGTCCTCTACACACGTTCGACTTGGTCTCCAGCTCGATGAAAATTACTCTAGGCCTCACACAATGACTATTTTGCTCCAACAGAAGAGTCTTCGTTGGTTCGGCTCGCTCTTTATCTAGCACGCCTGTTGTGCTGGAAATCGCACAGTGACTATTGTGCTCACGCAGCAGCCCGTTTCAGAGATTTGACTCGGTCTTCAGGCAAGGAAGAAGACGAAGACCTAGTGGGTGGCTACGTGTCTGCTTCTAGGTCTGTGTTTTCGCTTTTCGCTGTGTTCTCGCGTGTGGCGTAGGTCGACAGTGCCCTCCGTGAGACCGAATGCTGACGACGCCCCTGCGGAGAAATTCCCGGCACGGCGGGCGCATTCTCAAGTGAGAAAACCCAACCGGAACGCTCAGGGGCAAGCTAGGCGTAGCTCGGCGCTGCCGAGCGAGGCCGCGCTACGCGTCTGCATGGATTCTGCGTTCTCGACGGCGGCTACGCGGATGCCGCTGTGTTGCCACCTGACGCAGCCTCCACGTCCACGCAATCGTCAGCGCCTCTGGGCCTCCAGCCTGCGCCGTCTTCCGATGCTACGACTTTGGCCTGTGACATGGACTGCTCTACCGCCTCCGTGCCCGTGGCACTCCCTCAAGAAACTGTGCCCGTCGCGCCAGTTCAGTATTCCCACCAAGGGCCGGCACCAGCGTCTGAGCCTCCTCCACAGATGCCTCCCGTGAGTCAAGGCTCTCTTCCGCCTGCTGCGAACTCGTTCCGCGTTACCATCAAGCCTACATTGCGCTTTGATATGACTGCCATCCCTGCCCGGAATGTTCAAGCCACAATTGACCATGCCCTTGGTTCTTCGAACTACTGCGGGTTTGTCGTCCATCGCCCATCGAACACCATCACGGAAAACTTGTCATGCTTGATGGACGCCCAGAAACTTTGCGCAGTTACGCGGATCCCCCTGGATGACAGCAAGCATGTCCCGGTGCAAATATATTTTGCATCTGATCCTGACACACTCCGCTGCATGGTTTATCATGTCGACAGCACGAGCCCTCCCGAGGAGGTGCGCGCAAATATTCGCTGCTCAGCTCATGTTGTACTGCAAGCACGGCCTATGGGTCACCGGGGCTCATACCTGCTCATCCTGCAAGGCCCGTTGACTCTTCCGAAGTACCTTACCTACTACGGTGCGATCGTCAAACCACAACCCTTCCGACCTCGTCGTATTTTTTGCTATCACTGCCACAAAGAAGGACATATGCAAAATACCTGCCCTAATCCAGCAGCTGTGGCCTACATGAATTAACCAACAGCTCATTGTGCCTATGCAAATCGCCGGACCATGACATTCGCTCCCCCGCTTGTCCAAAGAAAAAGCAAGCGAAGAAGTTTCATAAGTCGCCTGCAAAAAAGGATGTTCCTACAAGTAATCGCTTTGCAGCTCTCGCATGTGACGACAACGACTTCCCTGAACTTCCTTTATCTGAGCCTGCTGCTCACCATACGTCTCCTCGCCAGCGTACATATGCACAAGCGGCTCACCTTCCCGGATCAAATGGTACGCCAAAACGTCCAGTGCATCCATCACATGTGGATACCACAGATGAAGACACAGCTTTAGACAATGCAATCGCGGAGGCTCGCCGCCGACTAGACAAACTCACCCAGCGCCGGGAACAGCGTCGTTCTGAATCCTCTCGAAGAATTCTCATAACACGGGAGCAATAATCAGAGGAATCACCTAGGGTAAGCACTGGCCCACAATCAGGTGCCGACCACCTGTTAGCCGTGACTACCCCGACAGTGGATAAGATATTAGCGCTGATGAAGCAGGTGACATCCCTTATCGTGGAAGCTCTTTGGCCTCGTCATGGATAGCGCATCATTATTGGTGGTGGTGCAGTGGAACTGTCGAGGATTCGCTAATAAGGCCTCTGAAGTGAACATCCGCCTTCGCGACGGAAAGCTGAGGGCATGGGCGTTCCTACTGCAAGAGCATAATGCACTCCCACGCCTTTCAGGTTTCTGCGCATACGATTCACCATCTATCCCTGATCGCCGTTGCACCGCCTCCTCCCTCAGCCCAGGTAAATCTGCAATTTATATTCACAGTTCAGTTCCGCACACACCGCTCGACCTTTCACGGTGGTGCAACACACGTCAAGAGGTTGTCGCCCTTCTCGTAAAACCTGCACGCACACCCCTTATTCTAGTTTCTTTTTATAGTCGTCCTGGCTCCGCATCTCCCAATCTGAGATGGGTTCGTTTTCTACGTTCTACCAACTCGGGTATCCCTATTCTAGTTGGTGGTGACTTCAACGGTGCACACACTGCGTGGGGTTACCCATCGGATTCCTCAAAGGGTTCGCACATCCAAGGGAGCTTTTCGGATCATTCCTTTCAACTTTTAAACCACCCCAATACTTCTACCCGCCCACGAGGTGGCCCGTATTCACCTGATTTGACTTGGTGGTTAGGCCCCGGCAACCCTCGTTGGGCTGTTGATTCTGATCATTGGGGTAGCGATCACAGCCCTATTTTTATCTCCCTCACGCCTACGCGTCTACGGAAAATACGCCGCACTGTACGAATAACATCATGGGACTCTGTACGCGTAGACAGTCATTTATCTACATTCAACCCCTCTTCAGCATTGTCTACTCTATCTGCTGTTCTCGCTACTCACACTATTACCACTACTGTAAATGAAGACGACCCAAACCCGGACATACATCTCTTGAATCTGTGGGCTCTTCGTCGCCAGGCGGATCTTTACGCGACTCGTCACCCCGATGACCCTTCGGCTCTTCCTACTCTTCACCGCGCTACCGCACGGGCGCGGCGCTATGCAAAGCGGCTAGGCAGGCAACGCTGGGCTGCATGGTGTGCCCGCCTGTCCTCTGCGCAGGGCAATCGACATCTTTGGAGAGTGTTTCACGCCATGGAGCGCCCTTCTCAGGTTGCAGATTACACAGAGAGCATTCGCCTCGCGCTAAGTGTGGAAGAGGACACATCTGCACAACAAGCGGCCCGTCAATTTTTTCCAAACCATGACTGCACCGCTACGTCTCCACCTGACTTATCGGCAACAGAGCCCCCCAATGGGATTACTTCTGACCTCACCATGGCAGAGCTGCTGGCCTCCATTGACCGTTTAAAAACTACTACTACTCCCGGGCACGACGGCATACCTAACTTCTTATTCCGTAACTTGGAAGGGAGGGCTTTGGAAACCCTACTTGATACTTTTAACGAAGTGTGGCTTTCTGGCGTCATGCCGGGAGACTGGAAGCATTCTATTGTGGTTCAAATACCCAAGTCAGGTCAGCCTCCAGTATCTCTCTCGGCCCTTCGTCCAATTTCCCTTACCCCTACCATCTGCAAGCTTTATGAAAACATTCTAGCCGCACGCTTATCATGGTGGCTGGAATCCCATGATTGTTACCCAGATTCCCAAATTGGTTTCCGCCCACAAATTGCAACGGAGGACGACCTTGCAATTTTGGCTGCTGACGTGCTTGACCACTCTCCACAGAGTCACCTTGTACGAACCGTAATCGCTACAGACATAACAAAGGCATATGATAACATCCTTCACTCTGCCATTCTTGCCTCCCTTCAAACTCTTGGTCTCCCTCACCGGTTCCTCCTCTCCATTCACGCCTTTTTAGCAAATCGAACCTTCAGCGTGCGTGTCCACGGAACGCCCTTTGGTAATTTCACTTCCAATAGAGGAGTGCCGCAGTGCTTCGTTCTCGCCCCCACATTATTTAATGTGGCTTTAATTCCTCTTGTTCGTGCCCTAGAGACCATCCCTTCTATCCGCGTGCTTGCATATGCCGATGATATCACCTTGTGGTGCTGTCATCCAGATGCGTCTATTCATCAGTCGGTCCTTCAACACGCGCTGGATGTATTGATAACTCGCCTCCCACCTCTGGGTCTAACACTCTCTCCTACTAAATCATGTTTCATTCGAATTGAAAATAAAGCCGCCTTACGGAAAGCTACCCCTTTAAATTTTACGGTACATAATTCTCTGATTCCTCAGGTGGAAACAGTTCGTATTCTTGGTCTTCTCCTCCATACCTCTGGGACTGGCACCCCGTGGCTGACAGCCACCCGCAAATCGGCTCACGCTACTCTAGGTCTGATTCATCGCATTGCTATGCGCTCTGGTGGCGCACGTGCTCATACGGCCCGCCAGCTTGTGCGCTCTATCCTTCAGCCACGGATAGTATATCAGGCACAATTTCAACGTCTCACCCGCAGACAGTGGGACTCCCTTGAAGCTATCAATCGTGAGGCTATGCGCGTCATATCTGCCTCGTTTAACACCCATAGCTGTGCTACAGGAGTTCGCCCAACTTAATACACTCAGTGAAATCATCGACCAACGGGTGGCAAATAGAGCTCGAAAACAGTCTCTCAAACTTCATCGTTTAAAGACACTTCCACCGTGGTCCTATTGCCAGCTCACTGACAATCGCCCCCCGTCGGTATCAGCAGCGTATCTGCCTGAAGGGTACATATTGTAACAGTTGTTACACTGAAAAGGAACTGCAGCGGCTGAACGAGGGAACCAGAGAAAACGGACCTACACTTCAGCGTCGTCTACTTCTAGAGGCTGAGATCTCTTTCTTCTACTTCCAATCCTCGTGTCACTGCCCCCTCTTCAGGGCCATCGCCCCGATGCGGTGTTACCGTCAGACCGAATAGCGGGGAGAAAAAGTGTTCAAGAGGTACACCACGAGTCTGACATCAGCCGGAAAGTCACTCGGGGGGTCGCTCGTAGTACGGCTTCAATCGCACCACATGCACAACGTCGCTGCGCTTGCCGTTGTGGGATGAACGAGCTGGCGAGGCTGGTGCAACTTCGTACGTTACGTCACTGAGGCGGCGGACAACAAGGTAAGGGCCGAAGTAGCGGCGCAGTAACTTTTCGGACAGCCCGCGACGACGGACGGGTGTCCAAACCCACACATAGTCGCCTGGGTGGTAGGTAACGTAGCGGCGTCCAAGGTTGTAGCGGTCAGCATCGATCTGCTGCTGACGGTGAATGCGGTGTCTGGCCAGTTGCCGTGCTTCTTCCGCGCGCTGAACATAGGTGGCGACGTCGACGACAAGTTCACTCTCACTGTCAGGGGGGTCCACGGGTAGCATAGCATCGAGGGGGGTGGTAACCTGTCGACCGAAGACTAATTCGAACGGAGTGAACTGCGTCGTCTCTTGCTGCGCGGTATTATACGCGAATGTTGCGTATGGGAGAATTTCGTCCCATGTCTTGTGCTCGATATCAATATACATGGAAAGCATGTCGGTCAAGGTCCTGTTGAGGCGTTCTACCAAGCCATTTGTCTGCGGGTGGTAGGCTGTTGTACGTCTGTGGCTGGTGTGCGTGAGCTTGAGTACAGCCTGAGTGAAGCGGGCCGTAAATGCAGCTCCACGGTCAGTAATGATAGCTGCAGGAGCGCCATGACGCAGGACGATGTTGTGGACGAAGAAGTCGGCGACTTCAGCAGCAGTACCGTTTGCAAGTGACGTGGTCTCAGCGTATCGGGTCAAATAATCTGTCGCGACCGCAATCCACCGGTTTCCTCTGGTCGACTTCGGAAAAGGGCCGAGGAGGTCTATGCCAATTTGCTGAAAAGGGGTCTTTGGTGGAGCTATGGGCTGTAGAAAGCCGGCTGGCTTCAGAGGAGGAGATTTGCGCCGTTGGCAATCCCGGCATGTTGTTACGTATCTACGCACGGATGGGGGTAAATTGGGCCAGTAATACTTAAGCCGAATCTTTGGCAGTGTGCGACTAACCCCCAAGTGGCCGGCGGATGGTTCATCATGACAAGCGCTTAAGATTTCGGAGCGTAACTGGGATGGCAGAACAAGCAGAAATGTCTCTTTGTTGCTGTCAAAGTTGCGCTTGTAGAGGACTCCACGCCGCAGAATGAAGGTATGTAGTCCACGGCGAAACACACGAGGTACATGAGAATTCAAACCCTCCAGATACTTGAGTGGCGCCAACTCAGAATCTGCTCGTTGAAGCTGCGCCATACGGGAGATGCTAATGGCACAAAAAACAGGGCAATCTTCGGGGATGTCTTGCGTAGCCGGTTCCACGGGCGCTCGCGATAAACAGTCCGCGTCCTGTTGCTGCCGACCCGATTTATAGACGACCGTAACGTCGTACTCCTGTAAACGAAGGCTCCATCTGGCCAACCGGCCAGAAGGGTCTTGAATGCTGGCCAGCCAGCATAGCGAGTGATGATCGCTGACAACACGAAACGGTCGGCCGTAGATGTAAGGTCGAAACTTACTCAGAGCCCAGATGACGGCAAGGCACTCTTTTTTTCGGTCGCCGAATAGTTCCGTTCCGATCGAGAAAGTGTGCGGCTCGCGTAGGCGATTACTCGCTCTGCGCCGTCCTGCCACTGTACGAGGATCGCTCCGAGGCCGACATTGCTGGCGTCAGTGTGGACATCAGTCTCTGCATTCTCGTCAAAATGAGCTAGTATTGGTGGGCTTTGAAGGCGGCAGCAGAATTCCTCGAAGGCTGCGTCTTGGGCACTTCCCCATACGAAGGGTGTGTCATCTCGAGTCAAGGCAGTCAATGGCTCAGCTAGGCGAGAAGAATCTTTAACAAAGCGGCGGTAATACGAGCAGAGGCCCAAAAAACGTCGGAGGGCCTTCTTGTCGGTTGGGCGTGGGAAACTGGAGACGGCGGAAGTCTTGTCGGGGTCTGGAAGAACACCTTGTGCGCTGACATGTCCTAAGAAACGGAGCTCCTCGAAGGCGAAATGGCATTTCTCTGGCTTGATCGTTAGTTGTGCGGACTGAAGAGCTTGAAGGACAATGCGCAATCGCTGCAAGTGTTGTTCGAAGCTAGACGAAAAGATGACCACGTCGTCCAGGTACACAAGGCACGTCTGCCACTTCAAACCAGCTAAAACAGTGTCCATCATGCGTTGAAATGTGGCCGGAGCGGAGCAAAGTCCAAACGGGAGCACCTTAAATTCGTACAGACGGTCGGGTGTCACGAAAGCCGTTTTCTCGCGGTCTCGCTCGTCCACCTCGATCTGCCAATATCCGCTTTTCAGATCTAAGGAAGAGAAGAACCTGGCGTCCCAGAGTCGGTCAAGGGCATCATCGATCCTCGGGAGTGGGTATACGTCCTTTCTGGTAATATTATTCAGTTTCCTGTAATCAACACAGAATCGCAACGTGTTGTCTCTCTTTTTGACCAGGACCACCGGCGATGCCCACGGACTTGTTGACGGCTGTATAACGTCGTCTGCAAGCATTTCATCGACTTGCGTCCTAATAGCTTCGCGCTCTTTAGGCGAAACGCGGTATGGACGCTGACAAACTGGTGGCGTGGCCGAATCGGTGACAATGCGATGCCTGGCTACCAGCGCACGTCTGACCTTGGAGCTCGCCGCGAAGCAATCTTTAAAATCAAGTAGCAGCGACGACAGAAGGTTCTTCTGATGAGGTGACAACTCCGGGTTGATTTTAACCTTCTGAAGGGCGTTACTTGGTGCGGCATCGTCGTGAAGATTCACCTGTACGGGGCACAAATTCGGCAACCTATCCACGTCGTCGAGGAAGGCGACGGCCGTTCCCGTGGCGAGGTGCTGAATTTCGTTCGTGAAATTTGTCAGAAAAACTGTCGCACAGCCGTCATTCAGTTCAACAAGACCGCGCGCGATAGCCACACCCTTCTCGAGCAACAGCGAAGTGTGACTGTCCGCAATACCTTCGTAGTTGTGAAACGAGTCGTTCCTCACTGACACCAGCACACTGGACCGTGGTGGCAGCATTACGTCGTCTTCGACTATACGCAGAGCGTTGACTCCTGGGCCTTCTGTGTTACTGTGCGCCACGGCTTGCTTCGTCGAAAATGTGACTCGCGCCTCGTGTAGATCGATCACAGCACCGTTTGCCTGTAGAAAGTCGAGGCCCAGGAACAAATCTCTCGAACACTCGCTCAACACGACGAATTCACCCACGTAGACGAAAGCGCGGATGCCGACTCGGGCTGTGCACCTTCCGGCCGGGCTAATGAGGCTCCAGCCGTGCGAATGCTTGGGCCCAACCATGGTGTCAAAACTTTGCTCAATTCCTGGGCGAGGGTGTGGCTCATCACGGAATAGTCAGCCCCAGTATCAAGTAAAGCGATGGTGTCAGTTCCGTCAATCGTCACACGCAAATCAGAAGTAGCGCGTTCGGATGCTGTCGCTACCCTGCCCCGGTGAGGAATCAGCGTATCGGTATATCCGCGGCGGAGGATCTCCAGGTTTCCCGACAGCAGCGGCCTTGCCTCCGGAGACCGCTGGAATTAGTTTTCCCGGCGTGGACTGGGAGAACGCCGCTCAGGGTAGCCGGCGTCTCGGCGAGGGCTTGGGGAACGGTAACGCAGCGGAGATGACGACCTAGGATCGTAGCGACCGTATGTCCCAGGCCTCTGACGGGCCGACAGATGAGCTTCAATTTCGAATGGTCGTTCGCCATTCCGGGGGCAAGGGTCGTCGGGCGCGAAACCACGCAGACCCCCTCGGCGGTACGGGCCGGCCCTGTAAAGATGTCCCGCCTCACCACAGTGGTAGCAAAGAGGCCGCCGGTCCGGTGCACGCCACACTTCGCACTTCCGTGGCCGCTGATAAGCTGGTCGAGCAGGCACACGGGAAAGACCAGACTGCTGCGCTGCGTGAGTCGCGGTATTCACGTCGTAGCCTGGCGTTGGGGCCCGGCAGAGGACAGATGAATAGGTTGGTCTGACCTCAGTCTGTCTTGGGATCTCAGGCAGTTGCTGCTGTGCTGCTAGGCGCACCTCGTCCCGGACGACTTCAGACAGCGATGTAACAGACGGCGCGCTGGGAGGCAGCTGGAGGGCTTGTAATTCCTCCCTGACGATCGACCTGATTAGGTCCCGTAAAACGGCCGCATCACTCCCTAGCGGCATCGAAGAAACAGCGGGCCCAAGCGTGCTTACATCCCGATTGTATTGCCGGGCTCGTTGCAGGAGCGTCGTCTCCATGGTAGTCGCTTCCGTGAGGAATTCGGCAACAGTACGCGGTGGACTGCGCACAAGACCGGCGAAAAGTTCCGCGCATGAGGTGGCGAAGCTTCGTCTCCTCCGCCATGGATGGGTCAGCACGCTTGAAGAGGCGCGTCATGTCCTCTACATACATGCGGACGCTTTCGTTAGTCCGCTGGTTACGGGAGCGAAGCGCAGCTTCAGCTTTCTCCCGGCGGTCTGCGTTGGGGAATGTAGCTATGAGATTTTGGCGAGATGTCTCCCAGGTGGACAGGTTGCACTCGTGGTTCTCGTACCATGTCCCAGCGGAGTCCTCGAGCGCAAAATACACATTATGGAGCTTACGGTCGTCGCTCCAACCGTTGTAGCGGGCGACCCGCTCGAAGGTGTCCAGCCAGTCTTCCGCATCTTCGTACACGTCGCCGTGAAAAGATGGCGGTGTTCGCGGCGTGTGGTAGAGGATGGGCGCCGGGAACCTACTGTCTGTGGCCATTTCCGGTGGGACCGTCGGTCGAGGCTGCGTCTTCCTCGTCGGGTTGTCAAGAGGCCCGAACTCAGGTGTCTCACCGCGGAGGCGGCGGCTTGGGCGCTGATGGACCAGTGTGAGTGCCGTCTTTATCTCGTAGGCGTACGCAGGTCGGGAAGCGTACCCAGCACCTCCACCAGATGTGTAACAGTTGTTACACTGAAAAGGAACTGCAGCGGCTGAACGAGGGCACCAGAGAAAACGGACCTACACTTCAGCGTCGTCTACTTCTAGAGGCTGCGATCTCTTTCTTCTACTTCCAATCCTTGTGTCACTATTATACACGGATGCATCACATTCTGCAGAGAGGGGAGTTACTGCTGTGTATAGTCCATCTCATCCGCATCTCAACTCACGCGCGACGTATACTGCGGATATGTGCACTCCCCTGGCATTGGAACTTCAAGCCATTTATAATGTCATTGCTTCCCTTCCGCTCGTTCCAACATTCAATACAGTTCATATTTACACCGACTCCCGCGCCGCCCTTAAACAGCTTAAGGCTGTTCGACGAACGTTCCAGATTTCACAATCTATTCATATGCTCTGCGCAAAGTATCCATGTCCTGTGCGCATACACTGGATTCGCGGCCATGCCCAGGATCCACATAACATTCAAGTGGATGCTATGGCTCATCTTCATACATTAGACGATCCGCCACCTTCCCCTCTTCCCCCAGATCCATTCCTGTCCCATGTTTCTGATACCGAAGTTCTGCGCCAGCGCACACGCGCTCTAACTCCTCCGTGTTCGCACCCTCTCCCCGTAGTCTTACTCGGCAGGAGGAGGTATCCGTGCGCCGGATTCGGGCAGGGGCGGCTCTGACACCATCTGTCCGTCATCGGTGGCGTGCCAAAGATCTGCCAGTACCTGACAGGTGCCCTCACTGTATCGCTGCACCGGACATTTGTGATGTGCGGCACTTGTTGTGGACGTGCCCAGCGACGGCTGCTATCAGAAAACGGCTCCTCAGGGAGGTGGGCCTGCGGTGGAACCGCGAAAGTGACTACGTGAAGTGGACAATGGACAACCGTTTCATTAACAACCTCTGCGACTACCTCAGCGCAACGGTTCTTCACTCCTTCTTTTAACTTTCAATCCCGCGCATTCCTTCCCCCCTTTCCTTTTTCAACTTATGCCTCATGGCACACTTCTCGAATAAAAAAAAACGATATGCTGACCGTCAAGGCAGTAACCACGAGTGAAGTTCTTGAAATTTTATGCATGCCGCCTCCACGTTTTTTTGTTTTGGTTTGGAGCCATGGCTCAGAGTAGTGAGAACAACTTTTATGTTGCTGACAAGGCGATGAAATTATTCTCTCTAGCAAAAGTTGTCTGCTGAAAGCGGGTGTGACCGTAGGTGGCTGTAATAACTACGTCGCCGTGTGGCGGCGTAGTGACCACAGCCTTTATTATCTTGCTATTAGAAATAGAAAACATATCTTAAGTCACTCAGACGCTGTCGCGGACGAATTAGAGCAGCTGTTTCGCCGACGTACGCGTGGGAATGCATCCTGGTAAAGGACAAGTTATCATGCTTGGATCTTTTGGAGCAGAGGACACATCACTGCAACTTCGAAGTATATGCAAGAAGGATTCCCCATTGTTCTGTAACGATGACTGCCGTAACGGAATACCTGCTGATGACGTAGAAGCATTTGAAAAAAAAACATACAGAACGAGGACAGAAGGGCTGAAAAAATAAACAAGAGAGTCGATGAGTATTAAAAAACCTAATTACTTTAGAAATTTTTAGAGGAATTTAAAACATAATAGAGAGTCGTTTCCTATATCTGCTTTTTTACCTTCAACCCGTGCAAAGGAAATGAAATTCTTCAATATAAAATGGTAATAAATTAAAAAAAGTCTTAATCACAACCGCCACAATTGTGACTGGCAGTATATATTTAAAATTCTTGCACTAAAAGTTACAAAATCGGCTTCCTCTCGGTATTGTAAAAGTTTCTTCACTAGATCGGGCATTTTGCACAACGGTTTATTGATGAACCTGTTACTCTGGAAGTTGACAGTAGTAGAGATAGAGCAAATGGCACCTATAGGTTGGGCTTCCTAAAAATATATAAAATGAAGTGCCAGCAAAGCGGCAAATGAAGGGAAGACCGGCAAGAAAACTCAGGCGAATAGGCTAACCGAATGCGGGGTAGCCGCTCGGTCACCCGCAATGTGAAAAGCAGGGTACTAACCCCATCTTCCTCAGTGATACAAGCAATACAATTTCGCTCTTCATAGTAAAAGTTACAGCCCCATAAAATGTCAACAATTTGGAGGGCTCCTTTATATTTAATATCGCCATGTCTGCCCAGTCAGGTCTCGCCATTTAAAATTTGTTCTCCGCTGAAAACACTATTTAAAATATGTATAAGAACCACGATCAGCTCACAGCGTCTCGAGAAAGCGGAATCATTGAGTTTACATATTAGCCTTTTTTAGTGATTGTGTGTTTATAAACAGAGTATAAGTAACTAATCTCTGCTTTCTATAATTGATCTAATAAAGGTTGGGCTGTAATAAGTTATCGAACCAATACCCAGTGAGGCGGGCGCGAGAAAGCGATCAAAATATATTATTGAAACACTTGCTATCGCGCTATATAGTGGAGTAGAAGCCCATTGAAGTTGACCCTGTTGAGTAGATAAAACTTCTTTGTATTATAATTTAGCTGCTTATTTCGTGGTTTTCACAACACAGATGACGTATTGCTCTGGCGAATAAGGCGCGTTTCGTTTTCATACGTTCGTTGTTGTCTTCTCCACGCCGCTTAATCTAAATAAAATTTTCTTGTGTCGATTTATGGTACCGGAGACAATTTCTACATGCAAGAGAATGCTGAAAGTTTCATCCCGTAAGCGTTCACAGTAAAGGCCATCAAGACTTGCTATACACTACTAGCGTAAATGTGATAATAAAATTTTTATTTAGGTCTGGCTTAGAAATGCCTTTACTAGAGCCATTGAAATGGTTCTAATAGGCTGTAAATAAACTGCCGCTTTAATAATGGCTATCATAAAAGAAAAACAAGAATTCATTGCTTACACAGTTACTGAACAAGAGCATGGCTAACGCCTGAAGCATGGGAAGCATGGAGAAAAAAAAAACGAAACAGCAGTACATAAACGAAGTGACATTATATGTAAGAGGAAATTGTCGGTGTCAGTAAGGTCAGGGAAGCCGGTAATAAAAGAATGGTAAGCTGAGCAGATTCAAGGTTACCTCTACTCCGGTGTGAGGTTCAAAAAAATAATAAACATTTTAAACATGAAGGCAAATGCAGGGCAATTTCATTTGCCTTCGCGTACAACTCCTATAGCGGGAAAAAAACATCGAGTAAAGGCGGCGTATAACAAGAATGAACTCTTGCTTACCTTTAGAGTATAATTAAAAAAAGGGAAGCCTTGAATGAAGGCGGGCCACGCAATGTACCAACATTTTTTTCCAATTAAATTTTAGAATAAATTTTGCGGTAAAAATAGACAAGAGCACGATAGCATATTTCTGACAAATCACGGAGCGTGGAGAAGACACGTGAAAGTCACATCGAACTAAAATTAGCAGGTTGCCAAAAACAATGCAGTCACGCAAAGATTTTTAATCCTGTAGCCGAAGTACAGCTACACAGAAGATTCAAATTATTTGCCGCTTATTTACAATGCCTTGAATGCACGAGCTCATGTGTGCGAACTGCTCTATATGTCATAAGGGTTATCCTTCTTTGGGAAATAAACCTGGAAAAAAATTATCCGACTCGGGTCTTACTGTCACACTTTGCTGAATGAACCGCTGCAAAATGCTCTTCACGAGTTTGCGTTCTGCCATTGAAAATCACTGAAATAAATAAAGAAGAGAGCGAATATTACAAATGGCAAGGAAAAGGTTCATTGGAGAGGCGTGATTTGAACGCGAGCACTCGCACTTGTCGTTTTAAGGGTGATGGCTTCGAAATTAAATGAGCTGTAACCGGCGTTAGCATCCCAATGCTCGCATGCGGGAGGAGTGGTGTTCGATCCCCAGTGCCGCCGCGTACCCACCGGTGATACAATGGGTACAAGCTGCCCCTGGCCTGATGCTGGACTTATTCAGGGTAAAATGCTTGGGAAATGGGTCTTTCACCCCCCCCCCCTCCCCCTTTGGGTAAATGAAAATGCCTTGTGCTATGGCGCTTTTTGGCCGCAGATGACCTTGCGCCATAAAAATTCACAATCATCAAGAGGACCACAATGCTGGTAAAACTTTCTGAAAGATGTGTGTCAAAAGAAAAGCTATAGAGCAGAATGCTACCGGAAATCCGAGCGTCTATTTTTTTTCCTTATTACGGATTGTACTCACTGTTCAATACAAAGAAAATTTGAGATTTCAGGAAATATGCTCAAGTTCTGTGCCTCCTTTTCATTGCAGAAATAATATCTGATTATTGGTATGTGCGGGCTGCACTGATGACGCCTTATCTCAGGAGCACAGCATAAAATTCACTCTTTTGCGAGTGGCGGAGTCTAAAAGTACAAGCACGTCATCCATCTCCATTCGTCGTACTGAATAAACTAACAAATATTCGGCAGACTAGCCGCTGGTGTGTTTTTTTATTAGTACGAACCAGCTGCAGTTTCCCGCGGAATTATACGCTGCTTGAGGATCGGTACACAATTTAGCGGTGTAATAAAAATGCCTGGTTAAAAAGAAAGTCCGTTATAACCGAATTCTATGGCTTTCTTTGTTTTCAATTACTGGCTCTGTCATACAGAATCTTCCTGCTTTTACAATGCCCCGCAAGGTGTTGCGGTATAAATTGGTTTCTACTCAGCCTTCTCTAAGCCTAACGGTATTGAAGCTTCTGCGGTGGTGTTGTTCTCTGCAAGTTTGTGATAGAGGACGATATTTATTGTCACGAGATGCATTCAGGCACAAGATATCTTCTGCAGACCGCTTGGAGCGCTGCCAAGTGCCTGGAGTAAATGACCCTCTTGCATTAACCTCAAAAGCAAGAATAAAAATATCATCATTTAGTATTCCGGCCTGCAAAGCAGATCAGTAGTCATTCGTGAAGAAGACGCACACTCTGTCTGGAAACGCGCCACATTTAATTTAGACAGCAGCCATTTTCTCGCACTTTTTAAATGCGTAGCAATGTAAACAGTACCGGGTTGCGAGTTTGGAGATACAATGTAATCTGATATCTCACGTATAAACATTTGTTCGCCAGCGTATATGCTTTTTGTAGGTCTTGGAAAAGAGGCTTGAGG
Source organism: Amblyomma americanum (assembly GCF_052857255.1). NCBI lineage: Eukaryota > Metazoa > Arthropoda > Arachnida > Ixodida > Ixodidae > Amblyomma > Amblyomma americanum. The sequence goes on along the minus strand of NC_135498.1, from coordinate 59,875,522 downwards.
TGTAAAGTTATGTGCATTTTTTTCAATCTGCATTTATGATAGAAACACTAACTAACAATGCCTTTCGCCTTCCAATTTATGCACTTACTCACGTAGTTGATATTGCGTGTCTTCGCTGCGTATTTCTTAGTAGTGGGTTAAGTGCAACACATATATCTTTTTTGGCTTGCCGTTGTCATTCACCTGTACGATGAATTTCCCGCATATAATGGCAACCATATATACTATCATGTAGGCACTGCTATTCATGTCAGAAGATCCAATGTGGTCGAAAACTGGCTTTGGAAATTTAGAAAATTGGTTTTTGGGGAAAGGAAATGGCGCAGTATATGTCTCACATATCGGCGGACACTTGAACCGCACCGTAAGGAAAGGGATGAAGGATGGACTAAGAGAAAAAAGAAAGAGTTGCCGTAGGGAAGGGCTCCGGAATAATTTCGACCACCTGGGCATCTTTAACGTGCACATACGCATTATATCAGTGGCCGCCGCGGGTTAGTAAATGGTACTCCGAGCAGTGCTGAAATAATCATATTGGAGAAAACTGCACTTTAGTGATTAATTTGCAGTTAACTTTTAAATAGAGATCAGTAGTCTCTGCCGCTGTCATAGTACGGCTGACCAATTTTTAGTGTATATTATGCAATATTTGAGTCGATAGAGAAAAAAAACTACGGCGGTGGCGTTGTGGTTAACGTGCGCACATAGAGGTCTACAGCAAATCGCAGATTATTTAGGTATTCTTCATTTATTCTTATTCCCAACTGTTCCCAGTTCAGGCCTCGAAATACCTCCTGTAAACATGCGGGGAACAGAATTGGCGAGATTGTGTCTCCTTGCCTGACGCCCTTCCTTATTGGAATTTTATTGCTGACTTTATGGAGAACTATAGTAGCTGTGCAGTTGCTATATATGTCTTCCAGTATTTTGACATAAGGCTCTTCTGCCCCCTGATTACGGAATGCCTGTATGACTGCTGAGGTTTCCATTGAGTCGAATGCTTTCTCGTAATCAATGAAAGCTATATATAGAGGTTGGTTATATTCTGCGCATTTTTCTATCACCTGATTGATAGTGTGAATATGATCTACTGTGGAATATCCTTTACGAAAGCCTGCCTGATCATTTTGTTGATTAAAGTCTAACGTTGCCCTGACTCTATTAGCGATTACCTTAGTAAATACTTTGTATACAGGCAACGGATAGCAAGGTGATCGGCCTGTAATTTTTCAAGTCCTTGGCGTCTCCCTTCTTATGAATTAAGATAATGTTTGCATTCTTCCAAGCTTCTGGTACAGTCGAGGTCATAAGGCATTGCGTATACAGGGTGGCTAGTTTTTCTAGCACGATGTCCCCTCCGTCCTTCAACAGATCTGCTGTTACCTGATCCTCCCCAGCTGCTTTTCCCCTTTTCATTGCTTCTAAAACTTTCTTTACTTCATCTTTCGTTACTGGAGGGATGACGCATTGCTGTGCACTGCTGTCTTTCTCATTAACGCTCTGATTACATTAGCTACTGTACAGGTCTGTGTAGAACTCTTCGGCTACGTTAACTATCTTATCCATATTGCTAATGACATTGCCCTGCTTGTCTCTTAATGCATACATCTGGTTTTTATCTATGCCTAGTTTCCTCTTCACTGTTTTTAGGCTACCTCCGTTCTTTATAGCATGCTCGATTCTCCCCATATTAAACTTCCTTATGTCGGCTACCTTGCGCTTATTTATTAACTTTGATAGCTCCGTTAGTTCTATTCTATCGGTAGGGTTAGATGCCCTCATGTTTTGGCGAATCAGATCTTTCGTCACCTGAGATAGCTTCCCGGTATCTTTTCGAACTGTCCTACCGCCTACTTCTACTGCGCACTCCGTAATTATTGATGTCAGATTATAGTGCATTAAATGAACATCAAGATCATCTTCCTCAGTTAAAGCCGAATATCTGTTTTGCAGCGCTATCCTAAACTCCTGTGCTTTCCCTCTTACGACTAACTCGTTAATGGTCTTCTTCTTCACTAGCTTCTTCCGTTTCCTCTTCAAGTCTAAGCTAATTCTAGACCTTACCATTCTGTGGTCGCTACAACGCACCTTTCCGAGGACGGCCGCATCCTGAACGATGCCAGGTTTAGCGCATAGTATGAGGTCGATTTCATTTTTAGTCTCACCATTTGGGCTCTTCCAGGTCCACTTCCTGTTTTCTGGTTTGCGGAAGAAGGTATTCATGATCCGTAATTTATTTCTATCCGCGAATTTGACTAATAACTCTCCCCTGCTATTTCTAGAGCCTATCCCATAGTCACCTACCGCGTGCTCATCAGCCTGCTTCTTGCCCACCTTCGCATTGAAGTCGCCCATCAGTACAGTGTACTGCGATTTTACTTTATTCATTGCCGATTCTACGTCCTCATAGAAACTTTCAACGGTCTGGTCATCATGGCTGGATGTGGGTGCGTAGGCCTGCACCACTTTCAGCTTGTACCTCCTATTCAGCCTAATTACTATAGCTGCTACCCTCTCGTTAATACTGTAGAGCTCCTCTACGTTGCCAGCTATGTCCTTATTAATGAGGAATCCCACACATAGTTCTCTTCTATCCTCTAACCCGCGATAGCACAGTATGTGTCCGTCCTTTAGTACTGTATACGCCTCACCTGTCCTCCTAACTTCGCTAAGCCCTATCACATCCCATTTAATTCCCGCTAGTTCCTCAAACAGCACTGCTAGGCTAGCCTCACTAGCTAAAGTTCTAGCGTTAAACGTTGCCAGGTTCTGATTCCAATGGCGGCCTGTCCGGAGCCAGAGATTCTTAGCACCCTCCGCTGCGTCACAGGTCTGACCGCCGCCGTGGTCAGTTGCTCTGCAGCCGCTGGGGACTGAGGGCCAAGGGTTAATTGGTTTGATCATAGAAGGTTGTGGCCAAGTACTACACCAGGGTGGCCAAATCCTGCTCTGGTGAGAGAGTGCGTTGTCGGTTCTGGTCACCGAGGTCAGGCCGCACTCCAGGCCTGGTTATGGAATTCCATCGACACGCGGATTTTTTTTTTTTAAACCCGGTGGAGAATTGCGCGGCGCCAGGATTTGAACCCCGGTCCTCTTGCACGCGAGGCCGAGTATTATAAGGGGGCTAATGAACAGAAAGGGTTGCCGCACAGTGGAAAACAAGAGTGGCGACATTACGGATGGGATCGAGATACAGGAACATATTGTGACTGCGTTAGAGGTGCGCACTTTTTGTACGAGGGAAAGAGGCTCGGGGAAGAATCACACTGCAGTTGTCGCGGTTATGACGAGCAAGGTGGTATCCCCGGTAGATACGATAACTCAGCAGATATCAGAAGCAATTCCAACCGTGTCCATTGAAGTGGTGTCCGCTCTGCCCGAATGTATTGGCAGCGACGAAGAGTGTGTAGGCGCAGGTAAATGCCTTGCTGTCGGGATAGCAGATCAGGTGAGCAGCTCCGCCGCTGATCGAGGTGACGGCTCTAAGGGAAGTGTCATGGAATGCGAAGGTTCCAGTGTCTTAAAATTGGTAACCATGCGCTTGGGGGGCGGAATAACAGAGGACCGAAGACAGGCGTTGTACAGTGAAAGAATGTGTATCGTTATAATATAGGAGACGGGGTGGTGGATAAGTCGCACGAGCAGTTTGGGCTACCGTGGTAGCGCTGAACGGTTGTGCTGCCACATGACTATGGTGGCTTCGTGCGCAACGGTCACCTGAATAAGGAGCATAGCGGAAGGTGTAAACGTACACTCTAGGTGTAGACCCGAATTGCAAGTGGTCAAAACTCTAATGAGCGTCAGATGAAGCCTATTAAGGCGTTGTATGGGAGGTGAAGCACGATATCAGCACTCGCTATGCGGGACTCATCTTTACTGCTTATGAAGATTGATCTCGTAGGACCGACACACCGCCGTCCGCCCTAGTGGAGCATACATACACAGCAGCAGTGAGATGTCGTAGCCGCGGTAAATGATAAAGGGTAGAATTTCCTGAATATCAGAAATGGAAATCGTTCGTTCTATTTTAATTTTATGATAACAATGATTATGTATATTTGTGGCGCAACGGTATATATGGCCAAAGAGCGCTATGGCACAAGGTATTTTGGAATTCTTAAGGTGGGGTCAAAGACCCGTTTTGCAAGCGTTTCACCCGAAATAAGCCGAGCACCAGACCAGGGGGAAGCTTGCACTCATTGTTTCACCGGTAGGTACCAGAGGGCACTGGGGATCGAACCCCGCACCTCCCGCATGCGAGGCGGATGCTCCACCACTTGGCCACCACTGCGGTTTATATATTTTTTAAAGAACATATTAGTGTAAACACCCGATATGTATCCATCATCTATCGCTCCAAATGCGGCAATCTCGACCTGTAGACGGCTGAGGTCTGCGAAAAACCATGCCCCCTCAATGTCCCTTCCAAGCACAGACCCGCATCCAGAAAAAACAGGAGCATATATTTCGTACCGCAATCTTTCGTTTCTAATTTTGACTCTGTACTTTTCATTTTTATTTTAACAGCGCCGTCTCGACATTTAAAGACCTCCGAGACCCTCTGCTGACTCGTGCTACCTCGACTTTGCAACCCAAATCCATCTGCCTACCTCCTGCTCGTCGTTGTAGGTTTCCTTAAGAATGTTCTGTGTTAGGATATGTGCTGGAGTGGGGTAAATGAAATAATATTGGTTACATAACCTCACAGTGCGGTTCACCAGTGCGAATAAAATCTTCCCACGTGAACAACAATCTCATTGGCGAGCACGTGAATGTTGGAAACCTTCCCTTGTGTATTTCAATGGTGGCGTTGTTTCAGGGGCAGCAACTGGAAGGAATGAGTAGCGTCTTGAGAGTACACATTAAAATGTAGCACTTTGCTTTGCGGAAGAGTCTATCGTCCGTGTGGAACGCAGCCATAATTAATAGTCATGTGTGCGGTGGGTTAAGCTTAGCTGTGTTTTGGTGTTAATTCGCTCGGTGGATGGGGTGGTGATGCATTTATTACTTGCAAATCTTTGCTCGGTTGACTAGAATTTCGGAACGTTTTCGTTTTAATCAGGTGCATGTGACGATCATGATTTAATTTGTGTGGTGTGGTTTGAGCATCGCCGGTGTGTGCCTGTATTCCCTCGAATATTGAGGGGGCAAGAAAAATGCGTATATACACCTAGTTGCGCAGATGCTGTAGTGGAGAGGACACCATCCTGCTGGCAGCTCTTGGGATTTGTTCGTATGGTTAATAGGATATGTTCAAGGCTACTCAGTGATATGCAGAGGATCTTCATCATTATCATCATCTTCATCATCATCATCAGCCTGACTGCACCCACTGCAGGGCAAACCCTGTGACTGCACTGCGTCGATGCTTAAACTGAAGCTGGCAAACATTGCGGTTTATATTCGGATCTTTCTTTAGCTGATACCCTGCGAGAGTAAAAATATGAGATGCTAGCATTTATTTCTTTTGAGCCGATAAAGAACAAAAGACTCAGTGTCTAAGGTGTGCCTTTTTACAAAGAAACTCTTAAATGATAGTTATGAGCACTTCATTGGAAACTTCCAGTGAAAAGCCAGTCAATCTTATTCTGTGCGCGCCGATATTTCATTGTTTTCGTTGAGCGTCTCATGTTGCGAGCGGAATGGCGGGGTTGCAGACACTGATTTTTTTTTCAATACACAACCTCTGGAACGCGAAATCGGTTTTTGTCAAATGGTCGCTCCCCTGAATACAGCAATTGCTATGATGTCTGTTGTTTCGCAAACGGCGACAACAGCTCAGCTCTGTGAGGTTTAAGACACATAATTTTCTTAAGTTTTTTTTTTCAAGCTAACTGCATCGGAATAATTTTCCGCGAGAACAGTATCAATATCTGAGCATGGTCAGCAAGAAGCTTAAACACATAAATGCTTGTAAATTTGCCTTGCCAGCTTATAATAAACAACATTTTTGTTTTATTGTGATTTCGCTTGCGGTATTGTGCAGAAAAGATACGAGATTTCCTGGAAAGCTCCAAAAGGTGCACACCCAGGAATAAAGGAGGAAAATATCAGCCGCCCTGAAGCTCGGTGTATTATAATGAGTCAAGGCGAAATAAACTCTTGAGCAGTACTGTCTCCCAAGGGAACATCAGTTTACATCTGGTAGCGAGGTGCTGGAAGTGGTAAGGGAGTACGTCTACTTAAGGCAGGTTGCGCCCGCTGATCCGGATCTTAAGAGAGAATTAACTAGAAATATAAGAATAGGAAGAAGCTAATGTGACCGATTTTCTCTGATCATGAATGCCTGTTTAGCAATATCTTTCAAGAGAAAACTATAAAACAACTGCATATTACCGCTACTGACCAATGGGGCAGAAACATGGAGGCTAATAAAAAGGAATAAGGTTAAGTTAAGCACAATGCATCGAGAAATGAATGGGAAAATGATAGGTGTAATGGTAATGTTACGAGAATGGTAGCGCCTAGAGTGGGTGAGTGAACAAACGCGGTATAATGACATTTTAGTAGATATCAAGAGAAAGAAGTTGTCTTGGGCAGGGCATATTATTCGAAACCATGATAACCGGAGTGGATTCCAAGAGAAGGCAAGCGTAGCAAGGAGCAGCAGAAAATGAGGTGTGCAGATGAGATAAAGAAGTTTCCGAGGATACGGTGGCCGCAGCTAGCAAAGGGTATTAATTTGAGAGAAATGGGAAAGGTATATTTGTCCTGCAGTGGGCGTAGTCAGGCTCATGATGATGAGTACAGACAACAGAAGAGAAGAGACAAATAATGCTGATGTAAAATCTAAATATTAAAGTTGAATGGCCCGTCCAAAAATGAAACTAGTTTGCTTAAACCGTATAATAATTGGTTTTTGGGGGAAAGGAAATGGCGCAGTATCTGTCTCATATATCTTTGGACACCTGAACCGCGCCGTAAGGGAAGGGATAAAGGAGGGAGTGAAAGAAGAAAGGAAGAATAGGTGCCGTAGTGGAGGGCTCCGGAATAATTTCGACCACCTGGGGATCTTTAACGTGCACTGACATCGCACAGCACACGGGCGCCTTAGCGTTTTTCCTCCATAAAAACGCAGCCGCCGCGGTCGGGTTCGAACCCGGGAACTCCGGATCAGTAGTCGAGCGCCCTAATCACTGAGCCACCGCGGCGGGGCGAATAAAAAATCAAAAAGGCACAAATATAGAAGAGGACTAAAACTATGAAATGTCGAAATAAGTTGAATTTATACTTAAATATGGAAGACAGGCCTGTGTCGTGCCCGCGGTAGGGCAGCCACTGAGCACGGGCGAAATGGATGGCCAGTCTCTTTGCATGTGTTCGTACCTGCGATTTTTGCGGCTTAGCGGTGACGGACGGATGATTCCCCAGACCAAATCGAAATGGACTAGGGACTGTAGAGCGGCATCTGCAAGATGCGAAGAGCCGAGGCGAAACGCTGGCTCCTGCTAACCGCGCTGACCATAGAGACGTGTCGTCCGATCTGGCCGTATTCCGCGCTTGGGAGCGGCGGACACCTGCAGAATGGCTGCCGGGTCCAGGGAACAACCAGGGCTCTTATGCATAGAAAGGAATCTAAAAAATAGCGGATAAAAGAGAGAGCGACCATCAGCGTGCTATTGATGAGGACTCCGGGGGGTACAAATGTCAACCTAGTTATCGGCTGGCAGTGGAGACGATGAATAAAAGGCACTTCGACAAGCTGCAGAGAGGCCGCACCCTGGCGGCAAAGTTGTGTCACCGCGCATCTGAACCTTTGTGAAAATATTCTGTACTGTGCAACTGGCCATTTTCGATGTGTGGCTGAACAGGGAGAACAGAAATAGGAAGGAACCTTGTTGACTTGCGCAGTCCACATGACCTCCTGACGGGAAGTGGGACAGAGAGGGCTCTCTCTGCGAAGCCAACAAAACACCCAAAACTGAGCGATCAGCTCTGTCGTGGGCCGGCAGTAAAAGCCCTCTCCTGCACTGAAGAAGGCTTCCACTGGGCACTATGACTGTGAGGGGAAGAGTCTTTGTTGTCACACTCCTGCCTCCTGCTGCTTGAGACGGTGGGGTGCCGTGTTGGGCACGGCCAGTTGCCCGCCTGGAGTTCCTGCCGGCGCTGCGGGCTTTTCGTGCCTGCGGGCTTTTCGAGGGCGATGAACTGCGCTGCTGCTTGGCTGCCCGAATCGTCACTAAGCCTAGCCAGTTTCGCTTCGAGGCCGCAGCTGACGGCGTTTCTGAAAAGGCCAGCGCTGCATTATCAAGGCATCACTATCGTCACCGCTTCACTGTGAACCTCGTCTCAAAATAAAATAAAGATGCTCGATTTCCGCGACGCCTTAGAAGAGGAGCTAGCAGACTGGCAGGCTAGCCGCACCAGGCAGCAACAGCAAAGCGGTTGGAGGAAGAAATCTGCTTGTATCACATTTATCACTTCCACCAGCCTCAGTATTAGCCAACAATCGTCAAAAATGACTAATTTTGCACATTCCTCTATCCCAGGTCGTGTTATGAACGCGAACAAACAATACCAGCGCATTTTTCAGGCGCCAGCGGCTGGCATTCAGGTTGGCAGGCCGGCCAGTCCCGAGAAGCGCACCCTTACGTCATCATGACGTTGAATCTCCCCGTGCTCGCATTGGATGCCGCTGCCCGGTGTAGCGGCGCGCCGGAGGCAATGCGCGGGTCATCTTCGTTGTTATTTCGCTGAATGGGGAGAACAGAAGTAAGAAGGAACCCGGCTGACTAGCGCAGTCCACATTACCTCACGACGGGAAGCGGGCCAGCGAGGGCACTCGCCGAGAAACCATCAAAAAACCCAGAGCTGAGCTACCAGTCCGGGCGTAAAGCGGCAGCCCAAGCCCTCTCCTGCACAGAAGAAGGCTTCCGCTGGGCACTATGACAGCTGAGGGGCATTGTGTTCGATGTCGCACCTGTGCGGAAGTTAACCAATGAGGACGAGTAGGAGAGAGGCAGATGGATCTGGGTTAGAAAGCCAATGTATCACGCGAATGCGGAGAGCCTCGGATGTCTTTCGATGATAAGGTGGAGCTGTTAAAATTGAAACTGGAAATTTTAGGATCGAAATTTCCAACGGCAATACTGCGGTACGAGAGATGCCCCGCCGCGGTGGCTCAGTGGTTAGGGCGCTCGACTACTGATCCGGAGTTCCCGGGTTCGAACCCGACCGCGGCGGCTGCGTTTTTATGGAGGAAAAACGCTAAGGCGCCCGTGTGCTGTGCGATGTCAGTGCACGTTAAAGATCCCCAGGTGGTCGAAATTATTCCGGAGCCCTCCACTACGGCACCTATTTGTTCCTCTCTTCTCTCGCTCCCTCCTTTATCCGTTCCCTTACGGCGCGGTTCAGGTGTCCAAAGATATATGAGACAGATACTGCGCCATTTCCTTTCCACCAAAAACCAATTAAAGAAAAAGTACGAGAGATAAGGCAGGGAAGCGGTGGCCAGGAAAACCAAGAAACCGCGTGTCCAGAGAATGAGGAAGGCACTGTAGAGTATTATAAGGAAACTAAAGAACAGAAAGGGCTGCCCGCAGAGTGGAAAACAGGCGTGGCGGCATTGCGGTGGCGATCTAGGTACAGGAAGATATTGTGACTACGTTACAGGTGCGCCCTAATGATACAAGAGAAAGGGGCTCGGACAAGAATCACACTGAAGTTATCGCGGGTGTGAAGGGCAGGCTGGCATCCCGGTTAGATGCAATTACTCCGGAAACATCAAAAGCGATTCCAACCATGTCCGCACTGCCCGAATGTATTGGCAGCGACAAAGTGTGTGTAGCAGCATTTAAAGGCCTTGCAGCAAGGTGCCATGGCATGCGGAGGTTCGAAGGTATGCAAATTGGCAGCCATGCGCTTAAGGGCGCGGATAAAGAGAGAACCGAAGTCCCGCGTTGGACAGCGGAAGAATGTGTATCGTTATACGTGGGACACGGGGTGGCGGAGAAGCCGCAGCTTGCGCTACTTCAGTCGCGCTGCAATTATCGTTTCGTGCGCAGCAGTCGGCTGACAGCGGACAAAAAGCCCGGTCGTTAAAATTATGATGAGCGACAGATGAAGCCTATTAAGGGGCCACATGAGAGGGGAAGCAAGATTGCAGCAATCGGTAAGTGGGACACATCTATGCAGCAACGTAGTGAGGTCGATCGCTAAAGTCCGACGGACCGCCGTCAGAAAGTACAGCGCAGCATTGAGGTTTCGTATCCGCGGTGAATGCTAGGCGATCAGAACTCGCTGAGAATAAGAATTGGAAATCGTTCGTTTTATTTTTCAAAACTGCAGAGCATCTTAGTTTAAATACCGTTATGTATCTATAATCGAGCACTCGGAATGCGGCAAGCTCGACCTCTGTACGACAGCTGTCTGCGAAAAACGATGCTTCTCAATGTCCCTGCCAAGCACAGACTCGCATCCAGAAAAACAAAACAAAAAAAAACAGGAGCATCACAACGTACGGTGTCCTGGAGGAAGGGCGAACGTTTCGAGAAGCGCCCTTAAGAATGTGCTGTGTTCGGTTGTGTGCTGACGTTTGTTAACATCATTAATTTCGATTACATTACCCAACAAAGCGCTTCACAAAGGAGCAGAAGCCCTTCCCACGTAAACCACAATCTCAATGGTGATTACGTGCATGTTGGAACCGTTCGCTAGCGACGCTTGATGGCAACGCTGTAAGAGCGGCAGCAGTGTGAAACAATGAGTAACGTCTTGAGGGTAAACTTTAAAACATAGAGCTGTTGCCCTTGCGGGACGCAGCCTTAATTAAGAGTCATATGTGCAGTGGGGTATGGGCACCTGTGTGTTGCAGTCAATTCGCACCGAGGATGGGTGTGGTGATGCATCTATTGCTTGCAATCCTTTGACGCGGAACACTAAAATTTCGGAACGTTCGATCAGAATAAGGCCCAAGTTAGCTCGTCATTTAAAGTTCGTAGTGTGCTGTGAGCACTGCCGATGTGTACCTCTGCCAGTACGATACCCGGGCTTGCTGAGGTGCCATGAAATAATAACTTGCTGAGCAGAGCTTACGGGTATAGCGCATTAATCAGTTAATGTTTTATGATTTGGTTGAGTCAGTGAAGATTACAGCCGGTTTGTTCGCCAAGTGGCTGGTTGAGTTCTACCATGAAATGGAGAAAATTAAATTATGAAGTTCTTGTGCTCGACAACCCTGCGGGGCACCCTGTGCTACCTTCCCTCACTGCGGTGGCCGCGTTTTTCTGCCGTCGAACGCGACGAGCATGAACAGCCACTTGACATGGACAACATTCACGTGTTCAAGGTATCCTGCCGCCGGCGTGTTACTGTAGATCATGCTGATAGCAATGTACACACGAGGTGATGTGACGTTCAATTTAGAATTTCTCTGCGCCCCTCCCACCGTGGTATGATATGGTCCCATAAATGAAAATGACTGCGGCGTGCATTAAGAATTGCTTCCGTGAGACAGCGTTTAGGTACCCAGGAACGGTGGAGAACGAACGCTGACGAACACCTCGCTATCAGACGCATGTAGATAAGCGGCAAAGCATATTCGATGCGCAGCTGACCCGACGTGATGTCTCCTGACATGGCTTCGTTAGTACGTGTGCTGACGGCCACATGAAAAACCATACACTGATGAGAATAACAGTGTGCCAAGTTCTTAAGAGAACCCTCGCACTTCCAGGAATCTGAAGAGGTGATGAAGAGCAACACCTTCTACCTTGAGCGCTGCCACCGCGATAAGTTACATTGCGTTCATTAAGTCATTTGTTGGAAGCTAGGGTATCGCGAGGAGCCTGTGACTGCGCTGGAGGGCTTGAAAAGCGCCGTAATAGGGTCTATAGTTTGAATAAGCACACGCGCATAAAGGACTTACAGTGTACGGCCTTGTATTTTTATCTGTAAGATGGGAAGTCCACGGACTACGAACCTCGAATACAAAGAATGCAATCCACACGACTGTCAGGATCGTCATAAGTGGCCTCAACTGTACACTCTTAACCGTGATGTCTAAGAAAAAAACAAGGGTCTGCTTTTCCAGTACCGGTATGACACGCGAAATAAAGTTTCACACCATTTTTCTTTACAAGCATTCAGCATTTTCTCGGCTTTATGGCGACTTGAACCACACATATGATTCAGCATTTAAAGCAATAAATATATTTGCGGTGTTATTCTAGAACAGTGTCACTATATAAAAGTTAAGTGAATGCACAGAAGAAAAAGTACTACAACAGCTGTAGCTTACCGGTATGCGCCTGTGGGGCAGAAACGTGGAGGCTAGAGAAAATGATTCAATTTAAGTTACGGACAACGCAACGAGCCATGGAAAGAAAATTCATAGGTGTAACGTTAAGAGACAGGAAGTGGGCAGAGTGGGTGAGTGTACGAACGCTTTGTTAATGACATTCCAGTCGAAATCAAGAGGAAGAAATGAGCTTGGGCAGGGCATCTAATGAGAAGGCAAGATAACTGCTGCTCCTTAAGGGTAACAGACTGGATTCCAAAGGAAGAGAAGCGTAGCGGGGGGCGGCAGAAAGTTAGGTGGGCGGATGACATTTAGAAGCTTTGGGACATACGATGGCCACAGCTGGCAAAGGGCAGGGCTAATTAGAGATACATAGAAGAGGCCTTTGCCCTGTAGTGGGCGTAGTCAGGCTGATGATGATGATGATTCATCTGATCTGTGTTAGTATTTCTCGTTTCAGCAGCGCCTCGCAAAGGGGCAGTGCTCTTTGGTCTGACAGCTTCTGATTGTTTAGTAGGAAATATGCTTTGAGGATGGTGATAGCTATCTAAGGCTCTGCTTTTTGTCACAGGCACTCTAAAAAAATGATGCTTAAACTCTTGAGTCAACTACAAAATATCACGCTAGCGCGCAGAGAAATTCATCGCAGCGCCACCTCTCGACGCTATATCACTGTAAAAAAAATTGCTCCTAGTTATGGCAAAACGTGCTGGTAAATTGTTGCCGGAGGCTTTCCGTAATCTTTAAATTGTATGTGCTGTAAAAAGACTGGCTCTCCGTAGAAAATAAAACGGAATGGTGTCGTACAAATAATGCAGGTTACGTAAACTGAATATGGAGAAATGCCATAAAAATAATGCACGCTTCATAAAACATGATACGGAGCAATCATTTTTTAAAATGAAATTTTCAGTAATTTTTATGGCAGTACATTATTCATGCATGGTCACCCCGTAATTATAAAACATGTAGTTCATTTCGTGTTTATGACAGTTCCAGAAATTCAAAACTAGTGTTTTATTCCAGCCATTCCATGTAAACACTTCAAAAGCTGAACTATTCCGAATCCTTCTGTATGAAATGGGATGCACATGCATTCATAAAAAGCTGTGTTGTGTTGAAAAAATTAAGAATGCTGTACATGGTGAACATAAATTATATATTTGCTACAGCAGCCATGATGAAATGTTCAAAAAAAGCACAGCATTGGTTCAGTCTTGCACAGCTTTTCTGCCTCTTGTGCTGTTGTTGCATACAACTGAAGAATGCAGTGGTGGATGCCCCTCATAAGACGCCTTTCATCCAATGGTGCTGGCTGGTTCTCATGATGTCGTGGCTAATCCTCTAAATGGGATGAACCATGACGCCATGACAATTGGCCTATGCTATTGGCTGGAAAGACTCCTATGAGGGGTATTTTCAGCTGTGTTCTTGAGTTGCGTCTGACTTTCGTACGCCACATGGGTTCACTGTTTCCTGCAAAACAAAAACATACACAGTCAACTCTGTAATGAGCAGTGCAGTGCAAGTTGTTTTGACAAAGCAACTCTGTTGTTTTTCCTTGGTATGCCATGACTGACAGACAACAGAGCTGAGCTTACACTTAAAATATGCACAAATGTATGCAGCAGCTGGTTAGCCGAACAAAAATACTGTTCTAAATTTTCAGCAGAGGAGTACTATGCAACATGGTTCTGCAGACTACTAGTTGAAGCAAACTCCGCAAGTGCTAAAGAAGCAAAATACCTAATATTATGGCGAAATACCTAATATTAATTTTTACACATTAAGGGTATAGAACATGCCTCATCAATAAACATATGCAGATATAAACTCCTCTACAAAAGAAGTCCACAGAAAGTCAAAAAACAACTTTTTGGGTGGCCCTTTACATTTATTTATTTATACATGTACCTGCATTAGCCCGTAGGTGCATTAGAGTACGGGGCTGTACCACACTATTCTTCATGCATTAGTGCCGAGGAAGCACATATAAACAAGTAAAACAATAATAGAGGATAATGCAAGCACTCTGATAGGACATAGCAAGAGCATGCGACAAAATATCAGCGTAAATGAACACTGTGAAATAAATGAAAATACATGGTAACGTCGCCATGCACACTAAAAATTTGCTACGTTTGAAACGTGGTAAAGTGAACGAATGTTCCCCCCACCATGTCGGCATAAGACCCCAACATACAGACAGACAGAAAATCGACAGACTACGGAAATCGGTGTTAAACCAGGGCATCCTTTAGCACCAGAGAAAATTATGAATCGGATGTAGCCACAACTATGTCGCGGGGAAGATTATTCCATGCACTGATTGTGCGTGGAAAAAATAAATGCGCAAAAACTGAGGTACACGCTGATATTTCTTTAATGTTATATGCGGGTGATCTCGAAGCTGGGAAATGTACATAGGTGGTAAAAGATAAGCGTCTTTGTTCAGTACGGTGCGACAATAAAATATTTCAACGTAAAAACACGAGTCGAAAAAATTCCCGACATGAGGATAGAAGAGGCCATTCTAAGCTACTTTTGATGTCAGCGATACTGCTACAATGCGAATAGTTGTGGGATACAAAACAGGCGGCTCGGTTCTGAAATTTTTTCCAATCTATTGTCAAGGAATTGCGTGTACGGGTCCCATATGACACAAGCATATTCTACGATTGAGTGGACATTTGTTACATAGAGCAGTTTTTCCCATCTTGGGGAGCATATTTAAAGTTTTGTCTGATAAAATTTAAAGAGCTAGCAGCCTTCAGAGTTAAAGTGTCTACATGGCGGTTCCATGTCAAGGCGGAGCTAAATGTTACTCCTAGGTATTTTGCCTGGCTTACTTGAGAGATCATTTCAGTATTTAAATATTACTGAGTATTCATCGGTTTATGCTTTTGGGTAAAACGAACATGCTTGTATTTATACACATTTAGACATATAAGCCAAGAGCGACACCAGGATGAAATACAGTTGAGGTCATTTTCAAGTTCTATCCTGTCCGAATCATGTTTTATTCCTCAGTACAAGACGAAATCATCGGGGTACAATCTAATTTTGGAGGTTATACCGTAACCAATGTCATTTAGGTAGATAAGAAACAGCAGTGGGCCGAGCACTGACCCCTGGGGCACACCTGAAAGCACGGAAACGTCTGTCGATTGGAATCCATTAATCAACACCTTTTGACTGTGTCCTGTCAAATAATTTTGTATCCAGCAAAGTATATCGAGTGGAAAGCCAAGAAAGGATAACTTGTGCAAAATCCTAATAAATAGCCTATTAAATATCGTAAAGAGATGACCTCTTTTTAGTGGCATATAAAACCTATTATCAGAGATGTGCAGATACATAATTTTCCTAAGAGGAGTAACTTAAGCTGCATACAATGTGAATGTGTCTAATGGTCAAGACATCTGTTAATTCCACGCATTACCAACATTTAAGCACAAGTTGAAAGCATCACAAAGCAAAACGTCGACTTACAACTTGAAGCCCTAGTTTGTTTACAAGGTTCATAATTCATATTTTTGATGGCACAGATGTCCTGGAACGTTTCACATCTTTCTGCCTGCTTCCATTAGGCAGATTTCAGTGAAACTGCCTGTAGGGAAAAAAAAGACATGCTTTACATGTAGAGTCCTTTGCATACGAGTGCACTGCTCAAAAATGCCAACACAGATTTATGTCTCGAAATTATCATGACGCAGTGACAGCATGAAAGCTTAAGTGTGTACAGACCATGTGTATAATAATTTGCAAGACACCATTTTGTTTGCCCCTCCTCTGCAATGCCTGCCTAGGGCCATTAAAACGTTTAAATAAAGAAGCAGCACTTTTGAAGTATGGCCAATGTTTATAGTGGTGATACTGAAACCAGATATTCAGAAATATTGCCTACATCGAACACACCAATTATCCCCTTTAAAATCTTATGTAAAAATACAGGGAAGTCGCATTGTATATCGAATTCATATTTCCTAACCGCGCTCTTCAGTCACTTTCTGTGCGC
Source organism: Amblyomma americanum (assembly GCF_052857255.1). NCBI lineage: Eukaryota > Metazoa > Arthropoda > Arachnida > Ixodida > Ixodidae > Amblyomma > Amblyomma americanum. The sequence goes on along the minus strand of NC_135498.1, from coordinate 59,859,266 downwards.
ACAGACGGGTCGGTTGTGCGGTTTTGGGAACCTTCTGATAGTGCTAGCACAGTGAAACTGCATGCAGAGGTTAACGTGGCATGTGCTTGAGGGTGGTCTTAGGTCTCGTGCAGTCACTTCTCATGTCACATCACTGTTATGCTGTAAAGTCAAGCTAACTTAAGTCTAGAGTCTAGAGACGACCCTCACTTGCTTCGCTGCTGAAGGCGTTGTGGGAGGGAGCAAACTGTGTCTTCATTTTAATGTATGAGTATTCAATTTATGGTGCACTAGCAACAGAATTGGACCTTTTAAAATAAACAGTCCCTAAGCACCGCACGATACAGATTTTATGCTAAGCAAGTTAGGCCGACCAATGCCTAGCGTGTGGTGCACTGCCAGCACGCCGGTGGGTGGCACATTACTTCAAGAAGGTCATCATTGGCTTGAGTGAAACGTACTCTTGCGTCTAGGTCATAGGCAAGCTTATTACTAATACTGTCATGGCCGTAGGCAAGGACGAAGTGCTGTGCATGTAAGATGACGAGGACGAAATGTGTGTTCAGGCGTTGGCGCCAGTTTGTTGCTCTGATCTTTGGTGGGCTCACGCTGTACATGCCTTCAATATGCTATATAATATCAAATTATTTAGAACAACAACCTTATGCCCTCGTGCATGTTTGGTTTCCGTCCGGGCCTGTCCACCCAGGACGGCTTTCTACAGCTCAAGCACCTCATCCTTGACTCCCCCGCGGGCGACACCAAGGCTATCCACGGCGTCGACCTAACAAAAGCTTTCGATAACGTTACCCACGCAGCCATCCTAGAGGGCCTCCACGCCCTAGGACAATTACGTCCGCGATTTCCTCTCCGAACGAACAGCCACATTCAACATGGGCGACCACCGGCTCTCCGGTGTCTCACTGGGAGCACGGGGAACCCCTCAGGGTGCTGTACTGTCTCCTATCCTTTTTAATATAGCCCTTCTCCATTGCACTCGTACTCACAAAAGGGACGACGAAAGGCGCGAGTGGGCTATCTGCGCCGCACACATAGACAGGCACAAAATGCTGTATACGTCGACGCAGCCATGTACCCCGATTCAACAAACGCGGGGGCGGTCGTCTTGGACACCGATTTCAAGAAAATCGCCAGCGCCTCCCTACGAAACTGCTCTCCCACAGTAGCAGAAACTGCTGCAATTGCCCTCGCAATCCAGCACGGCGATGCTACGGGAAATGACCTAAAAATTATTACCGACTCCCAGTCCGCGTGTCGCCTCTTCCTCTCTGGCAGACTTCCACACTCCGTTGCTCCCATTCTGACTACCCCACAAGTTCAAAATTCCACATGCAAGCACCAAATCACTTGGACTCATGGGCACGAGGGGCTCGAGGGAAACGAGGCCGCGGACAGTCTAGCTCGAGGATATACTAATCGAGCGACTAACCTCCCCAACCTCACCCCTCTCCCCTCTACGTACGGCGAGCGCCTCCTCCTTCTCTGAACACAAAGACAAGTCTATCGCCCACCACACCGTAAGCTAACGGCGGCAGAGGCGAGGGACTGGAGGCAACTACAGACGAACACCTTTCCCAACCTACACAAGTACCTCATCATCTTCCCCACCAGATATGAGAGAATCTGCCCCTGGTGTGGCGGAATTCCAACATATCATGTAACATGGGGCTGCTCCGGTCCCAAGCCCCCCGAACTAGACAAACATCACTCCGAGGAACAGTGGGAGTCTGCCCTGCTCAGCTCTGACTTGGCGACGCAGCGAAAGCTGATATCCCAAGCAAGAGCAACTGCGGTGGACATTGGAGTCCTGAAATAAGGACTCGACCCAAAATCTGTATTTTCGCCTCTCTATCCTACCTTTTTGGAATAAATGTTTTCTACTACTACTACCAACTCCCCCACCAACTCGGCCAAATACCCGACATACATTCAAGCTCTAAGCTGGCGACATCACTATCTGGGCTAATAGAGGCAGTGATGCCGACATGGAACACAACCTACAGTCGGCCCTCAACATCATCGACTCATACGCTCGAGCGCTCGGCCTAGCCTGCTCCCCTTCTAAATCAGAACTCTTCTTCTACCGCCCCAGGCCGCAAGACCCTGCCGACCCTCCCATCTCACTCACTCTAGGAAACCATCCACTTCCCCTAGTCTCCAATATTCGCATCCTGGGCCTCGTCCTTCACTCCCACGGCGCTCACGGCAATGCCATCCAAACTCTCTAGACCCAAGCCCAGCAAGCCACCCGTCTCATTCGGCGCGTGGCGAACCGGCGCGCGGGTCTGCGTGAGAGGAACAATCTCCGCCATTCCATTCCAAAAACCTTTATTTCCATCAGAAGGGAGGCCCCCTACTCCCTACCCCCGGCACGCAGGCCTAGAGGGTAGGGGCCGGGACCCCCGTGATTAAAGGCAGGCAAAGAGTTGCTGGCTCTTCGCGGCGTCCACCGCCAGATGAATGACTTGCTTCTGCTTGACGGGGTCCGTGCTCCGCAGAAGGGTCTTCCAGGCTTCTCTACTATCAATTCCTTCGTTAGCCCCTGGGGAGTCTGCACATTCCCAAATTACGTGATAGAAGGTCCCCATCTCTCCACATTTTTTGCACTTATCATCTGTCTTCGTCTTTGCGGACGTGCGATGCCCAGACCGGATTAATGTAATTTCCTGACTGTAATCTGCGCCAGATCGTCGGCTCTTTGTTACCGAGCTCTCTGTCCGGTGGAGGGACTAGTCTCCTTTGTAATCTGTAGTTTTCAGTTATTTCCGTGTAATTTTGCAGTCTCTCGTCTAGTTATTTGCAGTCGGGCGGTTTTGCTCCGGCTCGGAAGTAGAGATCTCGAGCCAGAGCGTGTGCCACCTCGTTGCCTGGAACTGACGTCTGAGCTGGTGCCCATACGAGGCTAATTTTCCGGTCTATCTTTCCTCCTGTTAGTATCCGCACCGCTCCTGGTGCAATCCTACCTCTACCATAGTTATATATGGACGTTTTGCTGTCGCTAACTATAAATTTTGCCTCTGTCCCTACGCAAGCAAGCGCTATTGCAGCTTCTTCTGCTGACTCCGGATTGCGGCTGCGTATGGTTGCTGATGAGACTGCCTCACCCCGGCCATCTACCACCGAGGCTACCGCAGCTCCCAGCTTGCCACTCACCGCGTCCGTGTACGCTACTGTTTTCTTTTTGCCTCGCTGAAGCGCCTGACTAGCGCCTCAGCTCTCTTCTCCCTCCTTTCCCTGTGAAAGGTGGGGTGCATATTCCTAGGGAGAGGACTCACCCTAAATTGTTCTCTAATTATTCTTGGGATGTCCTGCTTCTTTTGCATGCCCCTGTATATTTGTAGTCCTACCATGTTTAGGATAGCCCTACCGGTGCTGGATTGGCTAAGTCTTTCCAGGTGGGCTGTTTTAACAGCCTCGGCGATTTCCCTCCATGTGTTGTGAACTCCCATTCCTAAGAGTGTTTCGGTTGAAGTGCTTATGGGTATACCGAGTGCTCGCTTGTAGCATCTCCTGATTATCAAATCTAGATTGTCTCGTACCAAGGCCCGTATATTAAGGTATGGTGTGGCGTAGCTCAGATGGCTAATAACGTAGGCCTGCACCAGCTTAATTAGGCTCCGCTCTTTAAGCCCTCTTCCCTTGAGGGCTATTCTCCTAAAGATTCCTGTGACCTGTGCCGCATAGCCTTCCAGCTTCTTTATAGTCGCATCACTATATGCATTGCTTTGGATATGGAGACCAAGAATCCTGATCTGGTCTACCTTGGGGACCGGTTTACCCTCGACTGTGATGTTAAAGTCATTGCTTTGTTTAAGTCTCAGAGATTTAGGGTTGTATACCAGGAGCTCTGACTTCTCTGGTGAGCACGAGAGCCCCCTAGCTGCTGCGTAGTCCACCACTATATTCGTGGCTTCCTGCAGCTTGCTCTCGATGTCAGCGTCGCTACCATGGTTAATCCAAACTTTTATATCCACCGCATACATGCTGAAGTTTAGGTTTTCTTTCTCTTTGAGTCTCGTGGGGAGGCCTCTCATTGCTAGGTTAAAGAGGAGCGGGGATAGTACGGAGCCTTGGGGGGGGGGGGTACCTCTGCTTCCCAACGTGATTTCCTCTGATTCTATGTCCTGATATTTTATACGCGCTGTCCTATCAGACAGGAAGTCATTTATGTAGTTGTATGTTGTACAGCCTACACCTACTTCTTGCTGTTCTGCTAGGATTGCCTCGTGCTTGACATTATCAAAGGCTTTCTTTAAGTCTAATCCTAAGATTACCTTTGCGTCTCTCGACCGCGAATCTATGATGTCGTGCTGAAGTCTCAGCATTACACCTTGGGTGCTCAAGCTCGGTCGGAAGCCGATCATCTCGTTTGGCCATAGCTTGTTGTCTTCCATAAATCCAGTCATTCTCGTTTGGATAACGTGCTCCATTAACCTTCCTACGCAGGACGTAAGAGAGATCGGTCTAAGGTTTTCCAGCTTTGGTGGTTTGCCTGGTTTAGGAATTAGTATAATACTAGATTCCTTCCACTGCTTGTGGAGCTCACCCTTTTACCACACTTGCTGGATGTAGTTTGTAATTGCTGTGATCGACTCGTCGTCTAGATTCCGCAGCATTGTATTTGTGATTCCGTCCGGGCCCGGAGCAGATTTCGTTTTGAGCTTAATTATCTCTGCTCTCACCTCTGCCTCCGTTATAGGGGCATCGAGTTCCTCTCTGGGAGGCCCCCTATACTCCGGTAGGCTAGAGCGAGTTACATCTCCTACGTATGTTTTTATGATTCCCTCCATAAAATCCTCGTCTGACCCATCATATACGTGTCGCGCTTTGGCTAGCCTGATTTCTGCCTGAGATTTTGATTTGGTTGGATCTAGCAAGTGTCGCAGAATGTTCCACGTTTTTGCTAGGCTCATACCTCGTTCCATGTCGTCGCACCTGCTACAACAGTTTTGCTCGCAAAGTTGCATCGCATACTTTTCGATCTCCCGGTTTTGTCTGGCTATCCTCCGCCTCACCCAAGCTTACATCACGAGCCGCACGGCGTACTCATTCCCCTATCTCCCCCTAAAGCAGAAGGAGCGGGACAGCATCAACGCGCTCCTCAGGAGCTGCACGAAGGTTGCCCTCCGCTTAACTCCCAGCAACTCTACTACCCGGCTGCTCAACCTCGGTACCCGCAACACGTTTGAGGAGCTGGCAGGAGCAACCCTAACAGCACAGCTGACTCGCCTGTCGAGTACCGCGGCAGGCCGCACTTTACTCTGTCAGCTAGGCATCACCCCGATCACCCATCCTACCGAGGGGGTTCCCCTACCTCTAGACCTACGCTCCCATCTCATTATCCTTCCAATCCCTAAGAACATGCACCCCGAGCACGATGGAGAACGCAGGACAGCCCACGCAAAAGCCCTGCACAATGTCTGCGGCAACAGTCCCGAGGTAGCCTACGTGGATGCGGCAGCACACTCGTTGGGCTCCCGCATGGTTCTAGCCGTCTGTAATTCTCAGGCCCGACTAATCGCATCAGGATTTGTAAACACAGACTCATCGGAAATTGCAGAGGAAGGGGCCATTGCACTCGCTCGTGCCTCCACCTCTGCCCTATCCGCCCTATCCAATTTCGCCAAAGGCTTAATATCCCCCCCCCCCCCGCGGCTCAGCTTCTACGCTTCTGCCACCCCACCTACCCCGTTACCCTTATCTGGATCCCCGCACACGCAGGCCTCCCGGGTAACGAGGAGGTCCACTCCCTCGCCCGAGGTCTCACTTTCCGGGCCGGAGTTGGACCTCCTCCGCCATCCCGGGAGCGTCTGCTTACGTTCAGATATTCTGGCCTACTACCGAGATTCCCGGCGCGTTTACGCACCTCCGGCTTCCTCCCTAACCTTAACCCAGGCCTCCCACAGGCGCCGACTCCAGATCCGAACTGCTCCCTACCAAATTCTCTTTCATGCCCGTTACCCCGATTAATTCCTTTCTTCTTGTAAGCTCTGCGGGAAACCAGGAGACTTCCTTCATGTCCTCCTCACATGTCCTGCCTTCCCACACCCTCCATCCCCCACCACGGCGGAGTCATACTGGGAGACTCTCCTGCCAGCTCCGCTGCTGCTGACCAGCGCCGGATAATTACCGATGCCCTGAAGCGGACAGCCCTCCAAGGGCTGTCCTTTGCCCTGTAAAGACAGCCCCTAAGGGTTGCCTCGTGCCATGTTAGAGGGTTGCCCGCCTCTGTGTTTGGCAATAAATGTTTCCTCCACCACCACCACCACTGGAACCATACAACGCCGCAGCCGCACCGAACCAAACGTGAGCACGAACGCCGACCACTAACAATAGAAAGCTAATCGTAGACGCGGGTAGCAGTGTTCCCGGGTCGTGTGCATTTTTGTTCTTTGTGTTTTGTGTTAGTTTTGTTAGTTTTGTGTTCTAGTGTGTGTCTCAAGTAGGGTGTATTAAATGTGCGTCTGTGTGGGTACACCTGTCTCCTAGTCCATCCTTTCGGTCCGAGTGTTCTTCGGGGAGATCCGTGACAAAGATAAGTGGCGAGCCTGTGCCAGTATTCATTTCCTTTTGTCTTTTTGCTTTGCCTCGGATCTTTCCGATTTCGCGACGGCAGAAAGGATGGATTTGGCAAAAACATTAGAACTGGCGCTCAAGCTGGGCTTGAGCAAGGAAGAGGCGATGCGTCTCTATGAGGAGGAAGCAAATAGGCAGAAACAGGAGGCAGGTAGGCAGAGAGAGGAAAGCGCGCAAGCACGCGAAGCAGAAGAGAAGCAGAAGCAGAAGATGCTCGCGAAGCAGAAGAGCGCGAGGCTAAATGAGCTCGCGAGGCCGAAGAGCGGGAGGTGAAAAGAGCTCGCGGGGCAGAAGAGCGAAAAGCTAGAAGAGCTCGCGAGGCAGAAGAACAGGAGAAAAGAAGGAGAGAAAGGGAGGAGTTTCTTTTGTGGTAACAGCGAATGTCGCGGGAGGATATGAGGAGATCACTGGCAGTGATCAGCGTTCCTTACCGAGCAGAGAATCTCCTTGACCGGCCAGAATTTGCTGAAGGATGCTGATTGCTCCCTTCGATGACAAAAGAGATGATCTGGACGCATATCTGCAACGATTCGAGCGGGTAGCTTTGGGGCAAGGCTGGGAGCGCAGTGAATGGGCCACGGCATTGAGCATGCGTTTAGTCGGAGAGGCGCTGAATGTGTTTGGATGGATGCCTGCTGCTGATTCTATGGACTACGAGAAAGTCAAAAAGGCGCTCCTCCAAAGGTTCAGGCTTACGGCAGAGGGTTTTCGTGAGATATTTCGCACTGCGAAACCTGAGGATTCGGAAACCGCTAAGCAGGTTTTTCTGCAGGCTGACCGACTATTCTGATTGGCTTGATATGTCAAACACATAAAACAGTTTTGAAGGGGTGCGTGACAAGCTGGTCACTGAGCAATTTTTAGCGTGTTGCAGCTCAAAGCTGGCGCTATTCCGGAAAGAAAGTTGTGTTCATTCATAGAGTTCGCCGACACTGCAGACCAATTCTTCGAGGCTCAAAGGCTAAGAAATTTGAGTAAGGCAAAGGAGGAAACCCAAAAGATCCTAGAGACATATGCGACAAAACCAAGAGCATATGGCGGTGCATCTAAGGCACCAGTAAGGTGTATTCTCTGCGGCAAGGTGGGACACCGTGCAGTTGACTGTCGGACTAGTAGCGCTGCCCAAAAAACACACGTTGGGTGTCAAGGTTGTAAGAGGAGGGGTCATACTCTGAATGAGTGCCGACACAGAACGCAGGACCGAGCTGCATGCGTTGTCGACTCCAGGGTAGAACTTGTCACGCCACCTGAAGATCCACAGCCGAAAGGAGAGTAAACGCCGCTGGAAAATGAGGCGGTGAGTGGAACACCCATGTCGAAAGCAGCAATGCCGGTGGTGGTTGGGCAAATAGTGGACCGTCTAATATTGGTGCTTAGAGATTGCGGAGCCAACACAGTTTTGATTCGGAGAAGCCTGGTGAAGGACGAGGATCTTACAGGGGAAGCATCGGCCGTCACTCTTGTAGATAGCACAGTAAGGTACCTTCCTAAAGAGAGGATTCTAGTGTCCACGCCATATTAAATTGGGCAGGTAGTGGCAAAGTGCGTAGACCAACCCATCTACGATCTAATTTTGGGGAACATTACGGGTGCAAGAAGTGTCGAAGACCCCGATCCCGAGTGGAGGATGCTCGACGTTGAAGAACATCCAAACAAGGAAAGGCCCGCGAAAGCTCAGACGGGTGAAGTAAGTTTCTCGTCAGCAGTGGAGACAAGAGCTCAAGCGAGAGCCCGAGCAACGCAGCGTCCGCTCTCCACTCCTGTTACGATGTGCCTGAGCGTAACACCAGGCTAAATTTCAATTAGACAAAGAGAAGACCCGAGCTTGAAGGCCTGCTTCGAAAGAGTCGGGGAAAAGTGAAAAGAAAGAAGAGTCGTACGTCATTCGAATATCAATTGGTAAATGGTCTTCTGCGCAAGGAATGCATATTTAGTTCAGGAAGGTGGGTTCAACAGCTGGTGTTACCGATAGATATGCGAGAGACCCTGCTACGCTTAGGACATGACGCCATTATGGCCGGACACCACGGTGTTCACAAAACGGTGTCTAGGATCACCGATGAGTTCTTTTGGCCGGGTGTTCAGAGCGACATTAAGCGCTTTGTTCGCTCATGTGACGTGTGCCAGCGCACACTTCCGAAGGGAAGAGGAGTTTGTCCCGTACCTGTAAGCAAGATGCCAGCCATTGACCTACCGTTTCAGCGAGTGGCTATTGACATTGTGGGGCCAATCTCTCCAGTATCCTCCAAAGGCAACAGATATGTGCTTACTCTGGTTGACGTGGCCACTCGTTAACCTGACGCTATTCCACTGAGAACTGTTGACAGTATCCAAGTGGCAGAGGGTCTTGTGGAAATGTTTTCGCGCTATGGGTTCCCGAGGGAAGTTTTGAGTGACATATAACTAGAAAAGAAAGACAACAATGGTTTATGCTGCTTTGTTTTGGGGACAGTTCGCGTCCATGTACCTGGTGTTTCAGGGAAGACTCAAAAATTTTCAATCATAGGGTTTTTGGGGTAAAAATATGACTTTTGTGGCAAAGTATTACCAGTGTTGGTGGAAACCGGTAAGCCGATGGTGTATCTTTAGTAGCGAGCTAGTTAACTAAGTTCTGATAACTAACTTTTCAACTATATTAGGTAGGCAACTTGTGCAATTAGAGATTTTTAGCCGGCCGTTAGTAATACCCACATCAGTTTTTAGAATTTCGTAAACGCGATCACCCTTGCCGCTGTCGCTGCACGAAATGTGGCTGCGTCTTGCGAAAATACGTGAGCATTCGAGAGCATGCAGGCAAAGCAACCTCTGCAGTGGACGTAACAAGACGAAAAAGGCTAATTTTGCTTAACCGCAGCGCCAAGGCTGATCCCGTTTTCAAAATTCTAAAAACTTCTATGACTATTAGTAAAGACCGGCTACAAATTTATAAATGCAAATAGGCGGCTATCTACTAGTTAAAAGGTAATTACTAAAATTAGTTAACCCGCTAAGTATATAACATTCCTTCGTTGCTCAGGTTCATTGTTGTATTCAGTTTTGTCTTTGGTCTGTGTCTGATTAATCTGCTGCACTGTGGGCTTCGGCGATTATTTTCTTAGCGGAAGCACCAGTGGAAAAATTGTGATAGGGTTTAAGGTTAGACTTGTACACAGTGATAGTGTGCAAGCTTGGTGTGTTTCTTACCACAACACTTGGGTTTCCCAAACATGTTTTACAGTCCCCTGATATGTGTCTTCTAAAACAAGTCGACCATGTGAAGCCGTACATTTTAGTCGGTAAAGTATTTTGTCGCGAATTTGAAAACATAAAAAGTGACGCAAAATGAGCGGCGTGATTTGGAAAGTGCATCAGCAATTTTGTTCACTTATGGTAATATTTAGTGTTCCAAATTACAATGCCGTTAACTAAACGACTCAGTACCAGAAGTCTCAGAGCTGTTTTGAAATGTGTAAAGATTTTAAAATTAATTTCGGTTCTCCTGGCTTCTGCCTGAAGGAATAGTCAATACGATTGGCAGCTAGAAAAAAGTTGACAGGATCCAGTAGGAGATAAATTTGTTCCGTGCCCTTTTGCTACTTCCTGTCTCTAGGAAATTATGCAGTGACTTAATATTCACGGAACTGGTTTGACTGCTCCAATTAATAACCCGAAAGAAAGTAAAATACCAAAATGAAAACACAGTTATCACATTAAAGTGAATGCCGTTATCATAGAGTCTCCAGTTAGCTTATAAAATTGAAGAGCAGTCAAGGCGAAAGTTAAGTATCTAGAAACATTTATATTTTACATTTCTGCAAATGATAATCGCACATTTAGCAGTAAACGATGAAATCATGCGTCCCAAATGGCGTCTAGAATATATTTAAATGTTATACCACTTGACAGCACCGAAGAGAGAGGACACAATTATATTTAAGAAGCCCATGCATTATACTCTATTAAAGTACTCTGGTTCTCGCTTTTGGAATTACTTATGAGTCTGGTGTGTTTTGTTTTACTTTTCCCGCCCAGTGTCCTGCGAGCATGTGTAGCAGCCGTTGTTGCACGGCGACAAAAGCTCCTACATTGAATGTCGCTTTCCGATGGTGTCTGTTCTATGACATGGACACCGGCGTGCTTGCTAAAATTATTTTGATAAGCATAGATAGGATAAAATGTGAACCTACACTCTGATTCTGTACTATTATTTTCTTGGAAGCTAGCTTAAACTTTAAAGAATCACGATTATCACCTTCCCTTTCGCCTTCGGCTCCACGATGATGATAATGCCTGTATTGATGGAAGTGCATCTACGGTTAAAGAGCCAAAACGCATAGGTGCTGAAGAGCGCAGTTCCATTTAACACATAAGAAGAACGCATATCGAGGATTTTTTTTACCACTTGGCTGCACACGTGTTATGGCAGGCGTTAATGAATAAACCACCTGCAACTTTGCAATGTAATTTGAGCGCACAGATCGCCAAGAATTCAATGAAACAAACATCATCAAAAGAGTGCCGAGGGAGCTCTGGTATTAAATTTATATTTTCCTACTTACGTTTTTATGATTACAATTTCATAGTTTGTGTTGTTTGCGATTCATGCACTATTGGCAATAGTCACTGCCAATAGTCACGAACATGAATGCCAAAGTTCGAGGTTGGGCCAGACGACGCCGACTTTGTTTGCACCAATCAAAATCCTCATAGAGCTATTGCTGTAAATATTAAACTGAATTTTCGCCATTCTACTGAACAAGGAACTGGAAAAAATTGCAGACAGACACCTACGCAAGAGGCTATGGACCCTTCAAAACTCCTCACAACAGCTGGTTTTGGGGTTTAGATGAGAGTGTGGACTGTGTCGTATTCATCTCTTTAGAGGTGTGCGAACAAATGTTCGCAGCTGCTTTCACCTTCGATTGTTGAAAATGATGGCATCCTGGAGGCATCTTTGAGGAAAGGCCTAGATGAGCCACGTGAGCACCGATCACAGGGACACACATAGCGCAAAAACGCACCCTCAGTCCCCATTACCTAGATAACAATCGTGTTAGCCAGCTTGTGAGGAGAAAAGCTTGATGCTACCACTGTCGGTAGTGACGCGTTTATAGAGACAACTTCATGAGGAAATATTCCAAGAGTATGCGGCGTTGGCGCCGTGGTTGACTTCTGTGCTGTACTAAGTCTTGAGAGGAACCGCATGCGCTCATCCGGTGGCCAAAATATACGAATGCTGTTCTATTGGTTCTGCTAGTCCGTAATGAGCACGTGGGCTTGAATGAGGAAGGCATCTCATGTCTGCAATCACATTAAGGACAGGGGTCGCTGCTCTGCAGTGATCGATTCCACTTGTTCGCTGCTGAAAAGCGAAAATGATCTCAATGAAATGAGTAGTCCCGAAATGTGTGTTTCTCCAGCTACTATTGCAGAAAGGTGAAATGTGCTGTGAGCGTAGTAGAGAGAGGGAGACAGAGGGAAAGAGGAAGGAATTTTAATGAGAGGAAAGTAGGAGGTGAGCGCTGTAGCTAACTGCTATGGATAGGACCTTGTCTAAATCTGAATGATGAAGAGGTTTCCAGGCACCTAGTCCCTAAAGCTAAAGCTCCAAGCGTTTTTTGCTATTAAGTCTGTACAAAAACAAGAAAATACATGTGAACAGGCTGAGCTATGTCGAGTTTCATGGCACATGAGCAGTGAAGGTGTCATCTGCCAAACGTAGAGCGAATATTACACGGATGCTTGGTCATTTTAACTGAAATCCTGAATCAAAATCTGCGAATTCAATTCTTAACCGTCCAACAAATAAAGAATGTAGCTCCCGTATTTCTTTACAGTGTAAATGTTGATTTGTGTGCACTGGTGCATGATAAACAATATACAAGATCACTCAATGTTTACTGAAACGGGTTTTGTGTGACCTACCTTACACCACATCCGGAGCGATGCAGCACTAAGAAAAAACTTCTTGTCAAAGATCAGTCCTTGGCATCCTGATCGAATTGGGATATCTAATCAATTTTTTTTAAACCGTGCAAAACCATCCACAGAACTTTCCATGCTAAACCAAAAATGAATACAGTAAACCAATATATATATATATATAGTTAAAATGTTTATTAGGCATACTTCTATGTTTACAAAGGCTTTTCAGTATTTGAGCAAAAACCTCATTTTAAAAGAGTTACGGTACAAAGCTAGTGAGAGCATACCATTAGGAATAACTATATTTTGTATTTTAACATTGCTCAATATGTCCAGCTCGACAGTTATTCCTCAAGTATATATCTCGTACACAATCAAGTGCCCCCAGGGAAATGTGTTGGGACAGCTTCGCTTATTATATACTCGAGAATTCTGTACAATAACGCGCAGGCTTTTCATAATGCCTATGATTATAGAATTTTTGGCGTTTTTCAGGTAGCTATCAGAAATGTTCAGCATTGTAAACGCTGTATCATTTGTTATCTAAAGCACGTGGCTCAAAAAAAAACACATCGGCTTAGATATTAAATTTTCTGGCATTACAGCAATCGTTTTCCGAGCGAAATTAGCACTAGTTTTTTTAGAGTTAAGACTTGTGGTAAGTACTGCTGATGTCGGAACAGTGAGCGAATATAAAACACTTGGAGTGTGTTCTATGGAAGATATGTCAAGTTGCCGGTACACAAATTACATTGTATGAAGAGATCCATCCTTAATTGGTATTCTGCTGATACATTAACATAACCACGCAGGAGTTTAATGCTCTGATCTAATTGTGCTAGCATTTCTTTAATTCATGCATGCTGATTTATGGTAATGCACAGTATGATAAAACTAAGTGGGCTATAAAGATAAACGTAAATTGGAATATTGAACATTTTTCATAGGAGTTCAACGTAGAACCACTGTTAAAATATCATTACTAATTACGTATGGGGAAAATATATATTCACTACATTCGTCTTGTATTAGAGCTAATAGGCAGGGCAAAATACGCTGGAAAATTTGTAAGAATACAAAAAAAATGATTTTTCTTGTTATTAGGCTGGAAAACCAGAGTATTAATTGGAACTCCTTTCTGATGAGCAAATTATGCTATGCTCACCCTCTAACACTATATTCCTTCCCTCCTTAATTCTTATTTTCCAATAATGCCGATATGTTACAGCTGCGTACGAGGCAGCTTAATGACATGTTTCTGAATAAAATACCCTAATTACAATTTTATAATTTCTTTTCGAGTATTTAAAGTTCTTAATTGTCACAACGGCACATATCTTGGTTCATACTGTTTTTAATGTATGATAGAGATCTCTTCCCTCTCTTTTCTGTTACAGTTGTCTTTTATAGTGTTGCTGTACTGCAAATTCTGTTTTTAAACGTTAAAGTTAGATATTGTGCATTTCAAATTTTTATACCTTGTACCGCGTTTTTGGTCATAGTGGTCTTCTATTTTCACTTTTATTGTTGTGCCTTCATATGAGCAACTTTATATATATATATATATATATATATATATATATATATATATATATATATATATATATATATATATATTTCTCAAGTATAACTTGTGCACAATAGCGGATCTCCTGGAAAGTGTGTTAGGGCCTTTTTTATCTATTATATGCTTGAAAAATTCGAATCTAGCCATCGTTGCCTCTTGCAAGAAAAATATTAATAAAGTATTCATCCTGTTTTGTGTGTCGCACAGCACGCAGGGTGTATCATTTTTTTATTTTGATTATGTTCATCTTCCACGAAGAATTTCACATGAGATCGCGAACTATGCGTGAGCTTTCAGTGAGCAAAGGTAAGAAATCTGCGTTTCAAATTCAGTGCAAATTGAATTGATTATTTGCATAGTAATCTTCATTTTAAGATCAATGATAATTTAATTTACAATTCGCATAAAAGTAGTAATTATCGCCTATTGTGAGGTTGAGTAGAGGGTGGCATTATGGGCGTGTCACCATGGGGGGCCTGTTGAAAGTAAGCAAATGTACAGCGCGTACCCAGAATATTCATGTACGCTTCTCTTTAAAAGCGACAATTGTGGCGTAGGCCCTACATAAGCACACACGTGCGCCTTGTTTGTAGCAAACGGCAAACAACTACCGCTAACTTCCGCCATGGGCCTGTTTTCGACTTTAAGATATGCCTTCCTGGTACTAACTGTTGTACACGGACCGTAAGTACTTCCAATTCTTGAAATTTAAAGCAAGGCATACTCTGCACGTTCCATTACGCATTCTCTTATGCATGTTACGGGGTCCGTAACAAAGTCTTAGAAGAGCAATTTTTCGAGCCTTTTCTCCGCTTCCCTACCGCTGCCAGGAAAATAAAATACAATAGTCCAGAAAATATACTTTTGTTCTCAGGAGAATTGGAACTAATGCCAGTGCCTGGTGCATTCAAGTGTGCGCGTGACGCCTTAAGCAGCTCGAACATCCTCGCAAAGCAGCGAGTGTAGTTATTAACTGGAGTTTTTCTGAGTTTGAATATGGGCCCATTTGCCTACAATAGAAAAAAGACCCCGAATAGTACGTACGTGAAGATAGCTCAATTTCTGCGCACACAAACCGTAAATCGAATATCTCCAATGCTTACCGATGTAGGAGACGTACTGATGGCACCTTTTCAGAATATGTCGAATGGAGAACCGTCAAGTTTTGGCATCATTTGATAGGTGGTGCAAAATGCTTGCGGCTACAATGGAGACACACATTGTAACGGGAAGTTAACGCTATACTTCTGTGAGGGGCCAAAGCTGGTTATTGTAAATAGAGAAACTCAATGTGAGGGATAGATCACGTGGAAAGTCCGTAACAGGCAGATGACAATTTACAAATGCCTAATGTCGCAGAGAATCTATAACAAGCTCTCAAAACGGAAATAGACCAAGAGGGGGAGTATAGTCTGATCAGTGGTAATAAGCGTACTTGTTTGCACATGGGAGCTCTGATCAAAGGAGAAATGCAGGAAAGAGAAAAGGAGAAAGCAAAATTTAGCGACAGACAAATAGCGCTAATAGCAGCAGGCGTCGAGGAAGCAATAGAGAAACGCCCCATGAAAAAGTGGGGTTATAATAAGTTAGAACTGCTTCTCAGTACAAAAATTAAACGAGTGAATGTGGCAGACAACTGGAAAAAAATAGGAAGCCACGATGCTGGAGGAATACGACCTTAAGGAGGCCACCGAACAAAGACGGGTAGCTTCAAGGGAATATAGAGAGGCACAGAAGGCGCATTTATCTCAAGAGGTACTAGACAGAAAATGGGGAATCTTATCGACAAAAGAAACTGGAAGTACAGGTCCTCGTCCTGGGTAAAATAACGCAGTCCAGCGATAGCTGGATGGCTGAAGTTCTCGATGCATCTAATGGTGGACCAAAAAAGTACAGGTGCCATATAATCTGGAGGGGCAAAAAAATCAAAGAATATAGGAACGGACTCAAGATGCCGACATAAAATGTTTAGGACACGACGAATTGAACTACGTTACATCAGTTATAGCTGAGTCATTTATGAGGGACGATAGGGGATCTCCCCAAATGAGGGAGCAATACAGGACAGCATAATAGAAAGGAACCAATTTTGACTGGAAAAAGACGAAAAAAAAATTCCTAAATGCACATCCGCAGGGAGATAGTATTTCCAAGTAAGCTGATTATTGAACGATGACATCTGTAATATACAGGCTTGCAATTCAGGCGGGGAAATAAAAAAAATGCAGTAACGGGTAGAAAGTAATCAGATACTCGGAGAACTTCATAATGGTTTCAGAAGGGGTAGGCGCTTACATGATAGCCTGTTCGTGCTTACCCAAAGCATAGATATAGCTAAGGCGGATGTGTGTATTTAGCCATACTGGACATAAGCGGCGCATACGACAACGTGAACAGGGAACTCCTTTGGAACATACTAAAATTGAAGGTATCGTTCATGAGATAATTCATTTACGACAGGAAATATACAGGAAATATTTTCACGCAGGGAAATAAAATGCCATTCACAAAACCAGACAGCCTTCATCAAAGACGATGAGTTGATAAACTGGAAGGACAGATATTGTACCTTACCCAATCTCTGTAGAAGCGAAGCTGGTGATTCATTTAGACGTAAACAAAGTACAAATAAACGGGACTTTAGGACATATCGTTTTGCTTATTATCGTAGTTAGAGAGCGGATTGATATTATTTTATTCTGCTACTATATCTGCTGCTTGGCGATGTCTTGGTAAATATTCTACAGCGAAGCTGGCACTTTGTTTCTAGTGCGCTAGCAATAATAGTGCCCATTCCCACATTATGTGTGTTTTGTTTGTTTCCCAGAACCTTGCTTTGTAGCAGGCTACGATATCGAGGGATATCGTGTTGAGGGCAACCTGCCCAGGTCGCGATGACGTCACAAGCTCACGTGACCTTGATGTCAGGTGGACGGCAAACAATGAAATGCAATGGCAACACAGAGCTGACACACACAATTCGCATTTGGTCTAACTACGCAAATCGATTGTAATTTTTTTTTCTAGGACTTTATGCCTGAGCAATCCCCTTGGGTCATCACCTCAAGATAGCTCTGGTGAAGGACCTGTGTTGAAGCAGTGCAATTCAACGGTACGTTTTCAATTTTGCCACGGTTTATTGAATGCCGCATGCAAACTGTAATCATGCGGTAAAAAAATCGCATTGGGAGCGTTTCAAAACGAGAAATGACTTTAATGGTGTGTGATAAAAAAAAGGTCTTATAGGTGAGGCCTAAACAAATAAAAGAGTTTCATTTGTCTTGAAGAATATAAGTGTGGTCACTTGTTGGGTACGTAAAACGGCACGGCAGGAATAATGAATTATTATATTAATTTTACAGTGGCAGCTTTATAACAGAGTTGGTCGACTTGACTCTACCATGGGGCGAATTTCTCCAGTAATAATTATGAACGCTTTGTAGCGA
Organism: Amblyomma americanum; assembly: GCF_052857255.1. NCBI lineage: Eukaryota > Metazoa > Arthropoda > Arachnida > Ixodida > Ixodidae > Amblyomma > Amblyomma americanum. The sequence continues at coordinate 59,841,773 of NC_135498.1, read as the reverse complement.
TAATAATATCCAAGAGCGCGTTAGACCACAATTTCCAGCAACAGTCTAATGAAATATAAACTCGCTTTTTAATGATTTTTTCCAACGTTTACAGAAATACCAATATGCGGAGTAGATTTGTATTTAAGGAGCAATCACTCATCAGCATCCACCGAGGTGCAGCCATGTTGCTGTAAATGAAAGGTATACAGCTTCCTCAGACGCTTTGTAGTTGAAAAATTCATCCTACTCTAGGTCATGCGCCCATCTGGGGCAGTCGCTGTACCAACTAAGACAACCAAGACTGTTAGCAGACGGAAGGGTAGACCGAAGTAATCTATTCAGAAGTAGGAACGTTTTTAATGCCATGTTGATGGAAATCCCCTAAGACGGAGACCGTGTTTTATAGACACAAAGGGATGATCACACAAAAAAAAACTAAATCAAAACTCATCCTCCTAAATATGAAGATGTCACCTCACAAGAAGTAGCGAAACAAAAGTACGCGGCGATATTGAAATAGTTCGCAGACGGCACAATGCAAACATCGAACCTTGAGATAACATTCAAGACGACGAAAAGATAAGAGGGATAAGTTCTGGTAACTCGCGCAACATATTGGTTTTTGTTTCCTGCCTCATGTTTCCTAGTATTTGGTAACATAACTGCATATGGTCGAATGGAAAACTCACAACCAAGGACAGAAATTTCCAGAAGAGGGGAAATTTCTTTTGCGAGCGCCAGTTGCTTTACCCTCCTCCTCTCTTGCTCTCTCCGTCCGCTCTACTGCCATTTGTTTTACACCACGTGACATACTTGCTGCATTTCCACCTTTCTATAGTCAACCATCCTTGCCTAGTTCCCTAAGTCACTGAGATTTTTCACCTTCACACATCCCGATGAATGAACAGTTACATCTTTCAGGCCGGGCGTTATGCTTATGCTACCGTATTTATTTTTTAATGGGTAGAGCTGTCTTACCCATAGTGAAAAATGCGTATTTTCAAGGTCTAAAAAAACACTATCATAAACCAAGACAAAAGGGGTACAGCGGAGCGCAACGCCCTAACAAATTTTTTGTCGTGCATCGGCTTTAATGTCCAGATAATCAACTAATTGAAAATGTGACGTGGCCTTTTCCTGTAAGATTTTATGGTGAGTGGCGGAAACCACGCCGCTATTGTGCCCTAAAAGCAAGCGCGTCATTATCATCAGGCTGACTACACCCACTGCAAGGAAAAAACCTCTCCCATGGCTCTCCAATAATATCTGTCCTTTGCCAGCTGCGGGCACCGCATCCCTGCAAACTTGTTAATCTCATCCACCCACCTAACATTTTGCCGTCTGCTGCTACGCTTGCCTTCTCTTGGAATCCACACCGTTGCCTTAAGGACCATCGGTTATCTTGCCTTCGCAGTACATGCCCTGAACAAGCCCATTTTTCTCTCTAGATTTTGACTAGGACGTCATTAACGCGCATTTGTTGCCTCACCCACTCTGCCCGCTCCCGGTCTCTTAACGTTACGCATATCATTTTTGTTTGCATAGCTCGCTGCGTTGTCCTCAACTTAAGTGCAGAATAAACCAGAGCGGTACGTTAAAGGATCATAGCTGAAGCTGAAATGGAGTAAAATTAGCGTGGCTTCTGGAAAGGGCTATACAGGACCAAGCGCCTACGATCGAAGCGAAGCTGGAGAAGCGAGAAGCTCAGTGGGTGTAAGCAAGAAAGAGGCCACATGGTTGAATATTAGGAGTGTAAGCTTGGGAAATGTCGCTAAGCTACGAGCGCGAAAAAAAGAAAAACGCATGGGAAGATAGCAAATGAGGGTAAGGAGGAGCTGAATACCGGCACGCCATAAACGCTGGCCACGGACGAGCTACGAGGTGAATTGACGGCGTATAATTCGACCTTACGTGTTGCAGACAGACTCTAGCTTTAAGAAAAATGCGGCTTCATTAATTTGTTATGCATCGTCTGTCGATACGCGAGTGGTGCATCCAATATTAATCATGTGTTATTCCGTCCGTACCAAAAAGTTAATTTTGCATAGTGCTGTTGCAATACCAAATATCATCATCGTGCGGTACGAAACGTAAGGAATCATTTTTGCTCACAGAGCAACAAAAACGAGACACTAGATGAAAAACTGACACAAACAAGCGCTCTCGTGTCCCACTCCTGTTGCGCTGTGAGCATAAATGAACACTTACCAACTCGCCCAAATTTCCGCAGTGCAGAACGTAAGGAACCCTCGTTTATGAGTAAGGTAGATAGGTTAATGCGCCGTCGGAAGACGCCTTCAGTTCGATCGGTAAAAAAACTCACCTGAAAGAAAGACATGGGAGAAGATGGGTGCAGTTTGGGCACACGTAGGTGTGGAGATGAAGGTGCGTGCATATCAGTTGTCATGTATTTTGGGATGGGTGTCTGAACTACAAAAGAAACAGTATTTTGATTGAGGATTACTAGTGTTTGCAGCATATTTATGGGCTTTGGTTAATAGCAGCACGCTCGGAAAAGAGCACGTGACGTGCGCGCACCGTGAAATAGGGCACGATTCTGCTGGTAAACAGCGACATCCCTTTCGTCACGCCGATAGTGAACAAACGCCAGTTGTGCCTATAGCGCTGACTTCCGCCACTAGGCGTTGTTTCTGTTTCCCATTAGTTGTAATTTTAGTTCTATTCAGACCAAACAGTAGAAAAATATTATTTCTAGTCTGATCTCCATAGCAACTTGTAGCAAGTTGAGCGTAATGGGGCAGTGAGGCGCAATTCTCCCGCAGCACTGTCGCCTGAACATTGGGATTTCTAAACGAAACAGATAATCTAATTACGTAATAATGGTAATTTGGGAACTACCTATCTGGTTATGAGATTTTCTTTCTGGCTCAGGTCGGTCAGATCTCGCTTAAAGTTCTTTGCAGGCTGCTGTCAGACCAAAACTAATACTAAGCTGCTGTCTGCCGAAAGATGTCACACTAGATCAGCTTAAAGACCTTCCTTTAGAAGTATTACACCATTCAGCGATAGATTAAAGCTGCGAAATAAAAAGTTGTCTTGCAATCGTATAAGGGAGCATCATCGTGCATTTTGAAGTAAAGTCACGTCACCCCCTTTTTTTTCAGTAATAATACACCCAATGTAGGTGTGCTCTCTTAGACAAAAATTTGCCGAATTTGGATTCGTGGAAACAACATTATTTGGGGAAAGTCAGAAAAAGCAGGTCAAGGAAAATAGCACAAGCAAAATGTAACTTCTGTACTCTAGTACAAATACTAGCCCACTGGTACCCCAGTCAAAGCAAGAATAAATTATTTTCCTTCAATCCTCATCCCACAAACTTTTCTGCATGTATGTACACTCTGTAAACCTGCTCTGAACTGACGGGTGGTGAGAAGGATCTAAGTGAGCACATCATGTTCAGGGTGGTTACTATGCAGAGCCGATATTTCGCTACCTACCGGGTGTTCGAATGTATGCTTACGTAAAACTATTACGCATGTTGAGCTGTTCGCGCTACGACTCCTGCCATTGTGCCTCACTCGTCTATCTTCCTTGCCTTTAGTGCTCTAAAGAGACGAACTGGACTTGTTCTTCCGACGACTGCGTTTGCGCATATACTGGCGAAAATGATTCTGGGATCTGCTTTGACGCGAGCTTATTCAGTGAAAATTACGAAGACTACGATGGAATGAATGAATCGGCCATACCTCTGGAAGTGCTGGTAGGAAGCAGGAAATAAAGTCTGAAGTGTTTTCTGCTCAAAGAGTATGTGAATTTTTATACAACTGTCTGTGCTAATTTAAAGCTGAGCGAAGGAGTATCCGGAGCAGTATTAGAGAAAAAAAAAGAAATTTTAGGATGACCCGGCATTCGTTGCCACAAATTTGCGAAAGAATTTGGATTTATCCTCCATGATTACTTTGATTTTTGCGCTAATGAATGCCTTTACTCTAAATCAAACCTTCGAGCAAGCGAAAGAATTTTTGATGGCAGCGAATTTTTATGCAGCAAGGGCATCTGCGGCCAGAGACCGATATGCCATAAGGTATTTCCGTTTGCTCAAGATGGGGTCAAAGACCCAATTCCAAAGCATTTCACCCTGATTAAACCGAACACTAAGCCAGGGGAAGCTTTTACCATTTGTATCATCGGAAGGTGCCTGCGGAACTGGGGATGGAACCCCGCACCTCCCGCATGCAAGGCGGATGTTCAACCACTAGGCCACAGCTGCGGTTGCGACAGACATTTTCTGGAAGGCTAAGCTGGGTGGAGGGGGGTGGTGAGTGGTGGGTGGCGCTTCTGTGGAGCGAGGTTGGGGTGGGGATTTAGGTAGAGGGTGCGAAAGTGCTTCTGGAGGGCAGTTGACTTTCCGGCTGCGCCAGTGAATTCGCCTCCGCCGTCGCTTCTTCTAAAGGGATGCCTTATGGAAGGGGGGGTAGGCAGATTTGTAGTGGGTGGAGTTTCTGAAGGGTAGAGCTGGGTGGGTGGTGAATGGCACCTCTGGAGGGCGAAGGTGAGCAAGGGCGTGTCGGGATGGTGGATAGAAAGTGAATCCAAGACTACATCCTCTCTAGCTTGAGGATGGGGTGTGGAGGACTGGTAGGTGGTCATTCGGGAGTCTGGAAACTACGCTCTGCGAGCCTACTAAAGAAGCCGGCATTTTCACAGTTGAAATTAGCGCTGATTTCGCAGTAAAAGAAAGGCTGCAAACAAAACGGGGAATGATCACTCCATTATCAACTCAACTTCCAAGAAGAATTGATAACAGCGCCCATCCAGTGCGACATGTACCATGAAAAATGCTGTCATATTTGATTCGTACAAAGGTACCATAAGCAGCCTACTACAGAACGTTATGGCCGAGTTGAAAAAGAATATTTTCCCTGTCCGCAAAAAATCGGTGCGAAAGCAGTCATACAATTTACAGTTCATGGGGGCTTAACGTCTCAAAGCGGCTCAGGGTATGAGTGACGCCATTGTGAAGGGCTCAGCAAATTTCGACCACCTGGAGTTCTTTAACGTAAGGTGATAAATGCACACTACACAGGCCTCTAGAATTCTGCCTGAATCGAAATTCGACCGCAACGGCCGGGATCGAACCCACGTCTTTCGGGTCCGCAGCCAAGCGCCATAACCACTGAGACATCGACAGCACTCATACGCTCGCACACCCCATACATCTCACCACACATCTCAGGTAATGATATTTAAGAGCTTTTCTACCGCGGTACCATCGAAATACTGGTATAAGGGGGCTTCTAAATAGTTTTTAAATTCTATCGCGAAGCTCCGCTAAACACATATTAACGCGTTCGCGAAACTCTCATGTAGCGGGGCGAACGACATGGTTACACGTGCGCCAATCATCCATGAACTAGTACGTGACACCGCCGTAGTTTGGTGTCGAATTCTGTAGGGAGAGCTACACTACGCTAATCAGTCGAGCAAATCGCCATGAGCCTGGGAGGCGGTTAGTGCGCATGAGCGAAAACAGAAAGGAACAGCAGCAGCATAAGAGGAAGAAGAAGAAGAAGAAGAAGAAGAAGAAGAAGAAGAAGAAGAAGAAGAAGAAGAAGAAGAAGAAGAAGAAGAAGAAGAAGAAGAAGAAGAAGAAGAAGAAGAAGAAGGAGGAGGAGGAGAGGAAGAACTAATTTCCACCGATGTAGGAGGCCCCCTACTACCCGCCCCAGGCACGCAGGCTCCAGCAGCACGTGCACGGCGCATGACGTCAGAGTTCGCCGCCGCGCCGGCCCGACTGCGTCCACCGGCGCCGTGCGTGAATGCGCATGGGCGGCAACCGGAGCCTTAAGGGCAGCAGGTGCGCGGCGCGTGACGTCAGAGCTCGGCCGCCGCCGCGGCCGCATGTGGGGTTGTGTGGATAAACTGCGTATGTACGGCTGTGTGTATAAAAGCTGAAGAGATACGATTCGGTGTAACCCAATTGTTTCGTATGGGTACGAAAAGGAGAATCCAGCCGCCGCTATGCGGCGTTATCGTCTGGAGAAGATCAATTCTTTGGACCCAGAAGTCGCCGCCTGGCAATTGGCCGCTCTGCAGAGAAAGAGTGAACATCAGAAGGCTAAACGAGCGGCGGAGACGCCCGAGCAAAAAGAAGAACGTCTTGCCAAGCGGAGACGCCAAGAGGCGGAGCGTAATAAGCGGTGCATAGCAGCTTGCATGGTTCCTTCGCAAAAAAATCCAGATGAAGCAATGGCAACAGCATCATCAGCAACAACAACTGATGAGAGGGGTGTAAAGGCTCTTCGTATAACTGACCACGCGATTAGACCAGGGGGGAACTGCAGCTCTCGCTACGTATATCCTGGCATAGCTGAGCTAAGCCACTGCCAATGTTTTAAAACTATTTTCAACAAAGATTCTCATAAGTACGGAGATTCAGATTTCAGAAAAGCGGCACAGTTTGCAAGGATGAAACATCACAATGTTCACTGTACTAAACCAGCTCAATATAAAGCTTTCACAGGAAAAGTTGCGTCAGTTGTGCTTTTGCATCACGCTGCAAAATTTATAAACGTTCTTGCCTATCTGAAAATAAATGTATATATTTTGCTGCCGTATATAGCACATTAGCACACAGAAAGTGTTCATTTTGTAGAGAAGGCAGAGCACACTTCTTGACATGTCACCACCTTAGCTTACGCATCAAAGGCAATACGGTAAAAGTGAGATGAGATAGAGAAAATTGTGGTTATAACGTAATATCTCAAGATATTAAAGGCCGATGAAGGAATGCAAAACAATGAATTAAGTAGGATTAGGCAGAGCACATTTCATGACAAGTCACAACCTCAGCTGACACATCTAGGGCAGTACGGCAGAAGCGAACTGGGAACAAGAAAATTGTGGTTATAAAACGATATATAACGATATGAAAGGCTGATGAAGGAATGCTAAACAATGAATTAAGTAGGAGCGAAATAAAAATGTACTATTTGGTTGCACTTTATTCCATGGCTAACAATAATTTCGTAATTGTAAATACCGCGACAGGTAAAAAGTTTTACTTAGACCACTGATTATATTTTCATCGACACCCACTATAGATTATTACAGACAGATTCGACAGAGATCCAATTGACTTAAACAAAGCTGTAGTGGCGGCTTGAATTTTTCAAAAAAAAACAAAGCAAAAAGAACCCGGACGATTTATTCTGCATTGTAATATTTTTTACATAGAAATTAACTAATGTGGTACCTGTAACAACATCCTGACTGCTGTGGAATGCTAGCACATCAGAACATAGTGAAGCCAAATCTGTGGCAGGGGTGCCCGATTTTGCCATCAGTGGCACTTTGGGGGGGCTGTGGAACCACGGAGGTCACCTTCAGGAGCGACGGCATCGGCACAATTTATATACATAATCTGCAAACTACTGTCTAGAAAACTGAAAAGCAATGACGTACTATTTATCATGGTTAGGCTAATTGGGAATTAGGTACTACGCGAGTAAATACTTTCACTTCCTTTCAAGGATGGGCTTTCAAGGCCAAGCAGGCTTCAGAAAAATATCGGCGAAATCAGTGAGTGGAGGCCTTAGTGCTAATGCACTAAACCTGGAAGGAGGATTAAACTTCGCCTTGATAGAGCGTGACAGAGTTAATTAGTTAATGCCCGAATATGGGGAATTGGCCATTTCCTACTTTACGCTCATGGATCGCTGGGAGTCCTCAATCCGCACCTCGCGCATTGGTGCAGCGGTTAAATGATGCGCCATTGTCCTGCAATGTCAGGTGCTGCGGCCTGTGAGGCTGCTGATAACTAGGCTGCTCTACCGGAGCAACGCCTCGAGACCAATCATCATTCAACCCCTACGTTCCGACGCGCGGGAATTCACTCACGATCTGTTTGGCAGGTTGTGATGACCTCACAAGATAACGTCACCTATGTGGCCACCCAGGTAAGCGGTGGAGCCAAGCAGACAGCGGATAAATCGATGAGAGGAGATCTTAGTGCTAGCGCACCAAATGCGAAGTTGCTGAATTGGGATCAGCTCCGCTGTGTTGCAGAACAACACAGCAAATCATGATTGATGAAAAATGCTCTGTGTATACGTACTCCTGAAACAGACAAAGTAGATGAGCAGACTACCATGTCTTCTGCAGCTGTTGAATTATCGCGGGCACAACCCACTAATGTTTTTTTTTTCTAAGATGAATGCAGATGAATTGAACAGGGTAACATGGGATACAGATAGTTTTGACGAGAATCACAGCACTGTTGAAAAAAAAGGTATTGCGGGCTGTACTGCAGCATGAACATGAACTACGTGAACAGCATGCATTGAGTTTTTGGCCTGTGGATGGCTCTAAACACAAAATTCTGCGTATATACGGCCTCAGCGCACTGGTAACTTCCACATTTTTTTGCCCGCACCGGTTTCGCTTCAGATTGGACAACAGGTGCTATGGTATCGGAGGATTCTTAATTTTTTTTCTGGTGGAACGTCGCGCACGGGGTATCGATGGGCGAGACCGCAATAAATACAAAGAGCACCAATTAGCCACCTTAGTAACGGACGCAAACTTTTCTCTATGCATTATTCACAACAGCGCAGCAAACACGGACCAAACGCAGACCAGACAAAACAAGTGGTGACTACAACTGAAATTAACTAGGGGAAGGGAACATTATATACATGCCGGTTCCGATATGTATGTCAGTAGAGACACAGGCGTCAGTCGGCCATCAGAATAGCGGTTTCCCAAAATATACTATACTTCCTCAAGGGTGCTTATCTCGATTAATAGCGTGAATAAGGACGCGTAAAGGATTATTTTGCTCTGGCCATATTGTGTTTGTTGGTAGACACGTGCGCATATAGTTTGCGCCTTGTATGCGTTTCGTTCTTGTTTGTTTTTTGCAATATTCCGTGATGTATATATTCTTTCCTTCCCGTAGTAAATTTAAGTTGAATTCAGCGCTTGTTTTTTCTGGTCTCCTTTTTCTCCGTGTTTGCTGCGCAGTTGTGAACCATGAATATACACCAACTGGCCTAACTTTCTTCAGTCATCCATGTTTTCTCTGTGTTCTTGGTGTCTGGCAGGCTATTATTAGCACGCCGTTGTAGGTGCGCGGCGTTAATGTTTTGTCCGGTCACGACCATAAGGAAGATCGCTCACTCGCCTCTGCGGACGGAGACGCTCCAGTATCCGAGAGGGGTTGACAGTGTCACGAGGACGACGAAGCTAGCAGTGGCGCGGGACGGAGCGCTCGCGCTAGGCCAGCGGCCATTAAATTGTATCACTGCCATCGTTCAACTCGCCTCATTCTCAGACTGGTCGGCACGTAACCTTTGGTGTGAGGTACGGGGTATCATCCCCACCCTGGTCCTAGAGCTTCGGCGTACTCCGTCAGCCGTTCGTTTCGCAAGTGCATTTAGTGTAATCACTTCTCTCTATAAATATTGAGATGTCGGCTCGATCATATGTAAATACCGCAAAAGGAATATTTATATAGACTCTTCTCACGTGCTTCTGATGTGAAATGGAAGCATTTTCTACTAGAATAGAGAGCGAACCAATATGATCATAATATATGACGGGGTTTCATTTCATGTAGACGCGTTGCCAGTACCAACGACCAAGCAAGGGGAGTTGGACTCACTTGGATAGGCATACCAAAACCTACTATGAAATAACGACAAATGCATTTTGCAGCTTGTTTTCCGGAAGTGACCTTGGGGCAAACTGCGAAAGACAGGACAACAAAATTAAATAAACAGGCCCGTTCCGAAAAATGTGATGATTCGAAGAAAATGACCACGGCTACCGCATACGCTCACGGAGTTTTATACCATTTGAAGAAGATTCGTGATAGGTATGGGGTGAAAATACTTTCAAAATTTGAAGATAAGCTGAAAAGGATTTGCTCAGCGATCAGCAAGCGGCCGATCTATATGAATAAAGACACTAGGAAGCGGGTGCAGTTATCGCCATGAAGTACCTTTATTGCCCTGCAGGGAAAGGGTAGTGTACAAAATTCCTTTTTCCTATGGAAAAACGTACAGAGTGGAAACTGGGCGTTGTTTGAATAAACGCCTAAAATAACACTTGGAATTGTTGGGAAAAGCTCCTAGCTTGTTCTGAACTGCCGAAAATGCCGAGGTTGTCAACCAGGTTTGGTTATTCTCGTTTTCATTTGCAGCTTGTCAAAACTTTTCTTTCTGAATTCAACTGTTAGCGCAGTGTTTGCCTTGCCTCGTTCTTGGTCTCCGTCTTTCGTGCTGTTGCATTATCGTAAAGATCAGAAGCGTGTCTCCGTCCAGAAGCACTTTTGCGTATTTTGTCGTTGCCACTGCGTAGCATGGATTATCAGCTTTGATGGTGCTTACAGTTCTTTGACATTAGTGCTGCGCGCAGATGACTAAAATCATCACAGTTTTCTGAGAAGAGTGGCAGTCATCGAGGTTGCAAGCCAAGGACCTTGATTACTGCCTTCCTAAGTGCTCCCAGCTGTTATCTTTTTCAAACACCACTATACCGTCATAGCGGTAATATATCACGCATGAAAAAAAATGTTGTCACCAATATTCCGCAGAATCTAAAAAACAACTCATTGTCCCGCATTCTAGACATTATTGTTGCTTTGTTATGTAGTTCTTCTGAACAGCAATAATCTTCCTGTGCGACGCTAAAGAGAACTATTTTTCATGGAATGCGACGCTAAAGAGAACTATTTTTCACTGCAACTGCGCCGCGCGACCTCTCTTTCAGAAGGGCGCTTTATGGGCAGTTTTGACCAGATTTTTCTCTCTTTGGTGCCGAATTCTGTGCTAAACCGATCCGCGAAGTTACACGCTGGACTGGGATATAGGACTTTTTTCAGTTAGTGGACTGTACTTGATTTTACGGCCTTTCTCGTCTAGACTACGCCGCCGGAGGTGTTAACCCTTATCGCCAAACCCGCCGTTCTCGTGGGCCGCGCCGGCTCCCGGCCGCCTGACGCTTTTGTCATGGTATTTAAGATTATCAGTGATATCAAGATTATCGTCAGGATCATGGGAGGTCTGAATATTGCTAAAATTGGTGCGGCCGCGGTGGTGATGCAATCACGGCTACTGCTTGCATGGACAAGGCGAAGCGAGAAGCGGGCATGAACTGCCCCATTTATGAGCAGAATATCGTGGTGGCTAGCACGGCGGAAGAAGAAAATGCTTTGAAGTACGTGAGGATGAAGGATTTATGCATTGCTGGGCACACGCATTAAGCTGCGGCATATCGTGGGGCGCCGCATGAAACGTGCAACGGGATCATATAAGAAGTGTTACTCTCAACGAGGGACCCGAAACGCTCAGTCGCAAGATTGGTAACCCGCGAAATCCCCTGTCCCTGGCGGCAAAACGCATCAAGGAGTCCGGTACGGTCATTCGCGGCTTCGATGGGTACAAGTTGCCCGACTACGTTCGGTATGGTAACGCGCTGATTAGGTGCCCGCTTTACCGCAAGCAGATTGATGTTTGTTAAGCTTGCGGAAAGCTGGGGCATCGCGCTGACGTCTGCCCCTCTCCAGAAGAAGTGGTTTGCAGGAGCTGCGGTTCAACCAATCCCGGTGAGGCCCACCGGTGTACGCCCAAGTGTGAGCTGTGTGGGGGAGAGCATATCATGGCTGCCAAGGAGTGCCAACAGCGGTTCCGTACCCATATGTGGTCCGGCGCCGCCATTTTGAGCGGGCTATGGCGGATATCAAGGCGGAGGATGAAGAGAAATGAGGCTTCAGGTACGCCGAAATCTAGTTCCCGACGTTGCAGATGACGCTGGAGGCTGGGCAAGGACAAGATCGTGGGAGTCGACGCTCAAGATAAAGATCAGAGACAAGGAAGAGCATCTCGCAGCCGCTCCGGTGGCCGGTCTGGGGGCAGATCGGCGTCTAAGGTGCGCTTCGGACTGGGTGCACAGTTGGGAACTGAGACTGCGCGTGGCCCCTATGGGACTAAGGGACAAGATGTGCGCAAGAGTGGTGTGTTGCAGGGTCTACAAGGCAAGAGCCCCGGTGGAGAGGCCAGTGCTACTACCTGGGTGGAGCGCGCAAGTGCTCGAATAGAGATGCTTAGTAGGGTAATGCCAGAGCATAGCAAGAATGAGGAGAGATTAAAGAGGCCTGAGCAGGAAAACGCAAAGTTGAGAGAACTGGTGAGGTTGCTTAACGCAGAAATCTCGGATCTTAAGGGTGTGGCAGGCCCTGCACCGGCCGAGAGGGCAATGCCTGAGCCCATAGAGAGCATGGATTTTGCTGATGTAGGTGAGGCTAGTGGGTCGCGCCTCTCAAAGAGGAAGGCGATGACCCATGAGGAGGAGCCCGCGTCGAGGAAGCTGAGATCTAAGGTGACGGAGATGTTGTCGAGTGTTGTGGATAGTCTTAAGCAGGTCAACGATGGTCTGGAGCAGCTGAATACGCGTTTCACAGAGTCGCTCGGCTCGATCGATGGGAGGTTCAAGGAGCTGCAATGTAGAATAGAGGTGTTCGAAAACAAGTCCAGTTGAGTGCCTCTCCTCTTCATAGGTCGGGATCTCAGACGGCTGGTTTCTCGACTATGAACTCTCAGGTTCAGCAAGATGGCTCGCAGCAACTGCTTCAACATGGTGCGACAAAATGACTTTTTGTGTGTGGCAATGGAACTGTAGGGGGTATGCTGGTAAACGGGCGCTTCTACAGCAGTATATTCGCACGTGTAAGAGTAGGCCGCAGGCTATTCTACTGCAGGAGACAATGACGGAAGAAGTTTGTCTGAAGGGCTACCGAACCGTCTTCGGAGGATCCAAAGATAGGGGGGCATGCATTCTGTTGGAGAGCAAACTGACGAAGTTGGTCCATAATCGTAAGATACCTTTCAGTTCCATAGAATATGTCATGATTGAGGTGATTCCTAATCGGGTAAACAAAAAAATCGTGTTTATTCTGAACGTTTATAGTGCCCCCAGGGACAGGGTGCAGAGATTTAAGCGGCTTCTGCAGAAGGCTTGTAAGCTTGCTGGGGACCATCCGCTGATCGTGGCCGGAGACTTCAATGCTCCGTATCACGTGTGGGGGTACAAGCATGCCACAGTTAAAGGGAGAGACTTCTGGCAGTACGCTGTGGAGTTTGACCTTACGCTGGTCACTGACCCTATACCTTTCCGACACGTAAGGGACGTCGACGTGTGGGGATACTACCCCTGACCTCTGCTTTGTAAAGAACGCGGTTAAGCCTAGTTGGCGCAATCTTACCGGAGACCTAGGTGGTGATCATTATATTAACCAAGTCGTTTTTGAGGTTGAGGTTAAGCGCCCTAGGGCGTTAACGTTTATAGGCTGGGATAAGCTTAGTATGATCCAGGAGGAGAGAAGAGAAAGGGGGAACGAATGCGAGGGCTTGTGCCGGCGGTCCCTGGAGGATTGGGTCACCCAGGTGAAGTAGGATGTAAAGGAGGCTATGGAGGAGATTACTACGGATTTGGAGGTTGATAGTGTTGATAGGAGGCTGGCCGATCTGATTGAAGCCAAGCGGTCTGTGCTGGCTAGGTAGAAGGGGCAGCGGCTTAATCGCAGGCTGCGTAAAAAGATTTCCGAGCTGAATAAGCTGATTGAGGAGCACTGTAAGCTTTTGTCTAGGCAACAGTGGGATGAGGTATGTAACTCTGTGGACGAGCAAATGCGCAACGGGAGGTCGTGGGGCTTGCTTAAGCATTTGCTGAACGACTCCAACACGAAAGTTAGTCAGGGGCACGTCCTTGCTAGAGCTGTACACGAAGCAGTGGGTTCTGCTTCGTAGGAAGAGCTTATTGAGAAGCTGGCCAACAAATACTTTCCTGTTGCGGACCCGGATGCTCTCCTGAGGGAGCAGGCCTACACGGGAGAGGTCAACGTTTCCCTAGATGAGGCATTTTCTGTAGAAGAGATATGTACGGTTTTGCATAACCTTAACAGCAAGTCGGCTCCCGGACCTGACGGGATTTCGAACAAGTTCTTGAAGAACCTGGACGATAGGTCGATCAAGTACCTAACCGGAGAGGTTTACGCTATGTGGAGAGATGGGGCGGTTCCGGAGCAGTGGAAGACAGCTCTCACGGTGCTGATTCTAAAGGCTGGCAAAGCTCCGAGCATTGATAACTTAAGGCCTATTTCGCTCACTTCGTGTGTGAGCAAGGTGGCCGAGCATGCGGTGCTTAATCGGCTTACAAGTTACCTTGAGGAGAACGAGGTCTACCCCCACACTATGATTGGTTTTCGGGCCGGGCTGTCGACTCAAGACACAATGAAGCCCATCAAGCATCAAGTCATTGACGGAGATGGAAAGGGCGTTAAGGCCATCCTAGGGCTGGACCTGGAGACGGCCTTTGACAACGTTCAGCACTATTATTTTCTTAAGTCCATTTCGGACATTAGCCTCGACGCGTGCTTTCATGACTACGTAAGGTCCTTCCTATCAGGCAGGAAGGCTACCTTGAGGGTTGCGAAGCTGACCTCAAAGGCGTTAGATCTTGGAGACAGGGGCACTCCTCAGGAGGCGTCATCTCGGCCACATTGTTCAATCTGGTCATGGTCGGATTGACCAAGAAGTTCTTGGAGATTGAGGGGATTAAGCACACCATGTCTGCAGATGATGTGACCATGTGGTGTCCCGGGGGTAGTGAGGGCTATATCGAGATTGTTCTGCAGGAGGCAGTAGATGTAATCTAGACTTATTTTTACCCGACGGGTTAAGGTTCTCTTTCTCCAAGTCGGAGCTGTTGCTGTACAGTCCCACTAGAAGGGGACCTAAGCCAAGGGGATGGATCCCCGTGTACAAGCTGAGCATTCAGCTTCGCACAAGAAATGGTGATCTCATCCCTGGGGTAGATAAGATCAGGGTTTTGGGGATGCTGGAGTAGAACGGCGCCAACACGCGGACGATCCAGAATATCATCGCCAAGACAGAAAATGCGGTACGCCTAGTGAACAGGTTGGCCAACAGGCAGACGGGGTTGAAGGAGGATAGTCTGATTAGGCCTATGCACGCATTTGCGTTGTGTCGCTTTACTTATGTGGCGGCCATGCACAAGTGAAAACCATCAGAGAAGCTTGACGCGCAGATGAGGAAGATTGCCAAGAAAGTTTTGGGAGTGCCAATGTGCACCAGCAACGACATCTCCAGCTGGGAATTCACACCTTGGGTGAGATAGCTGAGGCTCAGGAGAGGACGTAGATGGGGCGTCTGTCTACGACTAGCGCGGGTCGGCAGATTCTGAGAGAGTTAGGTGTTCCTCAGGAGAAGATTTCGCAGCTTCACGTCGGTATTTCCTTGAAGCTCCGTTAGTGGTATCACGTCAAGCCAGTTCCCAGGAACATGCATCCGGAGCGAAATGTGGGTAGAAGAAAGGCCGGGGGGTTTGCCCGCTGGGACTCATTCGTGATGAGAATCAGAAGGTTGGCTTTGTTGATGTTTCTTTTAACGAGGAGAGGAAGATGTTTACCGTAGTTGTCGTGGACAATGAGGGCAATGTCGTTAACGCTGCTACCGTTCGGACTGATAGGCCAGAGGTCGCGGAGCAAGCGGCTATTGCGCTCGCCCTGTTTACAGGCGCAGGCCTTTTGTATATAGTGATTCAAAGTCGGCTTTTAGGGCCTTTAGAAGGGCTCGATGGCTAAGGTTGCTTTTAAAATTATGCAGGCCTGTGAGATCTCTCAACACTACTTATGTTGGTTCTCTGCTCACCTTGGGATGATTGAGGGCGCCCCTCGAATCTCAATGAGTCCGCTCATGAGGCAGCACGAGATCTTACCCTCCGCTCTGCCCCGCGCCACGGCGTGGCGGTACTCCCTGAGAACAGAGACTCCCCTTCAACATACAATGAGATCGCGAAGTATTACCTTTTTAATCGCAGGGTTTACGGTTTGCCGCATCCTAAACTTAACAGGGCTCAGACATTTACATTACGCTTACTACAGACTGGTGCTTATCCTTGCCCACGGAGGTTGAACGTGTTTTATCCTGAGACGTATACAGAGCCTTATTGCCAGGATTGTGGTGCTTTAACCACGCTCGAACATATGCTCCGGTCTTACGAACGAATTGAAGACTCGGCGATCAAGGACGTGTCCTGGTGGGAGGCTGCACTTCGCAGCCCGGACCTGGATGAACAATTCTGGGCTGTCCAGCAGGCTCACGACGTGGCCGTGGGGCTGGGCCTTCCGGTTCCGACGTGGGAGCGGCACGCTTAGTGGTTAATTATCTCTACTTGCAGAACCAAGTAATGTTTTCCATCCATCCATCCCGGAGTTCGATGATGATTGTTGTGTGTTAGTTACAAAATTCAAAAGCAGGCTTTAAATACCCAGTTCTCCTAGTGGCATGCTGTAATAGATGTCCCTCTTTACTTATAGCGTGGGGCCCACATTTCATGCACGCTGTTTGTTTTCCTCCTGTTTAGACATGCCTCGAGCATGGAAGAAGTAGCAAAAGCAGGAAAAAATTAAACTCTGCTTACTAGCGCACCTTGAAAGATAGGTGGATGTCACCTTTTCGAGCACTTGTCCCATTCGCTCCCAGAAAACCTTAGAGAGTGGGGGGGTAGCAGTCTCGGCGTGAAAGGTGGTGTCGTCGACTCAGCGAGACAAGCTCAGGCAGAAACAACCTACCAAGTGACAAGGGGGGCTGTCGTTTGGTGCCCAGCTTTCGCCGTTAGCAAGCCCGAGAGCGAGTCGGAGCAAAAAGTTCTCAAAATAAAATGCACTTAACATATCAGCGAGACGACAAAGAAGTTTTGTAGTCACTTGTACGAACACGTACAAAGTGATATACAATACAATGCAACACACACAAAGTAACGCTAGAGACGCTACATTACAAAAAAAGGCATTGCACCTGAAGTGCACTACTACAGGAGAGAGAGAAACTCAGAAGAACACAATCTGTTCACTGCGCACGGCGACAGACCCACGACCGGAATATCCGACGGGGCCGTCCCGTTGACAGGCGCGCGCTGCCTCGCTGGTCCGCGGCTGTGCGAGTGGTGTTGACCCGGGAGTAGTTCGGGCGCCCTTCTCCGAATCTTAAACGGCGGCTCTGGCTGACTGACTGCACTCAACTACCTTCATATATAGGCGCGCGCCACGCCTGCTCGTTCTTAGTTCCTAGGCAGGCGTGCACATACACTCAGTATTGACTGCACGATTGCCTTATCATCCTCGCGCTAGACGCGCGTCACAATTGGCCAGGCGTGGATGATTGTTTCCTGAGAATTTTACTTTCTACTTTCCGACCCGGCGCCGCCGGCACGCGAGCGAAGTAGAGAAGGAATAATTCAGCTCCCTCAATGCTGCGCCCTCTCTATCGGCAATGAGTAGCAATTACTCCAAACTTCTGGAAGGTTCGACGGTGCACGCGGACATGTTTCCTTTCGTGCCGCGCCGGCGAGCGAAGTTGACAGGGCCGCAACACGCACAAGGGTAGGCGCTCTCCGGGTTCTTTCTCCACTGTTCCAGAATTCTCTACGGCGCACACTGGCTAGATTGCTTCCGCACAGTGATGATCTTCCGAAAGCGTGCGAAATTTTGCGACAGTGTTCAAGTGGTGTAAAATCCATCGGCTAGGTGAGTTGGTTGCCACTAATACCCATAGGGCTCGCGCAAGCTGACGCGGGTAACGAACAAAAAAGAAAGCATTCGGCGTTGATGGTCTCCTTGTTCAATATCCTCTCGTGCAAGCACCATACATCTGAGGGAGCAAATGGTAACTGGCCATGTACCCCGATGGTTGACAACATATTCTAAGAAATCAAAAACGGATACCACGCATTTAGCCTCCTACGTAGAGAAGTATGGCGCTTCTACACCTTCGTGCCTCATATATGCGTGCCGGCCCGGAATTTATGTGACGGCTGTTTTCTGCCAGGACAGGAAGTTTTGCAGTGCGTACAATGAGGGAAGTCACCAACCTCTCCAAAATTGTCCCGTATCGTACTCCTCGTTCCTAAAGCGATACTGACCCACTCTGCCCACGTCCGGTCTCTTAACGCAACGTAAAATAACGCAGAACAACAAAAATTCGTCGCTTACTATTAAGAACTCCAGCACTTAACTCCTTTTAACTCCTTTACTCCCGGTTCTATTCTAGTAATTTATAACATTAGAAGAAGTAGGAGTCGGGCTTGTTATTTTTACGTTTGGGTGAACAGCATATTGCCGCCAATATTTGCAGTGTTTGTTCGTTTTTCAAATCTGCCGCGACACCACCTTATCGCTTTGTTTGCGACGCAAGACGCGACTAGATTTATCTCGATTGATCGCAGCCAGGCAAAGCTGATTCTACGTTGTTCCGGAATGTTCTAGTAACTTTGCGCCCTTTATCTCGAATGTTCGCTATCAGCTTTAAATTGAGCACGCCGACAGCGGCGGGCATTCTGTTCGACGACCGCCGAGCACGCTTGTCGCTTCGCCGCCGCCGAGTGATTCAGTCCATTTTGGGTGCAAGTCAGCCCAATAAACAGTTCTTTTAGAAGACCCCTTTCGTCCGTCTTCATCGTTGCTTCGACTGCCGTCACCACTACGTGACAATATTAACCAAACGCGAGGGTGTAAATACACACAATTCGTCTATTACCATCGCTTTTAATAAATAACAAGCTCTTCTTGTGGTTACTTCTGGCCTCGCCTTTTTTCCAGCGCTGTTAACCTCGAGTTTCTAACACAGTTATCTCCCATTTTCTTATGCTATGCCTCGTAGCCCACTCTTAAAAAAAAGGTGCCAGCATTCATAACCCTACCCACTTGGCAGCTGGATAGCAACGGTAATTTGGCAGGTGTTTTGAATCTCTCTTGAGGCAATCAACTACGTCAGTACTTTGTGAGCAGATGAGATCCATTATCCTAAACTGATTATCCCTGCTGCGCAAGTTGGGATTACGAGAAAATGTTTTTGTTATTTGATACGCACATGTGCTGCCTTTCCCATGTAAACATCAGTAAACGTCATCGATGTCAGTCGTTCTGTAGCGTTTTCTTGTCCTTAAAGATTAGAAATATAGCGGCCGTTAAGCCATCTTCCTTCAACAGAAACCAGCATTGCTTGCTTCAATTACTCAAGATTGTTTGCGACGACATAACAAGCTGAAATGTTCTGCGAGAAGACTTCAGCTTAATTAGATCTCTCCTTACCGCGGGAAAACATGCAATTAAGGGTAGTGTTCGTGGAACATTTATTAGCCCCACGAATTAAAACGTCTTGCTTTATTGAAATATCATAGGGTAGAGAGTAATGCTCGCTTTTTTCATGACGGAAAGAAAGCAAGATAAGAATTTCTAAGAAAGAAGTGTTAGTTCCTGAAATTGGAGACCAGAACAGAAATTATATTCATAACGCATAAATTATTATACAATATATATATATATATATATATATATATATATATATATATATATATATATATATATATATATATATATATATATATATATATATATATATATATATATATATATATATATATATATATATATATATATATGTTTGTGTGTGTGTAGTGTGCTACGTAGAAAATAGCAAAAATAAATCTAGAACATTACCTTTATGCGTCACTGTGTCAGAAGCGGATATTCAATTTTACAGAACTCTTCATGCGAAACTGTCCGATCAGTGAAAACAAAAATTGCTCAAATCATGCGCTTTAGGCTACTCTGCAATGCAGTGCCACAGCCGGCCCTTTTTGCGTCTCGGAGGAAACTGAATCACCTAAGCTACTGGCGGCACGGAATCGTTTAAGCAAGCCCGGTACCTTCAGGGAGGTCGGAAAGCAGCGAATCCCTTCGACAACGGCGAAAACCAAAATTATAGACCGGTACCTGTAGACAGTCTGGGTTGGGTTGAGCAGTGATTTCTGTCTGCAGTATAATCAGACAAATGGACGTCGCCCTTACTCAGAGTGCCATAGCTTGCGTGTGCAAAATTAAGCGTCGATGCTGCGGAATCGCCATAACACTGTCGTTGCATAGAAGGGTCGGCACGACACCAGGACGCCTCATTTCACTCAATATCTCCGTGATCTCTCCGTGTTGACAGGTTTCGCGAGACGCTTCAAATTCTGGATTATAAGGCTGGCGAAGAAAACCGAATCCAAACCTGAAGTACACTCTTTTGAAACATAGCGGCATTTGCTTGACGAAAACCGGCTGGGATCACATAAAATTGACCAATTCGCGCCGTCGTGCGGATTGAAGGATTTGCACATACGCAGTAAGCAAAGCATTAACTGCATTTGATAACAACACCATGTAATTACCGGAGGAGTTTAAAGCCGTTCATTTTTGTGTTGTGGATAACATATGACACTCAGAAAATGACGTATTGGCAAGAGAGTGGAGGGGACAATAGCCTGAAATTTCTACTTTAAGGCGGTAATGATGATGTGGCTTCTTAAACTTTGCACGGGAACCGTCTTTCTTAGAAAACCCTCATCATAAATATATATACAATTTTTCGTGTGCTGTCGTCCGAAAATCGTCCTTATCGTCCCAGCCGTCGTTTTTCTTATCCGAAAAAAAAGTAATAACATGCTGTTGACAACAATGCTCTTCAAGGGGGGAATAACGCCAGTTGGGGCTTCAATAATTGGTTCAAGTTGAGAACCTTTTAGATGAAGAAACAATCCATCAGCCCCGTGGGTGGAAAACATTGCAAGCTGGTATTCAAGCTCATAAATAGAGTAGAAAGGGCGCAGATCTCCATTTCTGACCTGAAAAAAGAGGATTCGTTGAAAGGATGAACTTGTGTGAAGCACTTCGATCAGGCTTTCTTGTTGCCATCATCATGACAACTACGTGAGTGCACTGTCGCTTACGCTTAGTTTTTTTTTATTGGGATTGTTATAGAAGACAGTGGTTGCTAGGAGGCCTGCTGTCTCTCAAATGACGGCAACTGCCCATGTGATGTTTACGACGGCGAGTTTTTCTGCTATTTTTGCGAACTAATCCCATAGCACTTATTTTCACGAACATTTTTATCATACATACAATGTTTAGAGAAGGTTAAGGGCACGATCGCTTCCATCAAGGCTTTTCAACTCTTATTACGAAATTATTTCGGTTTGTAATGTGATTTCGCACTTGTCATCGTACTTCAACTTAAGCGAAGCTGAGAGACGTGCTGATTGGGTTGGCGGCCACGTCACTATAAAAGAGATGACGGCGTTAGAGACCGTATGATATTGCACACGACCACCTTGCTAGTGCCATCGGAGAAAGAACGTCGCTCACAAGAAAAATGGGGTCGTTGCCAATCTTGGATGTCCCGCTCTGGAATTCATTCTCTTTCAAGGACTGTAAGTGCACTTATCATTATTCGTTTCTCCTGCTGACCAAGAAAAGGCAATGAGATATCGGAAAATAAAAATTTTATGTTTATATAGCACTGCCTTAAGAATTTTTATAAAGCCGGATGGTATCACATGCAGGAAGCTATGCAATTCATATTCAACTCCTAATGTGGTTGAGGGCTGTGTCTCTGACTCCAATGTCTGAAAAACTATGGCGTAGACGGCATATGCTTTGTGCAGTGTAAGGTGTCCCTGTAAGTATTGAAATTATTCCTTATAATAGCGTCATGCAAAGAATAACGTCATAGTATCCATCAGTGCCAAACAAAAATTTCAATATATTTGTATAATAAAACTGGTACCAGATAGATGCCGCTACGGCTGTGTATTTGGGTATGAACCCCAGTGCCGCCGAGTACCCACCGCTTTCCCAATAGCACTAGCTTTTTATTGAATAACACCATCTGCCGAGCTAGTCGGTTGCGATCCATATGTATCAGTAGCGCGAACACAAAAAGGAAGAAGAAGGAGAAGATAGTACAGAGCGCTGAACTTCCAACTTTCCAAGTTCAGCGCTCTGTACTATCTTCTCCTTCTTCTCCCGTTTTGTGTTCGCGCTGCTGATACATATGGATACATATAGCTTTTTATTGCCATGAGTTCAGTTTCACTGCGCTAAAAGGCTTTGAAATTGACTTCTGAACTCACTTAATGAAGACTAGAAAGCAAGCAGTGAACTGTAAATTAGAAATTGCGGGGTTTAGCGTCTTGAAGCGACACAAGGGATATGAGAGAATCCGGCAGTGAAGGACTTTAATTTAATATGAACAACGTGGGTTATTGAATGAGCGCTACGACGGTAAGAATTTGATCCCGCGAATTTGGGATCAGAAGCCGAACGCCGCAGCAACTCAGTCACTACAACGAGTATATGAACCTTAAAGAACCTTAGCAGAGGCGCTCTTTAGCTAACCTAACAATGCGGCAATTACTCTTTCAGATGTTCATAATCTTCTACTACCGAGAAAAAATGGAAAGTTTTTGTGGGTGTGGACATAGCACAAGCAATTCAGCAGAAAGAAAAAAAAAACGTACATCCCTCAAAAACATCAAGAATTCAAGCAAGGCACACACGTCTGAACGCTTATAGATTCGACCGATATTATTCAAAAAGACACATTTATAAACAAATAATCTAGCTTTTTTTATAATCCCAAGAAAACAGGCACCGCTCGCCGATTTCTCAGTTGTCAGTTTGTCCGGCCAAGCCGTGGCAGGTGCCCAGTGTGCCCACCGTATCAGGTAGCAGTTCAATTAATAGACGGTCGCGAGAGTTTTCTGGCGAAGCTCATCCTGGGCCTCACCCCACCTGTGGCAGCACCTGCCATCACAGGACAGCGGCGCATCGCTTAGTCATTTACAGCACTGTGCCAGGAGTGGTATGTGGACTCCCAGGGATCCATGGCTGTAAAGTCTAGAATGACCGATTCAGCGTATATGGGTCTTAACATTAATTAGCGTTACCGCGCCATATCCTTAAGGCGGAGCTCAAGTCTGATTTCGCCGATCTTTGTCTGAAGCTTGCTTGACCATGAACACCGAACCTCGAACGGAAAGCGAACTGAATAATAATAATAATAATAATAATAATAATAATAATAATAATAATAATAATAATAATAATAATAATAATAATAATAATAATAATAATAATAATAATAATAATAATAATAATAATAATAATAATAATAATAATAATAATAATAATAATAATAATAATAATAATAATAATAATAATAATAATAATAATAATAATAATAATAATAATAATAATAATAATCAATCAATCAATCAATCTTTATTTTTCGGTGCCCAGGAACAACCCAAAGGTCTTGGTGCTGGTACACCATTCACACGCACAAAATGTAAATTTATTTCACTACAAAGGAAGACACTCACGGGAGGTAATGCAGCAGTCAAGGCGATAGAAAAAAAAAGACATAAACTAGGCGTGACAGCAAGCATGAAGCAAAAAAGCGAAAACAGCGGTAAATGAAAACAGCTAGAACAGGCAACAGACATATAAATAACTAATGAAACAGTAAACAAAGAGAATGAACGACCGATAACAGCCAAGTACAGCATATAGCAAAATACAAACAAGAATAAAGCCAATACTAATATGAACGAATATGAAACCTCTGAAATACAAACTAGAAATACAATCATACACAATAAGAAACGTAATTAGTGAACGCGTTACAGACAATCAGGCGTGAGTATACAGTATTAAGGAAATAATATTAATGACAACAAGTACACGTGATGAACAATTAAGGAGAGAAAAAAACAATATAATACCGGTGCAAACGCACAAGTGTAGTAAAGACAAAATGCATGAAAGGGAAAGTTATGTATGAGAAAAAGAGTGCTCAAAGTGGAACGTCACGGACATCCAATATAAAGGAAGGGAGAGAATTTTCGAATATATCTAGGTGAGGACAAAGAGAATTAAACAACTTTTGCATTCTGTCCAGAGGGGAGAGGGAGTGCAGGAGCGCAGAAACTTGGAATGGTCTGAATTCCCTTATGCTCTTTCGCGGTACACGCAAAAGGATACGCGCTAGGAGCTGAGGGCATAGAATGTGACCATGAAGAAGTTTATACAAGAAAATTATATCTGCCCTCACGCGACGGCAGCTAAGAGAAGGAAGCTGCAGTGAGTTACTCTGTCTGGGACGAGAGCTGGAAGTTTTGCAAGAAAACCGATGTTGAAATATGCGTAAAAACTTTAGCTGAACTCTATCGATTTTTTCACAGTTCGACTGGCAAGTGCCGTTCCAAACAACAGACGCATATTCCAAAAGCGGCAAGCATATGGAGAGGTAGAGCTTTAAGAAAGGAAGTGGGGATCGAAACTCTCTCGAAAGCCTGCAGATGAAGCCGAGTGTACGCATAGCCCGTAGAGCAATGCGTTTTGTATGAGAGGAGAAGCTGAGGCTACGGTCGAAAAGTACGCCGAGGTCATTAATTTCATCAACCCTGGGCAGCGGCCTACCATTCACAGAATAAGAGTAGAGAAGACTGTGCGTTTTACGCGTAAATGAGACAACCTTGGTTTTAGATGAATTGAGAGTGAGCCCATTCTTCAAGCACCAATCAGAGAAGGCGGATATGTCCGATTGCAATGACAAGCAATCGTGAAGAGTATGTATTGCCTTGAACATTTTTATATCGTCCGCATAAAGGAGAAACGAGGAGTTTTTGACCACGGAGGAAACGTCAATGATAAAAACAGAGAACAGAAGCGGGCCTAATACCGAGCCCTGAGGGACTCCGCTGGTTGGAGTGTAAACAAATGAGGTCTGTCCATTTACACTGACAAAGCAGGACCGATCAAGAAGATAGTTGCGTAGGAGAACTACAATTGAAACGTCGATCTCAAACAGCAGAAGCTGTAATAATAATAATAATAATAATAATAATAATAATAATAATAATAATAATAATAATAATAATAATAATAATAATAATAATAATAATAATAATAATAATAATAATAATAATAATAATAATCGGTTTTTGGGGAAAGCAAAAGATGCAGTATCTGTCCAATATATCGGCGGACACCTGAACCGCGCCGTACGGGAAGGGATAAAGGAGGGAGTGAAGGAAGAAAGGAAGAGAGAGGTGCCGTAGTGGAGGGCTCCGGAATAATTTCGACAGCCTTGGGATCTTTAACATGCCCTGACATCGCACAGCACACGGGAGCCTTATCGTTTTTCCTCCATAAAAACGCAGCCGCCGCGGTCGGGTTCGAACCCAGGGAAGTGCTAACGCACAAAATCCGGTTTTGGCGTAATCAGACTATCCCTTCCGCCATTTTTTTAAAAGCGTCCTTTTTCAGCGCACCAAGTGGTCCTACCATTCTTTCCGGCAATGATATCAAACTTAATCGGCTTCACTAATTTGCGCAAAAACAGCTCTAGATGCTCGAAAAAAAGACGCTTTCAAATGTAGTGCCCGCAGTCGTAGGCGCCGTACCCCGAAGAGATAAGAGCCAAATCAGCCACGATCATCACCGCAGGGTATTTGATACATTTGCCTAACTTTCACCACGTCAAGAGGAACGGGCGCCGCATTTAACAGTACACTGAGGAAAATCAGTTCTCCCGCATCTTTAAAGTAGCACGTACCGCGGGTGTTACGTGATCGAAAGATAAGAGTGATAGCTGTGCGAGAACCCTCTTATGCTACCTGTACCATAAAGGCTGCTAGAGCCAAGGTCATAACCCGCTAGTGTTTACATGACCTTGTTCACTGTTTTTTTTTATGAGTGGCTGCATTACTTCTGTTCGAAATTACTGCACTCTGCTGTTCCCACTCTTGCCTTTGGGGGCTGTGTTAAAATTACGTGCATTTTTGATATGGCGCGACTCATATTCTTTGAAATTCACTTTTTGTGTTGACAAAAAATGTTCCCGCTTTTTTACTCTTTTCAAGGTTCAAGGTCAGCCAATTGAATGTCATAGATAAGGACGCCGGAAACGTCACGGTTTGCGTGAATGCCACTAAATGGGTAGGTTTACTAAATCGCATTTACGTAAACCTTTCTAGCCATATCAGCTTCTTTAAGCGCCGAAGGGGAACTCATATAGCCTATAACAAGAAAATAATCTTCGCCATAGGTTGATTTAAACGCTGCTAGAAATGTCAACGTCAGTTGGCATGCAACATGCTCAATTGCGATGTTATGATGGTCGTCGCTGTAAAAGAGAAGCGCGTCGTATATTTGTGAAGTTCTCAAACCGACGCAGTCCGCTCAACACCAGGTCAAAACAGCCGTTGTGTGACGTCATCGCTGCCATTGGTTTAAACCGGTCTGGGCGTATCATATTCAGAATGATGAGAGGCAAAACGGTAAGTGTAAGGACTGTCAGGCGAGAGGGACCCTCGACCACATGATCTGGGAATGCGCTAGCTACCACCCCAGGGGATAAAGAAAATATAAATTGTAGAGAAACCTGGGAAGCCTTGCTGCGGAGTGGGGTCCCTGGTCAACAGCAACAAGGCATCCACCTGGCGGAAGAAGCCGCGAGGAGTCAAGACCGCTTTGCCTGCTTCTAACCGCGGAGGTCCCGGCCCCCGTCACACAGGTCTGCGTGCCGGGGATGGGGAGTAGGGGGCCCCCTTATCTGGTGGAGAATAATGTTGCTTGTATCATCATCATCATCATCATCATCATCATCATCATCATCATCATCAGGATTGATAATTGAAAATTGGTTTTTTGGGGAAGGAAATGGCGCAGTATCTGTCTTACATATCGGCGGAAACTTCAACCGCGTCGTAAGGTCAGGGATATAGGAGGGACTGAGAGAGAAAGAAGGGAAGAAAGAGGTGCCGTAGTGGAGGGCTCCGGAATAATTTCGACCAACTGGGGATCTTTAACGTGCACTGAAATCGCAAAGCACATATGCGCCTTGGCGTCACGCCTCCATCGAAACGCAGTGGCCGCGGTGGGGTTCGAACCAGACCGCGGCGGCCAAATAAGCAACAATCATCACTGCAGGGTATCTGATACGGTTGCCTAATTCCCACCACGTTAAGAGGAACACACATTAGATTTAAAACACTGAGGAAAAGCCGTTGTCTGTACCAGTAGCCGATTCGGAGTACCCGGCTGCGAACCCGACCGCGGCGGTCGCGTTTCGATGGAGGCGAAACGCAAAAGGCGCCAGTGTGCTGCGCGATGTCAGTGCACGTTAAAGGTCCCGAGGTAGTCGAAATTATTCCGGAGCCATCCACTGCGGCACCTCTTTCTTCCTTTCTTCTCTTAGTCCCTCCTTTATCGGGCTCAACACGAAATGCTCGGATGCGATGCGGGTCAAAAAACTGTTTCGATTTTTACACATCCATGTAGAGCAGAGGAAGAGGACGAACGGCTGCCCACTTTTGCGAACGTGGCCTTGATGAATTTGAGGATGCTTTCTTGCGAAGCGTTAGGTGGACACGTTATGTGCGCACGAAGCGTTAAGTGGACACGCAGGTGGACACGCAACTGAATCTCTCTCCAACTTCCAACCACGCTGCACTGCATGCAGGCGGCACCTGTCGATGCACTTCAGGTATCGAGACAGGCTTAGTGCGCCAGCCTTAACACCGCTGCCACTTCGCAGTTTCACTGTGCACATGTCTGCCACGCCTTGCAGGATTCGATGCAGAACGATGCTCTTTAGGGTGCGGGGAATGTCCTTGCACAAAAAAATGGTGACGCCCGTGGCATAATTGACTGAGCATTTTTTGAAAGCAATTAACTGATACCTTGCCATTTTCCCGCGGATCAGCACAGTCTTTCCACGGCTCTGAAAGGTAAAGGAACAAGGCAACGATGCGGTCATGCATGAGGTCCTCTTTGTGGCGCCGATAACAACGTGACTTTAGTGCCTTGATGCCGACAGGAAGCGTTCGTATGACGCATAATAAAAGCACTCATTTTGATTTTTTGGGGGTTGCGGGTGCAGAGAACACACGAAAAAACATGCACGCGCTGATCTTACCTTGCGGACACAGGCAGCTTGAAACCGGCGAAGCTTCCCATTAATCGCTATACAACATTTGTCGATAAAGTTTCGAGACTGATTTATTTTCATGTCTAGAAATTATTCCTCAAAACAAATGTTGGTGCGTATGTGTAGCGCCATTTCTTCGTGCTAACCTGAGCTATTTATATTAATTGCATTGGCAGCCGATAGATGGCACTACATGTAGAAAATACGTCGTCACTAGCCGTCTGCGCATTCTACTTTGAGTGAATGTGGAGAGATAGGAGCCCACTTCGAACAATGAGTAACAATAAAATAATGCGTGAAGATTGGCAAGACCGCCACATAGATGTATGAGGTCCTTCGTGAGGCTTATGGCAACGAGACATTATCGCGGCGCGAGTTTTCGAGTTGCACGAGAGGTTCGTTTCGGGGAGAACGTCGGTGGAAGACGACACAATGTAGGAGCGCCCTTCAACCTCACGGAATGAAAACAACGTGGCTCGGACCAAGGAAATCGTACAACAAGACCGCACCATTAGTAATACAACATGCCACTAAATTCTGCGTGAGAACTTGGGGAAACGAAAGCTCAATGCCAGACTTGTGCCGCGCTCAATCACACAGGACCACAAGGACTCAAGGACCACAAGGATGATACAGTGAATAGTATATTACTACCCTTTGCAAACCACCTCGAAAACACAACATATATTTTTGCTATTAATTTATTCACACCATCTCCAATTCGGTCTCAGATTGATGCCCAGCATCATAATACCATGGGTTCGAAAATCTTCTACTGGATTTGCTCTTAAAAGCAAATAATTTAGTTTCTCCTCCCCTTAAACGCAACTGCAAAAGATGCGAACCGGATTTTTAACTTACAAGAACTGAACTGCTTCTGTAGTGATAGCTACATTACGGTAGCATTTCGAGCCTTCAGCGTGGCGACGCAGCCACCAAGTGGCTGCGCCGCCATGCTGTAACGTGGTTGGTCACGTGGTGTGGAGCGGCTGCCGGCGATGGGGCGCCGTGGCTGATCACATGGTTCGTCACGTGGTTGGTCACGTGACCAGGCACGTGGTGTGGAGCAGCCGCTGGTGCCGGCGGCTGGCACTCGGCCAGCTGTAGCTATCGCGTCACTCCAGGTTTAGCTAAACCACAGCCAATTTTATCGCATACCGTAAAAATCACCAATAGCACCTGAACAAAACAACACTGAGAGTACCCTTAATTGTGGAGCCATCCCAGTGGTAGTAAAAGCACGCAAAACGCAATGGTTTAGATATGAAAGATTACCATGCAAGGAACTGCACCCGCTTTCCTCACTGCGGTCTGTCGAGGAAACTTCATATATGAAACGTAGCAAATAAAACTTTCTAAATTTTACTTTTCCCCGTGCAGCAAGAGGTTAGGCCGTTGTTTTTTCTTCAAAGCGTCATTAGATTTCCGGTATTCATTTTTATCTGCAACCACTCAGCTTGCTTTGCGATCGTGTTGGGAGGTGAGACCGATTCCGCGAAGGCAAAAATAAAAAACGCAGAACCTTGTCAATTTAAACTCGTTTAAAGTAAATATCCTGCTTATTCGTAACGCCACTGCGATAAAATAAAAAAATTGTGTGTGTTTCAGTCGAAGCAAATGCTGTTTATTAAAATGAAATGCAGCACGCAACGGCTAAAGCGAACAAAGCGCCCAACAGACATCCCTCTGCTAGCAATTGATGAGTGCGCAGCGACTCATCTCCGTGGTGTCAACAGCATTTTTCAATTATGCGGCCCGGGACAAGTAACCAAGGCAACCAGTCAAGTCACTGTGTGAGATGTTTGAGAGAATGCTTATTGCGGTGATGATGAGGTCCAGTGCCGTTGCAGTTTGCCAGTATCGCCCGCGTCCACATGCCATCAGCGTACTTTCCCAGCTCTTTGCGCTCAGTTCGCGCTTTTCAAGTAGCACTGTCATCGTCACCGCAGGTTGAGACATCTACTATAGCCAAACTTTAACGTTTTCGACTGTTTCCTTTTCCTCCACCTTCTTTTTTTTTTTTGCTGGCGCCACTGACGCGGTTCGGAAGCGCTTCAATTTAGCGGGCCGAGTGTGACCGGCGTGGGCGTTGGCCACGGATCTGGTGAACATCGTTGGCCTGGGCCTACGAAATCGGAAACAGTTTTGACACTACAAAGCAACAATTTGCTACATTTCGTTGGTCTTTTTAATCAGCTGGCCGTGCCATGTTTACTGTTACGTGCCTTTAGAACCTAGCCTTATCATCCCTGCACCTTTCTGCGTGCCGAAGACAACGTGGAGTAAAGGCAGAGTTTTTAACACCCTTGATTTGCCAGATACGCAAGCCAGGCTGCCACGGAGGTGCAAATTTTGTCGTGCAGAGAGCGGTCTCCGTTCTGATGGTTCCAGTCAGTGCAGTCATCTTTGAAACCCTATTTTATTTTTCGAAGTCATGCTCTGGAATGAAAAGAAGCCCAAAAGTAACAGCTCTCATTGTTTTCTACGCAGCCGTGCTAGTGACATGGAAATTTTTATCGCTCCCGAGGGGTGTGTCTCCGTTTCGTCCCGTTTTGGACAGTGTTCAGCACTTGTATAATGAACCATTTATGCCACCGTTGAAGCTGTAACTCTTGGCATTGTGAGGAAAACCTGTGTCGTCAACTGTCAAGACCTTTTTATGTTTAGCGAAGCCGTAAGGGTCCACTCTGCGACTTAGAAGTAAACCATAGGGCCTGATTACTTTTGGCAAAAGAGTACACTTAGGTAGCATACAAATTAGATGCGTAATACGACGGGGAATCGAAGCCGAAACAAAAAAGAGGCGCATTTTGTTTTTTCTTCTTGGTGGGTATAACGGAAAGCAGAATGAACAGCCCGCCTTTGTTTGGCCACCTGCAGTTAAAGGCTGTGCGCATTCCAATATGTGTTGTAAATCTGTACTAAAGGTAATTTGAACACCGTCCAATTTAAGGTAGTCGACACAGATATTTTGTAGAATCCAAGATCTCTTTAGTGCATTTCATCTCAATAATTGTAACCTCCTTGCCTTTCTGCTGCATTGCCTTTCCTTTCAGCCCGTTAAATGTGAATCGGACGTCGATTGCCTAGGTGCCATTGTTCCTCTGGTTGACTACCGTGGCTTCAAAGCCCCCGCAGGCACTGCCGGATTATGTAATTGCACCTGCTACAGATTCGGAAATTACAAATCGTACTGCGTTATAGTTCCACCGGAGGAGGCATATGACTATGACGCCTACTTTTATTAGAATGCTGCTACCTGAAATAAATGATATAGCTTACCCACCGTAATCACCAAGCCCCCTCTAAAGGTATGCCTATAGGCATACGTTTAGAGAGGGCGTGAATATTACAGGCGGCTTGTTCGCCAAGTGGCTTATTGAGTTCCACTATGAAATGGAGAAAATTAAATTATGAAGTTCTTTTGCTCGACAACCCTGCGGGGCACCCTGTGCTACCTTCCCTTACTGGGGTGGCCGTGTTTTTCTGCCGTCGAACGCGACAAGCATGAACAGCAACTTGACATGGACATCATTCACGTGTTCAAGGTGTCCTGCCGGCGGCGTGTTACTGTAGATCATGCTGATATCAGTGTACACACGATGTGACGTGACGTCCAATTTAGAATTTCTCTGCACCCCTCCCGCCGAGGTATGATATGGTCCCATATATGATATGATATGGTATATGGTATATATGGTATAATATATGATATGGCAGGGTATATGATATCGTATGATATATGGCATGTATAGCATCATATAGAAATGACTGCGGCGTGCATCAAGAATTGCTTCCATGAGACAGCGTTTAGGTACCCAGGAATGATGGAGAACGAATGCTGACGAACACCGCGCTATCAGACACATGTAGATAAGCGGCAACGCGTATTCGATGCGCAGCTGACCCGACCTGATGTCTCCTGACATGACTTCGTTAGTACGTATGCTGATGCCGACATGAAAGCCATACACTGATGAAAATAACAGCATGCCAAGAAAGAGAAACCTTGCACTTCCAGGAATCTGAAGAGGGCGATGAAGAGCAACACTTGATACCTTAGTGCTTCCACCGCGATAAGTTACATTGCGTCCATTAAGTCAATTGTTGGAAGCCAGGGTATCGCGAGGAGCATGTGACTGCTCTGGAAGGCTTGAAAAGCGCCGTAATAGGGTCTATAGTTTGAATAAGCAGACGCGCATGCAGGACT
Source organism: Amblyomma americanum (assembly GCF_052857255.1). Classification (NCBI taxonomy): domain Eukaryota; kingdom Metazoa; phylum Arthropoda; class Arachnida; order Ixodida; family Ixodidae; genus Amblyomma; species Amblyomma americanum. The sequence continues at coordinate 59,809,721 of NC_135498.1, read as the reverse complement.
TACAATGTCTGGGCTCTTATTTTTGGCTGTAAGATGGTAAGTTCACGGACAACGAATCTCGAATACAACGAATGCAATCCACACGACTGTCAGGATCGTCATAAGTGGGCTCGACTGTACACTGTTGACCGTGATGTCTAAGAAAAAAACAAGGGTCTGCTTCACCAGTACCGGTATGACACGCGAAATAAAGTTTCAAACCATTTGTCTTTACAAGCATTCCGCATTTTCTCGCCTTTGTGGCGACTTTAACCACACACATGATTCAGCATCTAAAACAATAAAATATATTTACGCTGTTATTCTAGAACAGTGTCAGTATATGAAAGTTAAGTGAATGCGCAGAAGGAAAGTTCTACAACAGCTGTATCTTTCCCGTACTCACCTGTGGGGCAGAAACGTGGAGGCTAGCGAAAATGATTCAGTTTAAGTTAAGAACAACGCAACAAGCCATGGAAACAAACTTGATAGGTGTAACGTTGAGAGACCTGAAGCGGGCAGAGTGGGTGAGGAAACAAATGGTAGTTAATGACATCCTAGTCCAAGTCAAGATGAAGAAATGGGCTTGGGCAGGGCATGTAATGCGAAGGCAAGATAACTACCGATCCTCCTTAGTGGTAACAGAGTGGATTTCAAGAGAATGCAAACGTAGCAGGGGGCGGCAGAAAGTTAGGGGGGCGGATGAGATTAAGATGTTTGCGGGCATACGGTGGCCACAGCTGGCAAAGGGCAGGGCTAATTAGAGATACATAGAATAGGCCTTTGCCCTGCAGTGGGTGTAGTCAGGCTGATGATGATGATGATGATTAATCTGGTGTGTGTTAGTATTTCTCGTTTCAGCAGCGCCTCGCAAAGGGGAAGCGCTCTTTGGTCTGAGAGCTTATGGTTGCTTTGGAAGGAAATATGTTTTGAGGATGGTAATAGCAATCTAAAGCTCTGCTTTTTGTCACAGGCACTCTAAAAAATGTTGCTTAAATTCTTGAGTCAACTACAAGATATCACGCTAGCGCGCAGAGAACTTCATCGCAGCGCCACCTCTCCACGCCACGATAACTATTCAGGAGCGAGCTCCAGGGCAACCGTGCCTTCTGAGTTCGCTGTTTTTACTTCCCCCTGGCCCCCTCCCATCTTAAAATTATATAAGAGTATACTTCTCATCCACAGACAAGGGTCAACCCACGAAAACGAGTGCTTTTTTGAAGGCGAGACGCGTTCGATTCACAGGGCTTTAAATATTGCCACAGTACCAATGAATCCAGTGGCGCCATACTGCGGCCGAACTGTTTTACGTAGGACTTGCCGTGCCTTGCGCACTCTAGGGGCTAGAGGTTTTTATCTTCTTCCTCGCTCGAGCTCCCCCACTGTCTTGCACGCCCAGCACGTTTAATTAAACCTGGTTTGAGTGCTTCGACCGTTTATCAGTGACATATTTGGTGGGCGTGCTGGGTAACGGTGCATGTACGCTGACCTCGATGACACTCTTGACGTCAGTTGCCAACGCGTGGCTACAACACCTATCCACAAGGCGAGCCGCCGCCTGCGAGGCCTACAACCAGAGTTCGGTCAACTCGCAAGACCAGCAAGGGCCATGACGTCCGCTACGGCTAGCCAGACAATTAAGCATTCCGTGAATGCCCCGCCGTACGTCCTTCACACGCCGCGGTCACCCCCATCATTCCACGGTGAGAGGTTCGAGGACGTCAAAGACTGGTTGGCCAGCTTTGACCGTGTGGCGGGCTTCAACGAGCGGGACGGCGAGCGCAAATTGCGGAACGTGTACTTTGCGCTGCAGGACTCGGCCAAGACGTGGTATGAGAACCACGAGCTCCCTTCACTAACTGGGAGATCTTTCGCCAAGAGCTCTTAGCCACGTTCAGCACCAGCGAACGAAAGGAGAAGGCTGAAATCGCCTTGCAATCGAGGTCGCAGCAGCCGAACGAGAGCGTTGCCATGTTCATCGAGGACATGACGCGGCTCTTCAATCGCGCCGACCCTGCTATGCCGAGGACAAGAAGGTACGCCACTCGATGCGCGGCGTCAAAGACCAATTGGTTGCCGGACTGGTACGTGACCCGCCAAGAACGGTGGCCGACTTTGCCAAGGAGGCAACAAGCATGGAGCGTCCTCTGCAAGAACGGGGCGCGCACTACTGCCGTCAGGCTAGTGCAGCAGCCGCTCACCACTATACGCCTTCGTCGCTACCCACTGAGGAGCATCGAGAGCTTGTGAGGAGCCTGGTGCGCGAAGAACTCGAGAAACTTCGCTTCGAAGCTCCACAGGCACGCGTCGCTGCCATACCGTACGTGGTCCGAGATGAAGTCCGGCGAGCAGTTCAGTCGCCACCAGTTCCGCAGCCAGCGCCCTATGTGATGACATACAGTCAAGCACCACAAAGTCGTCCTGGGCCAGTGAGACAAGCCCTTTCCCCCGTAACTCATGTGCCTTCACCGCGGTACCCAACTGCAGCTGTACCCGCTGTACCGCTGGAGCCCCTGTCCACCATGAGCAAAGCGCGCGTTTGGCTTGCGCCAAACAATAGGCCGCTCTGCTACCACTGCGGGGAGCCCGGCCACATCCTCCGCCACTGCCCTTACCGAATGGGCTTAAGAGGGTTTTCACCTGGCGCACCTCGACCACGCTACAGAGAACGGCCGCGGGACATCGAGCAGTATCTGCCCGATAACGTGCAGCCAACGACCTCGCGGCGACGCCAGTCCCGGTCGCCATCCCCAAGGCAGTTTTCTTCGCCAAGCCACCCGACTTTTTCTAGCCAGTTCAGAGGCGCGTCCACACATCGGGAAAACTGAAGACGGTGTCCCCCGGGGGTAGGGCCGCCGCTATTGGATCAAGTCAAGAGCCTCCACCCGACGATTCGCGTTTATGATCCGACCGACGACGACCTCAACGACAACGACGTGCTGCGACCGACTGGTCTCTGCTGAAATCCCAGTAATCACTGATAATCGCGATGTGACCGCACTTGTGGATACCGGCGCTTATTTTTCTGTAATGAGCAGTCGGTTAGCCACGGCCCTCAGAAAGGTTCTGACCCCTTGGTCTGAACCACAGATCCGCACCGCCGGCGGTCATGTGGTTACGCCAATTGGCGTCGGCACGTCAAGAATCCAGATCCGCGGTGCTACTTTCCCTGGTTACTTTGCTGTGCTGCCCGAGTGCTCCAAAGACCTGGAACTTCGTTTGGATTTCCTTCGGGAGTACGGTGCTGTCATCAACCTTCAGGAGCTTGTCATGTCATTTTCCACTCAGCCCCCTGTTGACGGCGATCCCGATCCACGCGGGACTAAGTTACGCGTCTTTGACGACCACGTATTAATCCCGTCGAGAGCTAGCATGTTTGTTATCGTAGATTGCGACAACATCACTGGGACTCGTGGCATCGCTGAAACCAACATGTCGCTGCTCCTTGCTCGGCAAGTCTGTGTTGCTCTCGGATTGTTGAGCTGAAGAATAGCCGAACCGAGCTCTTGGTAACCAATTTTGGCTGTGAACCTCAGTGTTTTTCCGGCATAACAGTTATTGCGTATTTTGAAAAACTCGGCGACTTCGCGGGAAAGCACGCTTTGTACGAAGCCTCGGCATCTGTGGAGGCACCGACCACTCTCATAAAAACTGACGTGAACCAGAACCTCCCGTCTAACCAGAAACGCTGCCTCGAAAGCGTTATCCAGTCTTTCTGTGACTGCTTCGACCCGACCTCTAAGGCTAGGCAGACACCGCTCACAAAGCACTGCAATATAGTCGACCCCAACCAGCGGCCGTTATGTCAGCCGCCTTACCGGATCTCTTCAAAGGAGCGTGATGCCATTCGCCGTCAAGTTCAAGAAATGCTCCAGGACGACGTGATACAGCCGTCGACGAGCCCGTGGGCGTCGCCTGTTGTTCTAGTAGCAAAGATGGAACCCTACGGTTCTGCGTTGATTACCGACGTTTAAACAAAGTGACATAAAAAAACTGTTTATTCTCTGCCGCGCATTGATGACTCCCTGGATCGGCTGCGCCACGCCAAGTACTTCTCCTCGCTAGATTTACGAAGCGGCTATTGGCAAATCAAGGTGGACGAACGCGACCGGGAAAAGACAGCCTTTATTACACCTGACGGTCTGTACGAATTGCGGGTGCTCCATTTCGGCCTGTGCTCTGCTCCTGCAACCTTCCAGCGGATAATGGATACCGTTCTTGCCGATCTGAAATGGCAGTCCTGTCTCGTGTACTTGGATGACGTTGTAATCTTCTCTGATACGTTCGAAGAGCACCTGAGACGCCTGCGCGCTGTGTTCGAAGCAATTCGGTCGGCCGGTCTTTCCCTGAAACCCGAAAAGTGTCACTTCGCTTTCGAAGAGTTGAAGTTTCTGGGCCACATCGTGAGTGCTATAGGGGTTAGCTCCGACCCCGATAAGACAGCCGCCGTGGCTGCTTTTCCTGTGCCCACCGATAAGCGAAGCGTGCGCCCCTTTCTGGGTCTCTGCGCCTATTATCGGCGTTTTGTGCAGAACTTCTCCCAGATCGCTGAACCTCTTACCCACCTCACGAAAGATTCCGAACCGTTTTTCTGGGGTCTGGAGGAACAGAAGGCCTTCGAAGACCTCCGAACTCGTCTCCAAAGTACGCCCATCTTTGGACACTTCGACGAGTCGGCCGCCACTGAACTGCACACAGACGCCAGCAACATCGGCCTCGGTGCGGTCCTTGTGCAGTGGCAGGATGGTCTCGAACGCGTAATCGCATACGCGAGCCGCACCTTGTCAAGATCTGAGGCAAACTATTCCACCACCAAAAAAGAATGCCTGGCCGTTGTGTGGGCAGTGACCAAATTCCGCCCGCACTTATATGGCCGCCCTTTAAGGGTCGTCAGCGACCACCACTCGCTCTGTTGGCTGGAAAACCTCAAAGATCCCTCGGGACGTCTTGCACGCTGGAGCCTTCGACTTCAGGAATTCGATGTCACCATCGTCTATAAGTCTGGTAGGAAGCACAGTGATGCCGACTGTTTGTCTCGTGCTCCTATCGAGGACTCCCGAGCTGACCCCGACGACGATTTAGTTTTTCTTGGCGCCATCTCCACGTCCGTTCTGATTCAACACCAAAGATACGACAGTGAGCTACGGCCCCTCATTGAGTATCTAGAAGAAAGCGCTCAGTCTCCCCCACGAATCTTCTCACGCGGACTGTCGTCGTTCTGTTTATGCGACGGCATCCTGTATAAGAAAAGTTACAGCCCGACAGAAGCTGTGTATCTGCTCGTCGTGCCTACGGCTCTTCGCGACGAAGTCCTGCAGGCGTGCCATGATGACCCATCTTCTGGTCACCTGGGTTTTTGTCGAACTTTGGCACGAGTACGGCAAAAGTACTACTGGCCCAGGGTTGCTGCAGTTGCGAAGCATTACGTAAGAACTTGCCGCAAGTGCCAGCGTCGCAAGACGCCACCGACTAAGCCAGCCGGCCTACTGCAGCCTATTGATTTGCCTCAGGTCCCCTTCCATCAAGTCGGCATGGATTTACTCGGCCCATTTCCGGTGTCCTCACTGGGTAACCGCTACATTGTGGTCGCCACCGACTACCTCAGCCGATACTGTGAAACTAAACCTCTTCCCCTTGGTATCGCTGACGAAGTTGCGAACTTTTTTATCCAAAACATTGTGCTTCGTCACGGTGCACCCACCATCGTTTTAACTGACATGGAAACAGCGTTCACCTCGGCCCTTAAGCAGGAGGTTATGCGCCTGAGCGGCACCAGCCACCGCAAGACAACCGCTTACCACCCTCAAACGAACGACCTCACCGAACGGCTCAACAAGACGATCGCCGACATGATTTCCATGTATGTCGATTCGGACCACCGGAACTTGGATGACATACTCCCTTACGTCACATTTTTTTATAATACTGCAGTCCAGGAAACGACACGCTTCACTTCTTTTCGTTTAGTACATAGTCGCAAAGCCACAACCATGCTGGATGCAGTGCTGCTTCCAGCTAGCACTGCCTGCTCTGTTAGGGGTGCGGCCCAATTCGTTCGTTACGCTGAGGCCGCCCGTCAACTAGCTAGAGAGCGCATCCGGCACCAGCAAGTTCACGACGCTCGGCGCTATAACCTCCGCCACCGAAATGTGCGTTACCAGCCCGGCGAACAAGTTTGGGTGTGGAGCCCAATCCGCATGCGTGGGCGCTCCGAAAAGCTTCTACGGCGATATTTTGGCCTCTACGAGGTACTCCGCCAATTCAGTGAGGTGAACTATGAAGTTCTCCCCCAGGGAACAGTTCGCTCCTCTAGACGGCCGACCCCCGAAGTCGTCCATGTCGCACGGATGAAGCCGTACCACGCCCGCTAGCTCTTCAGGCGTGTATACACCAGCCGCCGGAACATTCGCCGTCCCTTGCCTTCCTGCTTCTCATTGTTGCGGCACCGAGTCGTTGCCTTTCATAGAGGGGGAGTAATGCCACAGTACCAATGAATCCAGTGGCGCCATACTGCAGCCGAACTGTTTTACGTAGGACTTGCCGTGCCTTGCGCACTCTAGGGGCTAGAGGATTTTATCTTCTTCCTCGCTCGAGCTCCCCGCTGTCTTTCACGCCCAGCACGTTTAATTAAACCTGGTTCGAGTGCTTCGACCGTTTATCAGTGACAATATTCATTCTAGCTGCGAGCATGAAGAATAATTTTAACATAAACTACAACACGTTCTTAGTAGCAACTGCAAAACGTATGAGGCCAGAAAGATTGCTGGAATGTTTCGAAGTGCATTCCGTTTTATTTATTTTAAACAAAAGAATTAAATGCGCTTTGAATATCAGCGCTGTTATGTATGCAAAGGAAAACAATAAGTGCGAATGCATCAAACAAAACATGCGCTGTTCATTCAGCGTGAAATGCCAGACATTCCTTATCCGTTCCTAGGTGCATTATGGCACCACTTTTAACGGGTCTTTGCGCCGCGCTAGCATGTAAGTAACGCTTCCCTTTGGGCAGTCCTCGCATGGCACGTAGCCTGCGCAGTGATACAACACTACACAAATGGGCAATGCTGGCTTACCGAGATATTCTGAAAATATTAATTACGTTTAAATCAACCGCTTTAAAGCCAGCCACTGTGCTTGCCGCAGAAGCTTACAGTAGCGAGAAACAATTAATTTGTGTTCTTTGATTGGTCTTGGGGTTTAACGCCCAAAAGCCAATCAGGCTATGAGGGACGCCGTAGTGAAGGGCTCCGGAAACTGCGACCCTCTGGGGTTCTTTAGCGTGCACTGGCATCGCACAGCACACGGGCATCCGGAATTTCACCTCCATCCAGATTCGATCGACCGCCGCGGCCGGCATTGAACCCGCGCCTTTCCTGTCAGCAGCCAAGCGCCATAAACACTGAGCCAGCGCGGCGGCAATTAATTGGGTTCGGAATTTTGTGAAGATCACATGTCATATTACAGTTGCACATTTACAAAATATGTGACATTGAAGAGCGGGGCAGTACTTCTCAAGCTGCTTACTCAGAAATTGCACTGCCAGCCTGCACAGTAGCGGACGTAGAAATTCAGTAAGGTCGGATATCCTCGATTGCAATGCTCCAAATCGGCATGACGCTGCAAGATTCTCTAATTTCTTTAGGATGTTGGTGTTGATATAGTCGTCACGAAGTTAAAGCAACGTAATAGGACAAAAGAAAAAAAAAATTGGCGGTGGTTTAGCTTTGGTTAAACCTGGAGTGACGGGATAGCTACAGCTGGCAAAGAGGAACTTGACAACGTGACCAATCACGTGACGAACCACGTGATCAGCCACGGCGCCGCGCAGCCGGCAGCTGCTCCGCACCACGTGACCAAAAACGTGACAGCGTGGCGGTGCAGCCACAGGGTGGCGGCACCGCCCCGCTGAAGGCTCGAAATGCTACCGTAATGTAGCTCTCGCTGCAAAAAAAAAAAAAAAAAAAATTCTGGCAAAGGAGAGTCGTTCTTGGGGAAAGGAAATGGCGCAGTATCTGTCTCATATATCGTTGGACACCTGAACCGCGCCGTTAGGGTAGGGATAAGGGAGAGAGTGAAAGAAGAAAGGAAGAAGGAGGTGCCGCAGTGGAGGGCTCCGGAATAATTTCGACTACCTGGGGATCTTTAACGTGCACTGACATCGCACAGCACACGGGCGCCTTAGCGTTTTTCCTCCATAAAAATGCAGCCGCCGCGGTAGGGTTCGAACCCGGGAACACCGAAGGAAAGCTGAAGTTGGCATTTTTCCATCACCCGCCGCGGTGGCGCAGTGGTTAGGGCGCTCGACTACTGATCCGGAGTTCCCGGGTTCGAACACGACCTCGGCGGCTGCGTTTTTATGGAGGAAAAACGCTAAGGCGCCCGTGTGCTGTGCGATGTCAGTGCACGTTAAAGATCCCCAGGTGGTCGAAATTATTTCGGAGTCCTCCACTACGGCACCTCATTCTTCCTTTCTTCATTCACTCCCTCCTTTATCCCTTCCCTTACAGCGCGGTTTAGGTGTCCAAGGATATATGAGACAGATACTGCGCCATTTTCTTTAACCAAAAACCAATTATTATTTATTATATTTTTCCATCCACTGCAGCGTTTTAATGAGCAAGGGGTGGGCTTCATTGAAAGCATGGACTTCCTTACTAACAAGTGACCAGCGAATGCAACATATGCATCGCTACCAGCGGGGGTTTTCTCAACTACATAGCTGAAATGCGATAGCCGATTTTAAATACGCAGGTCTCTGAGGCTAGGTTGCACCGGCATTCACTTCCAACACGTGAGAGCGGTGTCATTTTCGGTCCTTCTGTCACGGCGATAGAATTGAGAGGGAGGGTAACAAATTTTCATTACTGGATCGAATAACACCCGGCGCTTTTTTGCTGGTGTATAAAAAACACCATAGCCCCAAAGCTTCAAACACCTGATTTTTTAACAGAAGCCCATACCCAACAATTCTGGACAAAACACTTTTGATGAGGAAACTGTTTATGAACACAATTCTTTCATATATTGAAAATTTTCCTTTCAACAATCAATATATCTCCAGATCATCCGACGGCAGTCGCATTTTTGTTTTTCAATTAATGTTTTTGCTATCACCAAAAGCATTCACCAATTCTTTTCTAAGGCAGTTTTAACTGTTCGACGCGATCAATGGAAACACTTTAAGAGAAATATTATTGTACATATCAGAAGAATGGACCATCGCCTTCAATATTTCCATAAAAGTGTCTTAGAATTTTATAATTTTCAAAATTTCTGCCCTAGAATGCTTGGCTGCTTCTGCTTAGCCCAAGAACTGGTTGCTTACGAAAACAGATGAATTCATTTCTGTTGTTACTTCTAGCTGCGCAACGATGATTTTCTAGAACATCTGGATATCTAGAACATTCTAAAATTCTAGAACATCTTCAGTTGGCCTTTGAAGGAGACCCTCCAGACAATGGAGAAGATCGGTTCGCATGAGGCTTGGGTTAAATTTCCTAGCGTAAAATTTCTGATGTTTAGCAGGTGCCTACGCGAGATGAGATTGATGGCTATGTCCTGACAAATGGTCGATGCCATCGGCTGAGGGACTTCCTGTGAGGGCTGTTTGCCGCTGCGATCTCGAGTTGTATCTGACTATAGTTGCTCTCTGTGCCTGACGTACCATGGCGCTCGCTCCCTATTATTACTCCTCAGCGGGACGCTTGGGTGCCTTGGTCGCGCCTGTGCGCGCTTATCTGACTGCGGGTGGCAAACGTACGTGACGTTTTCTGTCTCACTCATCGTGGCCGCCTCATTGGCTCAGTGCTTATGGTGCTCGGCTCCTGACCCGAAAGACGCGGGCTCGTGCCCGGCTGCGACGGTCGAGTTTGGATGGAGACAAATTTCTACAGGCCCGTGTACTGTGCTATGTCAGTGCACGTTAAAGAACCCCACGTGGTCGAAATTGCCGGAGCCATTCACTACCGCGTCCCTCATAGCCGGTGTCACTCTCGGACGTTAAACCCCGTAAACCATAAACCAAACGAAATGGCATCTATAGTGCCACTATATACCGCTGGAAAGCCGATCCTGTGGCTTGAGAACGTTCGGCCAACTCTCTACCTTTTCACTTTAAGAATGCGAAGAAACGTATCTACCATCCAAATTTTGGAATGTAGGCGAATAATAATAATAATTGGTTTTGGGGGAAAGGAAATGGCGCAGTATCTGTCTCATATACCGTTGGACACCTGAACCGCGCCGTAAGGGAAGGGATAAAGGAGGGAGTGAAAGACGAAAGGAAGAAGAGGTGCCGTAGTGGAGGGCTCCGGAATAATTTCGACCACCTGGGGATCTTTAACGTGCACTGACATCGCACAGCACACGGGCGCCTTAGCGTTTTTCCTCCATAAAAACGCAGCCGCCGCGGTGGGGTTCGAACCCGGGAACTCCGGATCAGTAGTCGAGCGCCCTAACCACTGAGCCACCGCGGCGGGTGGCATGTAGGCGACGTTTCTTACTTATGAAGTCTTGTGCTGTCGTAATCGTTGTTGGCAGGTCGCCTGTTAATTGGCGGCAAATAGTGATTTTGTGCAGGAATGAAAAGCGACAGCATATAGTGCCATTCTGCAAGGTTTGTAGAAAAAGTGTTCCCGGCACGAGTCGAGTATCTTCGGCCCTAAAGTACAGTGTGCTTGGTAAACCAGTTATGTTCATTCCAGCGTTCCTGTTGCGGGAACCGAATTTTCGAGGCCGTAACGGCTAAATTACATGAGACAACGTGTCGTCCATCGCTCGCCGTTTCTTACATGACGACGATGATGTGATCCTACATCCTATCTAATATTCTGGCGTGTCGACACCAGGGTGGTGTCCTTGACTTCTGACGCCCTCTCTGCGTGATCCATTGAATTTGTGCAGTCATACAAAGGTGATTTCTCATTATAAAAAATTCACGATATGTACTGGCTGGCATTTTGTGTTCGCATTATTAAGGAGAGATCGGTAAGTGGCTGCTGCCTCGACGCTGTGACCAGCTCAGAGCTCAGCATGCAACATTTGCTCCAACCTAAATGCTCGGAGTAGCGTTCGACTCACATGGTGAGCTTTGATATCATGCATGCGTTAGCTGCCTGTAGGAATCAATTTCTTGGGAGAAATGCGCGGCTTACTTTGGCCACCCTATAAACGCAACATAGGACCTCAAATAAGGTAAAAACCAAAGAAGTAGGGCATTGAGAGTGTGCATGTGTGAAGAATGATGGCTTCCACTCAAAGCATATCCTGCGTATCCCTAATGGCCAGTATGATAGTGCGGTGGAGATGCTTTTGAGTTAGGCACATGCACATATCTGTGGCAGTGTTGAGCACTCACCCAACACTGCAACCCAAACTGGCAGACTGAACCGGCATGTTAATGAGTGGGAGCAAGGTCCCCAAACATTGCCTTAGTACCATTTGTGCTTAGGCAAATTTCCAGCGTGATATTAAATAGGTTGGAGTCAAAGGAGAGGTTCATAATCAGCATCAACACAAGCGCAACTTAACAGCTGCACAAACATCATTGTAGTTCAATCTGAAAAGGAGGCAGAGTCAGGTTGTTGGGCAAGAAATCTACGCGACCCCCCTTGGAAGCAAAACCCTCAGATGTGTTGATGCAGGGTACCAAAATGAATTCGTACTATGTTTTCGGAAAATTTGACAACGTCTGTTTATGAACGAAAATAAAATCGCTGAAAAAGGCTGCCATGCTAGGTTCGTGGCTGAACCCTGATTGTTCTTTTTTCGCCCTTCTCGAACCCGCGTCTTCTTCCGCTTGTCCATTGCGAGGGAGCACTTCTTATTTCCTCTCTGCGGGGTGCCTCAGGTCACGATGTACGTTTCTAAAGGAAGAGTGGCATCATTTCCTGTTTATTAGCGGCCTCTCAGGGACAATAAACTTCAGTGATGTTACTGAAGCCAGTGCGGCGCAATATGGGCAGAGCGCCAGCCTTTCAGTGGAGTTCGCGGGCGGCGCTCCGAGTTGTTTATTGCTTCCGCTGCGCCAGTGAGCCGCTCCATGGACCAATTCCTCGCGTCCCCAACACCTACCCAACACCAGCTAAATTACACCAGTGGTACCCTACACTATACTCTCCACAGTGTCCACATTGTGGAGCGGTAGCTAACCTCTACCATATGGTGTGGGCATGCCAATATAATCCCTTAGTTGACCCCATTCCCAACCCCTCGGAGGAGCAGTGGGAGGCTATTCTGCTCAGCGATGATCCTGACCGTCAGCACTGGCTGGTGGGGAGGGCCAGCGCAGCAGCAGCAGCCAGTGGACTACCGGACTAGGCGGTCCACCCACATGTTCGGAGAACATTGAAGAAATAAAGACGTTTGTAATCAATCAATCAATCGCGTCCCGCGACAACATCGCCACCGGGAGTGGCTTGCATGCATGCGAAAGCGCCTCGGGCTGCGGCTTCTATTTCATCTCGTAATATGGTTTAAGTGTTATAGTTTTATGGGGTTTAACGACCCAAATCCTCACAGTATGACGGGTGCTGTTCTTTAAGGCTCCGGATAATTTCCGTAACCTGAGGGTGTTTAATATGCCCTAGGAAAGCTTCTTTTGTATCATAGCAGATCAATGATAGTGATTCTACTTAAAAAAAAGGGGAAGGGTCCTATCTACAATTTAACATCCCTGTTTCTTCCATAGTGATTATCCGCCGCGGTGGCTGAGTGGTTATGGCGCTCGGCTGTTGGGCCGAAAGACGCGGGTTGGATCCCGGCCGCGGTGGTCGAATTTCGATGGAGGCGAAATTCTAGAGGCCCGTGTGCTGTGCGATGTCAGTGCACGTTAAATAACTCCAAGTGGTCAAAATTTCCGGAGCCCTCCATTACGGCGTCTCTCATAGCCTGAGTCGCTTTGGGACGTTAAAGCCCCATAAACCAAACCAAATGATCTTCCACAGTGATTAACCCCAACGATAAACATGCGCTTTCAAAAGGCGCCGTTTAAAAAATAATTCTTCCAGGCTACTTAGTGCTGCATACTGTGACGAAGTTAGAGCACGAAACCTTAATCAGAAAAAGAAGATAAACTCTAAAGAAGGAATATTTACTTGCTTCAATGCAATAGAGATCTATAACAATTGATTTTTAGCGCTGGTAGACTTTGTGGGCTGAGAGCGTTTTCTTTCTTGTCTAAGACATGCGTCCCCATCGCAGTGTTCTCAGCGGGAAACATTTCTTTGTTCCGATCACGGCTGTTTTAAGTCTGTATGGTTGCCTGAAAAATGGTAAAAAAAGGAAACTAAAGAACGAAAACCAATGATTTCTCTCCGTAAAGGTCACAAGCCTCAGAGCTTCGCAGGCACAAAGAAGCGAAGAGTGAGCTAGAGGCACGTGGCTTCAAGCAATGTAATCAAAACATCAGAACATAAATAAAGACACTATGGCGTATGGTGATGAGTGCGCACCGAAGCACGTCATACTCCCACGTGTCTCTAGTGAACTTGAACACAGTAACGGACAATAGCGGCTATAAAAGCGGCTTTACCATTTTGAAAGTACTCGAACGCAACTCCAGCTCCGCTTTTTAAAGGGATGGCGTCTAACATCTGCTTAGTGTTTTTCACAGTGGCCGTAATGTAAGTAACGTAAGTTCCTGATATTATATCTTAAGCTAAGAAGTATTTCAATTGTCTTGTTCAGTAAACGGAGCGCTGCATGTCGGTCACATGTACCGCAATTTACATTCTGAAACATTAGAGAAACACAGTAAAAAAAAAAACAGGACAGCACCCATACTCTTTCTGTGTCGCTGCTGTGTTCTGTGTTGTTTTTTTCTGTGCCGCTGCTGGGTACTGTATTTTTTTTCATGCGCTGCCCCATATTGTTTCAAGTATGAGCCGACAAGCGCAAACTCCAATTTTAGTTCAAAGACATACTATGTCACGGATAAACCGTCTGAAAAGTATGATGCCTACTGCCGTGCCAGTTCACGTCCTATTGCGGGCACCTAGATATATACTGTTAGAAATCAGAGTGAAAAGTTTCATTTGGAAAGAGGCACATCCATCGCGAGCCACTCTAACGGATGACTTTATATATATTAAGCCCGCAAGAATTAAAACCGAACTGACATTTGTGTCTGTATGCCCAATTCTGCGTATTGTAGGCTTCTGAAATGAACACAATTAAATGTTCTCGCTCTATGTCAGCACTTTTGGCGTCCCAAAATAGAGTTGTAGTATTTGAGACCACGAGTGGGAAAGCAGCGTCGCTGGCCGTTTTATAATTATTTTGTTCTGCTAATCTGTTCATGTTGGGAGAAAATAACAAGCAAGGTTTCTGAATTCAACATTTACATTTTCAACTGCAACATCGCCACGTGTTCTCGCTATAACGGAAACCGCTTAGTGATTTATCTCAACTAGAAGCTAGATCTTGTCCAACAGCCACCGAGAAGGTGGCTGTTTGAAGGAGAGCCATTGTGGGGGCTTCTGAGACTCAGTTTCTCTTCCTGTGTGGTCACAAGACTCATTTTTGCAGAGGTAGTTCTTGCGAAGAGAGTCTTTCTTTCAACCATTGAGCTACTGCGCACTGCCGTGGTCGGCAGGTGGCAACTGCATTGAATTTTTTAGTGCGCTAGCGCTTAGACCCCTCCTCACCGTTATCAACAAGGTATTTATGGTGGCGCAGGTTACCTCTCTCTGTTTTGCAACGCGGATTGCTCGGGAAGAAAAACGTGGGGCTCAGAATGTCCACCGGGGGCAGCACCTGCCACCGCAGCACAGGGCCAAATCGGTTAACCGCTCCACCACTGCGTCAGGAATGGTATGGAAGTTCACAGCTAATGTATGAATGTAAAGTAAGGAATAACCAATTCAGTGTACATGGTCATTCAAGCGTTAACACTTTCACGTTGCATCCTTAAGGCCGAGCTTCAGAATCGCCTCCAGTTATATTTAGTGCGCCAACACAAAGGCTCCCACTCACCATTTTCGCCGACCTTTGTCTCAAGCCTGCTTGACCTTGAAAAGCGAGCATCGAACCGAAAACGAAAAGAAAGTGAAAACAGAAGTGTTAGTGCACATAAATCGCATTCGGCCTAACCACACTAAACCGTCAGTTATTTTATTTTCGTAAGTTGCATTGCCACCTTCCGCGGTGGGCAGGTTGCGATGACGTCGGAAGGTCACGCGGCCTGTCTCGACCAACATTATTTAATTGCCACCTGCTACACTGAGCAGGTTGGCGCATGCCCACCATTGTAGGTGGGCCAGCTCGTTTTTTGGGACATGGATAGACGGACGCCAGCTTTTCTCGAACGCAGGACATCTAATGCCATCTCAATGAATTGAATTGAAGTTTTTTTCGGAACATTTATACAACGCATATTTGAAACAAAATCTGGATCCCTGGCTACAAGCTAGTTGGGATCCATGCAAAACATATAAAGTGATACTAAGATGCAGGCATGAGATTCAACTATTTAGATTACACACGATGAAGGCTCTCTCATTCAAATAGACAGTTGAAATCTTCTTAACGAAAGAAGGCATACGCTGAACAAATATGTATATACGTACAAAGTCTCCACATCATCCAGCGTACAAAGAAAAAACAAACTGCAGAGAAAATACACTCTCATTACTCTGATTTATAATATTTTTTTAACAGGAGTGGAAAATTTCTGCTTCGCTTCACATCATCTGTAAGGGCATTCCACAGCTTCGTCCCCACATGAGCTATGGTCCTTTCTCCGTAGACATTTTTCGTCTTCAGAAGAAGGGAATTTCCATGTGTAGCGTTACGGGTGCGATTAGATGGCAGAGTGAAAATGGATGAGTGTAATGGGTAATGGTCCGCAAGACATGCATGTACCGTCAGTAGAGTCCTGTATTCAATAAACGATTTTAGCGGTATAATATTCATGTGTTTAAAAAGAGGAACAATGTGCGCGTTGCAGTTCGACTGTGTGATGAACCGAATTGCCCTTTTTTGCAAAACCCTGAGCGGCTCCATATAAGACTGGTAGGTGCGACCCCAGGATTCAATGCAATATGACAGCTGGCTTTGAAAAATGGCAAAATAAATAATTCTGAGTTTGCGTTTGTCAAAGTACTCGCGGCGTTTATACAGTGCAAAGCACGCTGCACCCAACTTTTTAGAAAGTGTCTGATTGTGGGCCTTGCAGTGCAAGTTCTCGTCACGTGGACATTGTTACGTGGACGGATTCATTACCACATACACATTAGGATAATCGGTGCCCACCGCAAACAGTGATTATAGCATTTATTTTTTACCAGAAAAACCATTTTGAGTGCGGGAATTCACTCGAACGTCGACACAGTTACCACAACGGAACCAAGCTTGATTGAATCCTGCAACCGAACTGTGAGTAATTTTCCTTTAAAGAGAAATTACAATTTTTTTTCGCCTTTCGGAATCGCCTCTTTGTGAATAATATTTGTTCACACACATATGAACGTGGTGTAGGCTTAATGCTGCTACAAAAATGAAAGTTGGTGTCCACGCGAACAGTAGCAAGCTAGCTATCTTGCGACATGTAGATAATCCTGTCGTGTGACAAGTTAACTCTGCTTTCGCAAACAAAAGTTGGATAGCTGCCGTTATAAAGTTATGTAAATGACAAAGGTAGCCACGAAGAGATAACTGCACGTCCTCAAACACCCTTATAGCGGCACACAATATACTACATTCCACAAGTTAAGAAGCAAGTGTGCACACTTCAATAAATTAACATGTAAATTCTTGCGGGCCCGAGAGTAATAGTTAATGTTTCCACGAAATACGTTTGTGTAATTTCATCTATTTAGCGCTTACCTGTTCAGAGACTCGCGTGTGTCATAAGGAATGCAGACTGTTGCGTAATGTGGGAATAATGTTGGGGACCATTTCTCCGAAAGAAGTTTGACACAACGTTGTGCAACAAACTTGCAAACTGCAATTTTGTTTCTTTAACAATATCTCTACGTGGCACGGTCTATAATGTTGCAAGAGAAAAATGTGATTAATATCAAGCTTACCGACCGAAGAATGAGTTTGTCTGCTCTATCAAGAATATCAAGAACATTTGCGTGCAAGCGTATTTTTAGCATGCCTAAAGAGTGAAGCCCTGATAGACAGTAATGCACGATTGGAGCCCACTACTTTCGACATAGCTGTTAGGCGACGCAACTGTTGCTTGTACAAGTATCATCAAATGAACGGTTTGAAGCATAAGACGGGAAGGGTTAAGGGCTGGTTACAACAATCACACAGATGAGGGGAGAATTTTTGATGTAATATGCGATTAATATATAGAAAAATGCATGAAGTCTATGAGATCACCGTACTCCAAACCACCACCTCGTACACATGTCCTAAAATCATCATCACCATCAGCATCTCCCTGACAACGCCCACTGCAGGGAAAAAGCCTCTCTCATGTGTCTCCAGTTAACCCTGTCCTTTGCAAGCTGCGGCCACCGTATCCCCACAAACTTCTTAATCTCATCCGCGCAGCTATGTTTCTGTCGCCACCTGCTACGCTTGCCTACCTTTGGAATTCACTCCGTTGCCCTTAAGGACCAGCGGATATCTTGCCTTCGCATCACATGCCCTAGCCAAGCCTATTTCTTCCTAGCAATAGGCTCTAAAAACCTAAATGTGGGAACAAAATCATTTCTTACATCTCAAAACTTTCTAGGGACGATGCATGGGCAGGTTAAGCAACCGTAGAAAATTATTTCTATTTTCTAGAAGTTGGTTCATTGTCTGTTACAAAATTTCTGAAGTCAAATATAAGCAGCGAAGCACGGTTATCACATTGTTATTTATAAGCAAATTTTTATTGAAGACTTCTACAGAACCTGAAGCCGATGAATTTTTTGCACGTCTATTTAGTCGTGGTCGTCTTTTGCTGAAGAATTCCAATCAACTATGACAATATCTCCCTGGCATGTGCATGAACATAGGCAACTGGAAATAGTGAGCAGTAAAAAAACTGAGATAGACATTTTTACATCTGAAAAGCTCAGTCGTAGAACTCAAGTTTCAACATAGAAAAATTTTTGGTACGTTAGACGCAGAAACAAGGGGCATTACTGGATGACAAAAAAAAACATAAAAACACTTTTCATGCCTTGCCAATTATAAACTATGAACTGTTGTCACTTATATGAGTAACAATATAGGACAGAGTGTAATCAACATGCAGCATTATGAGAATTAGAAAAATCTCCTTGTCATCACGCGCTTGCGTTTAAAAATCAATGCGCGAAAAAAAAAACATTGCGGATGAACAAACACCTGCACATCCTAGGAGAGTGAGCAGTTCATACACAACGTAAAAGCGGTGCACTCCGGAAAGCTATCATAAATATTTCTTCTCTCTTTTCGCGTGTCATTTCCTTTTTGGTTTTAGTGCAGCCCATCACTGAATATCACGTGCCCACCGGAATGCTTCTGTGGCCTGCTAAACAACAACACGTGTGGTCACTGCTACAAATTTAACTTTCCGGAAGAATACTACGATGAAAACGGCACATTTTCACCCCCGAAATGATGGACACTACCAATAAAAGATTTTAGAGCTAATGGGCTTCGCCTCACATTTTTTTCTCGCGAGGAAACTGCGAGGTGTCTGCCCCCCCCCCCCCACCCCCACACACAACCACACACACGCTCTCCTCTCCTCTGCAAAGAACTAGGAGGAGGATGAGGAAGAACAGGAATAGCAGAGAGGCTAACCGGAAGAATAATCGGTTTGCTACCCTACACGAGGGGAAAGGGGTGAGGGGATAAAAAACGACAGAGAAAGACCAAAAATCCACTCGGTACTATATAGACTCAATTGGTACTGCAGGACCATGCACATCTTGACATCATAAGGAACGTATAGTCGGTTATAACTCAAGAACCAAGCTGCAACTAACTTTCAAAAGATGGCTTCGAATTAATGGCGCCAAGCTATTGTCATCACGTCATGGCCGTCTGCATGGTTCTTTACGAGTAAGGCTTAGAGCGCGCCTGGTCCAAGTGCGCCCACTCTGGAAAATAGTGCCGAAAACAGACTAGACGCAGCCCGCGTAGAGTATAGGTACCTTCATGCTTAATCTCTTCGTTGAAACCATAACTACCGTTATATTGGTTAGATAGCCGGTGTAGTAACTTTGACCCTCTTTTGTTCTTATCTAATCAGCACTTAAAAACTCATCCCGATCTGTGCTTTCGTAGTTGGATGAAATTCAGCCTGATTTTTTTTTGTTCTTCAAATTGTTTCGAAGAACGGCGGACGTACAAAATAGAGAGCTTGAAGTGTCGTTTCACAAACGGGCTATCAATCTAGAGTTTGACGCACTTTCACGAAGTTTTGCCACGTCCTGCTCCGTCTGTTGTCATTCGTGACCGATGTGAATTTTTTTGTCGTCGCGGCAGCTACGAGAGCACGCGGAATATTTATGGCGCGAAAAGTAAACACAGCTGGTAGAGGGTGCGTGTCAAATGCAGCTGCGCGAGCAGCTTCGAAGGCTTCTGTTGCCGTCATCCAGAAAATGGTCGCACACGCCTTGAAAGGGTTAGTCTCTAGGTTCGTACAAAATAAAACTCTGTGAGGTGAAATCAGTCACACCAACCGCAGGAGGGCGAGCGTTTCACAGCTTCTGCTGCGCTGATATTCTCCGCATATGCGCCCCCCCTGTGCGCCGCATCTTTTATAGTGATCCCGAGAAGAATAGGCCCACAGGCACTTGTTTTCTTGTTTTTAGTGGAAAATTCAGCGGAAGTCGTCGACAGCCTCGCTACTCGGGACATTGACGTGTCATGTGGTCGTGCACTTCATTTTCCGATCCGCGAACTCGCTTTCTCAGTGGGCTTAGTATCGTCCGTAAAAAAACACGTTTGTTTATGTGATAAGCATATCATATTATAGTGAACGCCGTTCAGAAACACGGCATCAAACTGTGTGGTCAGAGGAACATGATTTTAGAATGTTCATTTAAATATTTCGAACTACGTTAGCGCGGTCCAAATGTAATATAAAGGAAATGCACTACACGAACTATCCAATATTCGAAAGTGTCCGCCTGCCTGCCGTCTCACACGAGCGCGAGGGCAACCAACATTAAGTCAAATGCCGGCAGCTTGAGCTATTAGCATCCACTGCCCTCCGACAGAAATTTCGTCCTACATATAAGATCAGATGTTGTGACCTTTTTATCGTCGGCAGAAACACTGCCGTTGAGCAGTTTTAATGCATGTCGAAAGTGCGCTGAAAGCAGCGATGTGGCCAAGGGTGACGTAAGCCAGAGCCCAAGATTCAGTTTTGTTTTTCTTTTCACCGAAGTTTTTCATTGATCTTTTGGCGCAGACATGGCTTAAATGTAGGAAAAAAAAATGAATTTTCTGCCAGTTTGTAGGAGAATTAGCCTTTGGACGCAGCTTGGAGCACATTGCCCTGCAGTTACACTCCTTATGATTCATGAAAATAATGCACAAGGAAGACTTCTTAGTTTGATACAACACCATCTAGAGGAGGAGCCCTTTAAGCTTCAGTACACCTTTTAAGTGCTGGTGGGTTGAGAGTTTAGAAGAAGCTGTGACAATTTTTCGAAGCTGTGACAATAGAGACAATTTGGAGAAGACGAAAGAATAGTAGCAATAGTGGATGCTTTGAAAACATAAATGAGCGATCAACTGAACTTTTAAGTCTCGAAAAGTGCAGCAAAGAAGGAAGGCCTTTAATAAAAAGCATCGCTTTTACTGTATTATTGATTTCTTAATCTGAAGACTTTTGTACGCGCGTAAGAAAAGGACTCGGGTTTCGCGCAACACTATTTGCAGGGAGCAAGTAGAGCTGCTGACCCCTGTTACGTAAAAGGGCACAAGAAAAATAGTTGTGAAGCTTCAGCGAGAAATTTGTACCGACTAAACCAGCAACGGAACATTAGACCATCATTCGGTTCCTAGATCAGAATATACATGCAAAATAAGTGCGATATTAATAGTCTGTTGGTTAATCTCTTTTCAATGATATTTACATTCGACTTTTGAGAGTTGTGCTCCGTGCGCTGCTCACATTTTCTTCGGGAGAGTCCAGAAAAAATAACGAGACACTTGGCCTCTCGCGTAAGGTTTTGCAGAAGCAGCCGTTATGGTTTCGTGAGAGCAATGATAGGGAACTTATCTGTATCTGGTTATTAGAAAGCTATGAGGGGTTTTGCTTATCATATGCTCTACCGGATCTGTAGGGAATCAGCGGCATGCATTGTAAGCAAACGATCATGACCATTGTTTATCTCTGTTTATTTTTATGCGCACTTTATTTAGTAAAGATCAACACTTCGTTCCCGCTTCGGTAAAGCCTTATTCTAAATAGTGGCCTTCTACTTCGTTGAAACTTTGTTGGAGGAAGATATTGTTTTGAACGACATAGCCGTTAACTGAGTAACTAGCTAATTATTACACAATGTGAGCAACCAGCTTTGTTGGATGCAGGGGAAAATTGATTTAGCAAAGAACATTCAGCGTGTTACTGTCTACTACATCAATTTATTTTCTTTATATTTTTATATAACAATTTGAAGCTAAGATATACTTAAATAAATGGCAGCCGATTTACGTAGTTACGCCAAATAAGAATATCTGCACTGGCAAGGTGTGCTTCACAATTTTTGCGTCATTAACCACTTGTAACGAAGCGCGCTTTCGTTCCGGCATGAGAGCTGCGCCGCATCGAAGAAGCGGACCAGCAGGTTTCGATGAGATAGATTGGTCGACATCATTTATTAAAGATAGATCCGAATCATTAGTTAAACGTATAAACTGAGACATAATATATGACATCACATAGCAAAACAGTGAGTCATATCCTGGGGCGCGGAAAATCTTTGGGAGCGGAGGTCCCGAGACGCAGCTGGAAAGCAGCCGTTCCTTTCTCGAGAACCCCATGGCGTTCAAAAACCCGCTCTTAAACACACTTCACCAACATTCTGGTGACATTTCTTATGACGACCAATTCATCAGGAAAGCCGTTTTCGGAAGCAGTCAGAACCCATCCATTCAAGACATGCCGACAGCAAACACATACACTTTCTCAAACTAAAATAACCAAAAACACCCATTGGCGGCAACTCGCACCCTCGCCGCGCAGGGTTCTTTGGCCCGCATTCCGCGGTAACCGTTTGGTTAGCCGGTGTCCCTCGTCGGGTGGTGCGCGGAACACGTATGCACGAACACGTGCACACCCCGTCCCTGCTCGGTACCCGTTTTGCAGAAAATCCGGCGTCGTCGTCGACCTCGGTGGTGTCGCGAGCGAAAAAGCAGGCAGCCTGCCTGTTACCTATTGTCACGTGACCTTTTGAGGTCATCACACACCCACACACACATGCACGCACGCACGCACACACACGCACACACGTTTTAATAGGGGAGATAAATACGTTTCCCTCATTCTAACACAGTTCATTACCGCCAGACCACACCCCGTGATCGCGTGCGGTACCGAGCTCACGCCGATCACGGCGGGCCTTGCTCTGAAGGAACAAAGGAACGACACATTGGTTGACACAAACGCATTTATTTCTACAACAATAACGCCAGCTAGCAACAACATACGCTAATGAATCGAGGTCGTGAGACTCACCAGCAAGGTTACGAGCGAATGTTCGCCCGCGTTAGGGCAAGGGATACTGCGAAGTCGGACAGGACGAGATGCGGGGGCCTGTCTCCCCGCCACTTCCTCGCCTCGCTGGCGAAGAGCAGAGCCGCGTGCGAACGTCCGCTCGCGCCAACTATCCCAGCCGAAGAGAGCCTGATGCTGTGGGCTGTCCCCCGGGTGCGCGCAGCTGTCTGTCTGTCTGAGGCGCCCGCCCTTGTTACTTATAGTAACTAACCAGGCAATGCGCCCCTCCTTCGAGGCGATACTGTAGCTGCAGGGTGCATCGGGGGAAAGCCAAGAAAGGAGACGGCGGGCAGTCCCCACAATACATATATATATATATATTGTCACGTAGTGGTGACGGCAGTCGAAGCAGCGATGAAGACGGACGAAAGGATCTTCTAAAAGAACTGTTTATTGGGCTGACTTGCACCCAAAATGGACTGAATCACTCGGCGGCGGCGAAGCGACAAGCGTGCTCGGCGGTCGTCGAACAGAATGCCCGCCGCTGTCGGCCGTGCTCAATTTAAAGCTGATAGCGAACATTCGAGATAAAGGGCGCAAAGTTACTAGAACATTCCGGAAGAACGTAGAATCAGCTTTGCCTGGCTGCGATCAATCGAGATAAATCTAGTCGCGTCTTGCGTCGCAAACAAAGCGATAAAGTGGTGTCGCGGCAGATTTGAAAAACGAACAAACACTGCAAATATTCGCGGCAATACTCCCCTCTCAAAGAAGCATCAACCCGATGCATTAAAACAAATAATGCGACTAGTAAGAGAAAAAACGGATCTTGCGAAAATAGAGCATGGAAACGCAGCGGCCTTTAGCGCGCATAATACGGCTTCAGACGGACTACATGGACAACTTCTGGTCGTACGCGGCGTCGCTGGGATGCAGTCATTGCGTCAGGGATGACTTCATAATCCAGTTCACCCAGCCGACGAAGAACCTTGTACGGGCCGAAATAGCGGCGCAAAAGCTTTTCACTCAATCCACGGCGGCGAATGGGCGTCCACACCCAGACTTGGTCTCCTGGCTTGTATTCCGCGTTGCGTCTTCGTAGGTTGTAGCGTCTGGCGTCGGACCGCTGCTGATCTTTGATCCGTAATCGGGCAAGCCTTCGAGCTTCTTCTGCGCGTTGAAGGTAGGCGGCAACGTCGACGTTCTCTTCTTCTGTAACGTTGGGCAGCATGGCGTCTAGCGTGGTCGTGGCATCCCTGCCATGGACGAGCCTAAAAGGCGTCATCTGGGTGGTCTCCTGCACTGCGGTGTTGTAGGCGAAGACGACGTAAGGCAGGATGACATCCCAGGTTTTGTGTTCGGCATCGACATACATAGCGAGCATATCGGCGATGGTTTTGTTCAGGCGCTCGGTCAGTCCGTTGGTCTGCGGATGGTATGCAGTTGTCCTCCGGTGGCTGGTTTGGCTGTAGCGCAGGATGGCTTGCGTGAGTTCCGCCGTAAATGCTGTTCCTCTGTCCGTGATGAGCACATCGGGGGCACCGTGTCGAAGAAGAATGCACTCCACAAAAAATTTGGCCACTTCTGCTGCTGTTCCGTTTGGTAGGGCTTTCGCCTCGGCGTAGCGGGTCAGGTAGTCGGTCGCTATGATGATCCACTTATTTCCAGATGTTGACGTTGGAAAAGGTCCAAGCAAGTCCATGCCGATCTGCTGAAAGGGCCTTGAGGGAGGTTCAATGGGGTTCAGAAATCCTGCTGGTCGTGTGGGAGGAGTCTTTCGTCGCTGACAATCTCGGCATGTTTTCACATAGTGTGCGACATCGGCAGACAGTCGGGGCCAGTAATACTTGTCTTGAATGCGGCGGAGGGTGCGAGTAAACCCGAGATGTCCAGCTGTCGGCTCGTCGTGTGAAGCCTGTAGAACTTCTTCGCGGAGACAAGTAGGTACAACAAGGAGGTAGGCTGTTTTGTTCGCTGTAAAGTTCTTCTTCACAAGGACCTCATTCTGCACACAGAAGGAAGACAGTCCTCGCTTGAATGTAGCGGGGGGTAAAGAAACCTTGCCTTCCAGGTACTCGATGAGGCCTTTTAGGTTGGGGTCCGAGCGTTGCTGCTGAGCAAAAGAGCTTGCGCTGATGGGTCCCAGGAAGGCGTCCTCATCGTCGTCCAGCGGTGGTGCATCTACAGGGGCTCGTGAGAGGCAATCGGCGTCAGTGTGCTTGCGTCCGGACTTGTAAACGACGGTGACGTCAAACTCCTGGAGACGCAGACACCATCGAGCGAGTCGGCCAGAGGGATCCTTCAAATTGGCAAGCCAGCAGAGCGCGTGGTGGTCGCTGACCACCTTGAACGGCCGTCCGTAGAGGTAGGGGCGGAATTTCGACGTAGCCCAGATGATGGCAAGGCACTCCTTCTCAGTGGTCGAATAGTTAGCCTCGGCCTTGGAAAGGGAACGGCTAGCGTATGCGATGACCTTCTCCAGCCCGTCACTTTTTTGAACGAGAACGGCGCCTAGTCCCACGCTGCTTGCGTCGGTATGAACTTCAGTATTGGCGTTTTCATCAAAATGCGCAAGGATCGGTGGGGACTGTAAACGACGCTGAAGTTCCTTGAAGGCTTCTGCTTGCGGCGCTTCCCATTTAAACGGCACGTCTGCCTTCGTCAGTTGGGTCAGGGGCTCGGCGATGCGCGAAAAGTTTTTCACAAATCGTCGGTAATATGCGCATATTCCGAGAAATCTGCGCACTGCTTTCTTATCGGCCGGCGGTTGAAACTGTTCAATAGCAGCTGTTTTCTGCGGGTCTGGGCGTACTCCTTCCTTGCTAACGATGTGGCCTAGAAACAGCAGCTCTTCGTAGGCAAAGTGGCATTTCTCTGCTTTCAAGGTTAGGCCAGACGACTTGATTGCGTCTAGTACTGTTCGAAGTCTTTTGAGGTGCTCTTCAAAGTTCGAGGCGAAGACAACGACGTCATCTAAATATACCAGACAAATCTGCCACTTCAGGCCTACCAGCACTGTATCCATTACTCGCTGAAACGTCGCTGGTGCGGAACAAAGGCCAAATGGCATCACCTTGAACTCAAACAGCCCATCCGGAGTTATGAATGCTGTCTTCTCGCGATCTCTTTCGTCGACCTCAATTTGCCAGTAGCCGCTCTTGAGGTCCATCGATGAGAAATATTTGGCGTTGCAGAGGCGGTCCAGTGTGTCGTCGATGCGGGGGAGGGGGTAGACGTCCTTCTTTGTTATGTTGTTCAAGCGGCGGTAATCCACGCAGAATCGAAGTGCGCCGTCTTTCTTTCTCACTAGAACAACCGGTGCCGCCCATGGGCTGTTTGAAGGCTGGATGACGTCGTCGCGAAGCATTTCTTCGACTTGGTCCCGGATGGCTTGTCGTTCTCGCGGAGACACACGGTAGGGGCTTTGACGGAGAGGTCGGACGTGTTGATCCGTTATAATGCGATGCTTGGCAATTGGCGTCTGTCGCACCTTCGGCGATGTCGAAAAGCACTCACTGTAGTTTTGAAGCAGATTGCGGATCTGGTCTTGTCTGTCCCGGTGCAGGGCTGGGTTGATGTCGAAAGTGGGCGAGTTCTCTTGGTCAGGCGGATCTTCTGCGGAGGGGTCGGAGAGGGCGAAGGAATCTCGTACGTCAGATATTTCGTCGTAGAAAGCAATCGTCGTTCCTCTGTTAATATGCCGGTATTCTTCGCTGAAGTTAGTCAGCAGTACTTCGGCCTGGCCATTGCGGAAATGTGCGATGCCTCTTGCGATGCTGATTCCTCGGTCTAGTAGCAACTGCATGTTCCCCTCGATGATGGCTTCAGTGTTTATGGCTTTCGTGGCGCCTACGGTCACGATAACGCTTGAACGGGGTGGGACGCTCACTTCTTCCTCCAGGACATTTAGGGCAACGTGATTTTCCCGAGTTTTCATCGAAGCGATGGCTTCGTCCGTCTAAAGCGTGATCAGCTTGGATCGCAGGTCGATGATCGCCTGATGCTCATTAAGGAAATCCATACCCAAGATCACTTCGCGGGAGCATTGCGGTAGCACAACAAAGGTCGCAGGATAGGTATGTCCTTTGACAGTCACTCGCGCTGTGCATCGTCCTGATGGCGTAATGAGGTGGCCCCCAGCGGTGCGAATTTGTGGGCCGTCCCAAGCCGTTGTGACTTTTCTGAGCTGCGCAGCGAATGTTCCATTCATCACCGAGTAATCGGCTCCTGTGTCGACTAGAGCGGTAACTTTCCGGCCGTCGATAGTCACTTCTAGGTCGGAGGTCCTGGCTCTTGCATTGCATGTCGCTCTCGGCGTCGGGTCACGGCTTCGTCGCATATGCGAGTCACGGGTTGGGCGTGTGGTCGAAGCTCCTCTGGGTGGCGGCGTCGATTTCAAGGTAGCTTGCGTCGTGGTCGAGGTTCTCATTGTGTGCGGCGTCGGTGCAGCGAGTGTCGGTTCTTCATGCGGCGTCGCGGGTTCAGCGTCTTCATGGGGCGTGGTCGTTTGAGGATCTTCGGCGTTTAGCTCGTGAGCAACCTCACCTCCAGAGATTGCTGCCTTTAGTTTCCCCTACGGGGGCTGGGCGACCTTCCTCGTACCGCGGCTGCGTAGCTGCGGCGTGGCGACGCAAAGCGCGAGGTTGACGGCGATGGTGAGCGCGAAAAGCGGTTCGGCGTGTACTCTTCTCGACGCAGGTACTCGTCGATTTCGTGCGGACGTTGTCCGAAGCGTGGTCGTGGGGCGTTAACGGCAAATCCTCGAAGACCGATACGTCGGTACGGGCAGTGACGAAGAATATGGCCGGCCTCACCGCAATGGAAGCACAACGGCCGGTTGTCGGAAGTCCTCCAGGCGTCGCATTTCCTGGGGCTTGAGCGTCGGTCATAGGCTGGGCGGGCGGGGGCTGGGAGGCGGCGTTGTGGAACGATTGGCTCATCTCGGGGAGGACGTGGGGGTTGTCGCTGGGGCTGAGCAGTACTTACTGCAGCGGCGTAGGTCATGGCCTGGGGTTCTGTGGCCGTCGGGGTGCCAAGTGCCTGTTGCACTTCTTCCCGTACCACATCCATCAGAGTCGCTGCTTGTGGTTGTGGGGAAGATGGCAGTAATCGGCGTAGC